>NC_141621.1:13113654-13453297 GCF_047967505.1 Dipteris shenzhenensis
GGGAGGTTGTGGGGGTTAAAGGTCACTGTGCCTTAACCCCAGTTATGTACAATACTCAAACACATATATAAATGAATGAAAAAGAAGATTAGGGTGGTTCTGCACCCACCAAAACTTGTGTGGCTCTCTGTCTCCCTATCTATCTCTCTCTCTCCTTCTTCCATTCTTGCTTCCGTTGAGAGCACTCTCAGGTTCTACCTCCGAACACGACTTAAAAGTTTGGCCAATTACATTATAAATCTATGTGGTGGGACAATCTATAGTAGTCATATATGTTTTACACTTTGCTAGAATGCTTACATCGGTCACGATAGTTGATATGGTGTGGGAGCTAGAGTATGATTAAATCTCATATGTTTGAGGTCACGAGTTACCAGGGTTTTCCAAGATTTTAACGTAGCTGTTGTGACATGAAGTTGGGGGTAATGAAACTTCATGCACCTCTTAGCTTCCTGCTCTTCCCAATCTTAATAATAGAGACCCTTATCACTTACGAAGAGAGATGAAGAAAATATTTTCATGCAAAGAAAACCACAACATATCTTTCTCCTTGCTTCCCTTAGAGGAGAATGAATATGGTAACATCCCAAGTGACATTGTAGTCCAGCATCGAGAGAAGAAAAGGATCCACGGAGGCCATTATCTCACCAAGCCAGTCGGCGCCAAAGAGAAGAGCGATGCATTGTTGGAAGAAGATCTTTCGGCTCCACATGACATGAACTAATATATATCTAGGGGCTTGAAGGGGCTGATTTGGCTGGATGGGTAAATTCTGGGGAAACATGGCACCTCCTTCACAGAAGCCTTTAGAAATGGCTCAAAATCATTCTACAAATTGCTAGAAAACACAGAGGTCTATAACTTCCACCAAAAATTTGATATCATAAATTAAAGTACATACAGGGATGTGTCTTGAAATGAGCTTCATACTGATATAAGTTTCGTTGAAAACAGATAACTGTTTGAAGAGATATGGACATTTTACTGAAAGGGGGTAAAAAGTGTCATGAAAATAGACTATCAAACATAGAGACTCATACCTTTTTACAATAGTATCTGATTCAAGATCTAATCAAATAGAACATGCACCTTGAAGAGAGCTTCGCGTTGATATAATTTTTATCAAAATCAGACTACCGAACAGAAAGTTATGAGCAAAACACTAACAGGGGGTCAAACTGTCATAAAAATTGCCCTCCACCCATGCTAATTTTGCCTGAGCAAACTACTCCCTCAAGGCTCCACAATTATCAACGATCCAATACCCCTAGAATTCGCCTAAAAGAGGAAGAATCTTGCATGGTGGCTCGGGAAACGGATGTACCATGTGTGCACAGTGAGCGGCCGAACAAGAACTACTTTAGAGACTTGAATAGAGAGAGAAAAGGACATAGGAATGGAGACTCAAGGAAAATGATAAGAAGTGACTTTCATTGCCATGAGAGTAAGACTCCACTCAAATACACTCAAAATACTATCAACACAAGGGAGAAGGAGAGGTTTCATATATACAAGAGGGAGCGGAAGCTCCAAGACTACTCGTAGAGAGAGAGAATAGAGAGAGAGATGGACTCAAGAGTCTACATAAGAGAATATCTACAAGAAGGAGAGAAGGCTCATGTAAGAGGCTTGAGGAGACTAGAGCTACAGCAACATGAGGCCTAATGGGGGAAGAGATTATGAACAAGGGAGAGGAGGGTTCCTTTTATAGAGATTTTATCACCCTCCTTTACCCATTTACAATTGCTACCTGTAGATTCCTTTCCCCATTAATCACATAAGCCTGTATGTCACCATCCATGTCCTTTTTGGCTACTCTTACCATGTGTCCCATTAAAAGATGCTCAAGACTCTTAAAATATTGAGAAAGTCAAGAGTCTCCCTACATGGAGCCCATAAGACCCTCTCTTTTCCATATGTCTACATCCTCCTTATTCCACATGGGAATTCAAGAAGGATTCCTCTTGACTCCACACTCCTCCACATGTCTTCCACACGCTTGGCATGTGGCCTCTCTTATATTATTGGAACACATGGACATGAGCCCACCTCTTTATATGACTTACTCTTCCTATTTTCTAAAAACCCCATAATATCCCATACACAAATAACTCTCACCCCATACCAAGGTATTTATAATTCATACCTATGGTATTTACAATATCCATTCCACTCATCCTCTCAATCCCATATAATATCTTAGAAAATAGAAATAAGTGAGAACCGCTAGGCTATCACTTGATACTCAAACTCTTATCGAACATAGAAGAAAACAATACCAATGCCAAATAAATAATATCAAATTTTGGCATCACAATATCTCCACCACTAGGCATAGAATAACATATGCCATATAATATTGAGATGGAGATGTGCACATCCATGGGAATTTGCTACTCAACTATGTGGCTCAAGCACCTTGGCAAGTCAGATTATGGGTCACATAGGAACTTATGTCAATGACTTGACCTATAAAATTTTCTTTAACATGAATATTTCATAGACCGTTGGAGATTCTCTAGATGTTCACATTTGCACAGTCTTTATCACATATAAATGAAATTATGGTCAAAGTTTAGGATAAATTACAAAACCTAGTGTGATATAAGAGGCTTAAAAGGATAGGAATTTATTTTTATTCTATAGCCCTTTCAATTTGTTAGATTAAAAAAAAGAGAGATACAAAAGGAGACTTCGAAAAAATGTAATTAATTCCAACCCAAGTCTTAACCATAGGATAAAATTTTCTTCATTATCTAATTACCACACTTAATGTAGATTGGCATGTGAGGACAAGTGGAAGGCTAGCAGTTAGAGCTTACCACCTCAAAAATTGATACTTATTTACACTATACATTCCAAGGGGGGATTTTTTTGGTGAGCTTCTCTTGGCGAGCACAGAAATGGCAAGCTCACTCTCTCTCATCTCTCTCATCTCTCATCTCTCATCTCTCTTCTCTGTTTCCTTCTCTCTCGCATTCTACATGAATCTCTCTCTCCTCAACCTTCTCTCTCTCTCTCTCTCTCTCTCTCTCTCTCTCTCTCTCTCTCCCCCCCCCCACCCACCTCCCTCCATGTCTTCCTCTCCACCCACCTCCCTCCATGTCTCTCTCTCTCTCTCTCTCTCTCTCTCTCCATTTCTCCCCCTCACCTCTTATCTCTCTCATGTCTCTTCCCCCCCAACCAATCTCTCTCTGTCTCTCTCTCTCTCTCTCTCTCTCTCTCTCTCTCTGTCTCTCTCTCTCTCCCCCCCTTTTCGTCTCACTTCCTCTCTTCTCTCTTCATGTCCCTTACCTTCTCTCTCTCTCCTCATCCTCCTCTTCTCTAGTACCCTTCCCCCCCCACCTTTTGCACTCCTCTTTAGTCTTGTTTTTTGTTATGCTACTACTTCCTTTACCTCTCTCTCCCTCTCACTACCTTTGTCCCCCGATCTCTCTCTCTCTCTCTCTCTCTCTCTCTCTCTCTCTTTCCATCATGCTACTACTCCTTATTTTGGTCATGCTACTTCTCTTGTGTTTTATTGTGCTACTACTCTTGCTTTTTGTTATGCTATTATTGATGCCTAGTGTCCACTTATTCCATCCACGTCTTTCATTTTGGTGCATGAAATTTTTGCATGCGTTGCACTAAGGGTTTAGGGTTCTTTGAAGTTCTCTCCCAATCCCTTGCCCCCCTCTCTCTCTCTCTCTCTCTCTCTCTCTCTCTCTCTCTCTCTCTCTCTCTCTTTCTCTCTCTCTCTCCCTCCCTCCTTACCCATTGCGTTTGACAAAACAAAGAACATCATTTAGTTTTTAGAGAACATCAACATTCATAAACACTCCCACATACACATTCCTTGTAGAAAACATAGAATAGCATTTAATATTTTGAATTAATTTTTAACATCATTCATAACCACTCCCATATACATATTTGCTACACGAAATGAATCTTCCTCTTTACTAAAGTATCAATGTTCACTTTTTTATACATAAGTTGCTAGCTCTAGCTTCCTCTCTATCTAGCCCTACGTTGTCCATGTTGATGCCCACGAAATGGGGGTACATAGATCCCGAGCAATGGCATGCTTATATCATGACACATGCATCCAATAAGCTCCAAGTGCCAGGCAAGAAAGCATCCATCTGACTCTAAGCTTAGGCAATGTTGTTGCAAGTTCATGCATGCCCTCGGCACCCAGTACCAGTGAGAAGGTACACTACCGTATCACCTGGCATTGTGAATGTCTCTAGTAGGAGTCTGTGCAAGAAGATTTATTCATGAAATTAGCGACATACATTGTGTGTTTGAATTCAAAGTTTGGAGAATATGCTATCAAGAGTCTATCCTCTACTCACCTAGCTAGATGGGGGTGCCGCTATGCTACTCCCCTAATATAAGTGCCATCATGGGCTCTTGCAACAAGAACATGGGTGCGGTCTGGCTCAATCAATGTGTCTGTGGAAGGAGGGCAACTTTGACCATCTGTAATGAGGGATACTGCTTGCTCACAATCATACATTGGTGGATGATATCTCCCTGTACAGCGAAAGAATCCCATAGCAAGCATGCTCACCTACAAGAATACTAGTTAGTTCTAAAGAAATCTCCAATGAATCCCCACAATATTATTAAAGAGTTTTGTGCATTATCGATTTTGAAGGATTAATGTGCCAATACACCTCACCGCATGTCCTCACAAACATGGTTCTCCAGATAAGGAATCCCTCATCAAACATGGCCTACATCACATGCCAAAAATGATCTAGAACACATGTGGTAACAAACCAACCATCATCAGCCACACCACAAATCGAGAGCCAATCCCTATACCTGCAGGTGCAATGGAGTAATCCCATTTGTTGCAATTTGGTGGATTCCCTCCAACTTCTAACCCAAGTTCTGTGGGAAAATCGGCCCACATGAGACTACATGCACAAACCTCCAGCACATTCCAAACTGTCCGAGGTTGGTTTTGAACGCTTGCGAGGAAATTTAGCATGAAAATCAAGTTTGTAAAAAATTCAAACAAATACAATTCTTCAACTCAATGTGTAAACTAATAACATAAAATCAAAATCAAAAGAACATAAGGCCAAAGCACTTACGTCGGTGGGGGTATATCCCCTGCCATAGCTGAGTGAAAGGTAGTGATGTTGGCAAAATAGTGGCTTGTGGAAGACCTACAAGCTCCTTGGTGGTGTGACGGCTAGGGGTAATGGTTGTTGTTCATGTATTGTTCTGCTAAACCCATGCTTGTTGAGTGTCCATACTATGGGAGGGATGAATCACCTTCTTCTAGATGAGATAGGTGCACATTCTCTAAACCATTATGCATTCTTATACTACATGTGCCCCTACTAGCCGATGCCTCACTAGCTTAGTTAGACTCCTCATCACTCTGACATGGAGATGGAGGAGGAAGGGATGAACGTGAGGATGTAGAGTGTGTAGAGATGGAGCCTCTTGCAAAGGACTCTGAGGCTGAGCTCTCTACATCTGTGCTCTCACTTGAGGCATCTAGGATCAGCTTGCATTGACCTTTTGGGATGGGTGGTTGGCTTGGTTCGATAGGCGGATCTCTCCTCTTCTTTGTTGAGGACCCTTGTCCACCTGTTGTGGATTGGAACTTTGCCATCATGCAATCATAACATTAAGACCGTACAACATCATAGTAATATTGCACGCTCATTCTTATATTCAGTACTAACCTTGCCAAATCTTTGTCTCACTTTCATGACTTTCATTAGGTAAGTATTCCACCCCCCAGGGAGATCTCTCTCACTCCCAATCAAACAACATTCTCCCTTCCTCGTACATGCACTCCGCCCATCCTGAGATAATCCATGATTTCATAATACTTGGCATAGCTTGCAAAGCTCCCTCTTGCACGAGGTCTGCACGAGGTCCATGCACCATCTGCCCAGAAGCATGAAGGGTCATAAAACCCCTAAACTTTAAATTAAGCACCAACATGAAGAATGCCACAAGAGTATGATAAAGGCATAGAATATACCGATACATGAGCCGTCGTGCATTTTTAAAGAGCAATGGTTGCCTCTCTGGTGCAAGGCCACTCTTCACTTTCCCCCATAAGGTTTGATATGCACCCATGCCATGTGTCCTCTTCATCCACTCCACCCAATCAGCAAACTGAGTCAGGCAATGATAAAGATGGGTCCAAACTATGCATTTATGCTACCAATGAGGTTGCAACCTCGTGTAATTGGTCCCAATACACATCCTTTGATAAGTAACCTCCTGATGTACCTTACTCTCTAGAGTGGGTCCCCATGTGCTTGTGAGGTAGTGTGCCCAAATCTTAGATTATAAGGCATATTTTGAGGGGGTATGGAAGGATGCAAGGTAGGATAAGAGGAAGGATAACGGGGTGAGAGGGGGAGGAGGTACTACAAGTGAGATGAAGAAATGGGAGGAAGATAGCACGAGGAGAGGTAGTGCGCATGAGAACAAGAATAGGAGTATTAGCACAAGAAGAATGAGGAAGGGTGAGAGGGAGGAGAGCGCCTGCATGTGAGATAAAGGATGGGAGGTAGAGCAAGTGAGAGTAAGAATGGGAGGATGATCAGAGAAAGGATGGCAAGAATGTTATCCACCACACAAATCTGCAAGGTGTCTTGAATACATAAGCATAGTTTGGATTAGCAAGAATCACCTTACAAGAAACTTTTACAAGTTTGAAAAAAAAAAAGGAATATTTTTTAAATACTTTGAACGATTTAAGAATTATATAACTTTGTCTATATACCTAACCACTTATTCATATATTTACACTTACCTCTAAATAATTCTAAATTTATGTACTCAAATATTTCTTTTATCTCTAGAAGGAATGCAAATATTTATATAGACAGTGATCTTTATTATATATATATATATATTCACCAATCAACCAGCTCATTAAAGAACTTCATACATTATCCCATGATCTCATGATATATTTAGGGCCTAGTAAAGGCATTGACAAGGTACATTTGTAATGCCTTCACAAAATTATGAAAATTGGATGTGATGAAGCTTCATTATCTTTGACTATGATTTCTATTAGAGCTCATGTTCAACCACTTCACCCACTTTCTTTTGGAAGTGATGATGGTGTGTTTAAGGTATCGAAATAGTTCAATTCTTTCTTTGAAGGTAGCCACTTTCTCAAATTAGTCTGTGGTCAAACGAAACTTATCATCTATAGAATGAATGTGGATGACCTAAGGTTTTCTCTAGCAGACCCCCTCTGTAGCTTTAGTAGCTTTACCTTGTATCCAGTTTAGAGAGCTACCCCTTGATCCATGAAGCACCTCACTAGGCTTCCTTTAGGCATGTACTCATACACAAGAAGAAAACCCACTTCACTATACAACCGTTTCCCCATTTAGCATGAATCCCTTGTATACCATTCGTGACCTACCCTTTCCGATGATGTTGTCATTGTTCAAACAATCTAGCATAGTATTGGCAAAACCATCTAGTCTTTCAAAAGCATCAGCTTCCAAGTCTTTCTCATCTAGTAGATTTCAAAATGAGAGCAGACCTATTTAAAGCATAACCGTTAACGTTTTTTGTAGAAGAATGTAGGATAGAATAGATGCATCATGGCACAAAGAGAGAGAGCTCAAGTGAGGCAAAAACCATTGTATTAGAATGAAGGAACATCCTCCATTATATAGAGTGAGAGGATGGTGTAGGCACCTCCCCTATATCAGTGGGGCAATCAGCCCCTACATCAGTGGGATTGGCCTAAATCAAAGGAACCTCCCATGTGGGGGCCTTTGTGCTTACATCATCACTTAAGTCACACACTAGACACCTCATAGCACTAGGTGTGCTTCTACAACACACACACACACACATGTGACTCCCCTAGATGCACACATGCACCTTAGAGCAAGCCCTTGATCACACTTATCCCAACATACCCCCCCTCAAGGGTTTGCCTCTTCTAATGTCAAGGATACATCTAGTCTTATAGTTTCTCATGCCATCTCATGCTGGTCACACATGCCATCTCATGGTGTTGATGCAGAGAATGTTTTAAGAGGACCCAGCTTTCCAAAACCTATAGGAAGAAGGAGACCTTTATGGTTTTGAGGACCTGCTACTATCAGTGGGAAGAGAGTCCTCATAGGAACCCTACGATAGGGCCGGGTTGGCTTCCTTCCTCTTGACTGAGGTAAAAATGCAGATCACCTCCCTATTGAGAGGGAATCCCATCCTTTGGCGAGACCTATCCAATTGGATGAACGGATAATTCTTGCCGCCTTGGGCTCGTACATGACTGGCGTACTGATAACATCTATCTGCAGCATGAGGAACAAATAATGTGAGTGGACTTGCACACCTTACAAGGCCCACCCATTGTCGGGACAACTTTTTGCTGTGGAATCTAACACAACCATCCGGACAACATCCCTGAAGCTGTTCCAACACTGTGAGAGGGAAGAGGATGAAAAAGAGTCTGGTGAATTAGGTATGCACCTCTTCCCAAGCTGAAACTGCATTCACATCCTGGCCAACATTGATGTTCCATAGAGAATAGGGTTCCAAATTACAACCCCTGAGCTTGAGAAAATGTCCCGGTGGTTCCCCTTAGTATGCTTAACATGCTCAAACCCCACGAGGTGAGCAAAGGGACAATAAGGGTCAAATCAGACCTCCACTAGCTAGCATACATTGGTGCACTACTACTCACCATGAGTCCTCTTCCAATTGGAAAGCTAGGGTGAGAAAAGTAACCTCCCCAATTGGCTCTATAAGTACCATGAAAGAGCCCCCTTCAAGACCGAAACTCCCATTATCTGAAAGCTCGGCTAAGGCCAAGAGGACCACTCCCCCTGAAGAAATTAAGGAGGAGGGTGAAGAGAAGGAAGACCTATGATATGTACCGGCCCACTACAAGGCCTACATGATTGAGGATCGCAAGATCTTATATCAACAGGCTAAGAGATCTCGGGAAGACAAGTGCTCCCAAGGATATGATGGTCTAGCCCTGGTCAAGGAGGTAAACCTGGCTCCGGAAGAGCAAGGCCCCCAACCTATATTCGTCTCACTGATGATCTCTCCCCCAACAAGGAGAATGCTCTAATAGCTCTCCTATGAGAATACAAGGACTGCATGGCTTGGAAATACAGCGATATGAAAGGGGTGCCTGCTGAAGTTGTGTAGCACACAATACCCATGCTGGAAGATACCAAGCCGGTACATCAATGTCCCTGTCCTATGAATTCCAAGTATGGGCTCATAGTGAGGGAGGGAATCCAAAAAATCATAGATGTGGGATTCATCTATGAGATCGAGCATACTGAATGGGTGTCGCCCATCGTGATAGTCCTGAAAAAGAATGGAAAGATTCGAGTATGTGTGCACTTGAAAAAAGTTAATGACACCACCAAGCGTGACCACTACCCCTTGCCATTCATGGAACATGTCCTAGAAAGGGTAGCCGGAAAGGTAGTCTATAGCTTCCTAGATGGATTCTCTAGATACAACCAAGTGTATATTGCCCCACAAGATCAGCACAAAACAGACTTCACAACCGAGTAGGGTTTGTATGTGGCTAGAGTAATGATATTTGGGTTGACCAATATGCCTACCACCTTCCAACGGATGATGATCACGGTCTTCAAGGAGTTCTTAAGGGACTTTGTGAAAGTCTTCTTGGATGACATATGTGTGAGCGGGATGATCACTTGAAATACCTAAGACTCTCGTCCTGGAAAAGTGCCGATTATATAGCATATCCTTGAATCCCCTTAATTGGCAAATTTGGTTCAAACATGGCATAATTCTTGGCCACATAGTGTTCTGGAATGGATCTCTAACGTGTAATTTGCGAGTTGCTACAAGCTGGCAATCGCGAGCTACACAACAAAATCAGACTCATCTTGGAATTACCTCCCCCCACCGATGCCAAGGGAGTACAATGATTTACTGGCCACACAGGCTACAATAGAAGGTTCATCTTGTTCTACGCAAACATAGCCCTCCCCTTATACAAGCTGTTAGTATTCTTTGAGTGGACTGAGGAATTTCAAAAATCTTTCAAAACCCTCAAAGTAGCCCTGGTCACTGCATCGGTGTTGAGAGCACTGGACTGGGATCTAATATTCCGTGTTCATATAGATGCTTCCAATTTTGCTATCGGGTGTGTGCTAGCCCAAACAAGGGAGCATAACCTATACTACCTGGTGTACTTTGCGGCAACTGAATGAGGCCGAGGTCAACTGCACAACTTCCGAGAGGGAGGGTCTAGCCATGGTCTATGCAGTTAAGAAGTCCATGCATTACTTGTTGGCCAACAAGTTCGTCTTCTTTGTGGACCACCAAGCACTATTATACTTGGTCAACAAAGCCATGCATGATGGGACGAATGCTAATCCTCTTGGAGTTTGACATCGTAAAGGGAAGACCCATGTCCTAGACGACCACATATCGAGAATCCCAAATGGTGAAGCCTCGACAAGAGTCAAAGATGACTTCCCTGATGCTTCCCTCTTTCTTATCAACATTCTACCTAAATGGGCCACAGAGATCAGTCACTACTTGGCCAATGGCCTATATCCCTGGGCCAAGCTCTCAAGAAAGACACATCCTGCAAACTCATTAAGGACACAGCACCATATCAACTAATTCCAAGCCAACTATACCACATAGGCAAGGATGGCATCATGCATAGATGTGTGTGCGAGCACGAATACATCAAGGTGCTCAAGGAAGCCCATTGTGGAATTGCGAGAGGGCATTTTTCCACTGATGTTATACCACGTAAGGTGCTCTAGGCTGGCCTTTGGTGGTAATTGACTCTCTTTGGAGATGCAGCCGAATCTATCAAGCACTGCGACCCTTGCCAGCGTGTGCAAATCCCACATAAGGTGGACATGATGCCCTTAACCAGAATATTAACCAATCATCCCTTTGAGAAATGGGGCGTTGATTTTATTGGACCTAGAAGCCCAAGGGCTAAAGGAACCGGGGCCAGATACATCATCTTGGCCATAGATTACTTCACCAAGTGGGTAGAAGGGAGAGCCACTGTGAAGGCAGATGTGAGATCCACTGCTAAATTCTTATATGAGCAAGTTATCATGCTGTTCAGATGTCCCTTAGAACTAGTCAGAGATGACTGAGGAACTCATTTCCTATAGCAATTCTGACCAGTGAATTCATGAATCATACATAGGAAGTCAATGCCATACTATCCTAGGGCGAATGGCTTGGCTAAGAGCTCCAATAAAACTTGATGTAAGATCATAACTTGAATAGTAGAGGCCACTCACACCAACTGGGAGCATAAGCTCATTATAGTCTTATGGGCCTATAGAACCTCCTACCACAAACTGTACCCCCTTTAGCCTAGCCTTTGGGGTGGAGGCGGTGATGCCAATGGACTATGTAGTGCCTAGCCTTCGTCTTATTGTCAAAGAAAGGCTCACTAAGAATGCCTTGGCAGAACGCCTAATTGACCTTGAAAATCTAGATGAGACAAGGTTGTGTGTAGCCTATTGCCTTCGAGTGGAGAAGGCCCAACATAAAAAGTGGTTTGACTGCAACCTCAAGAACAAAGACCTTGTGGAGGGCGATGATCTTGCACTCCTCTATAGCATCCACAATACCAAGTGCAAGCTCAAGTACTGAGGCATGGGTCCCTACTGTGTGGTAGAGATCACTCCACAAGGGGCATACTGAATAGCCCCCTTGATGGAGTAGAAATGGAAGGCTACCTTAATGGGAGCAAATTGAAGAGATATTATGGGCCACTCACCGTGCCTACCCTTTAAGCCATCCATAGGGGGAAAAAAGTCAAGGCCGAGGTAGCCCGGATGAAACGCCAGACCATCGAAGAAGCCAGGGCATGCAACATTAAGCTCAGACAATGTAAGCAAATGGCATTGCTGAAGGCAACACTTGAACACCCAAGACTGACGGATGAACTAACGATAGAACCAGCTAGGTTGCATGTTCAATTGCAGGGTACGGGCTTGACCATCCGAGCACTCGTGGATCCAGAAGTGAGCCACAACTTCATCTCCTGCGAGGTATGGGAAAAGCTACAAGTATCCATAAACCTCACTGTTGCTTTGGTAAGGGCTATCAATGGCCAACTCTTAAGTACTTTGGGTTTTGTGAACTTGAGTCTAACGGTTGTTTGCCAGGCAATAGAAATTTTCTTTTATGTTCTCCCATAGAAGCAACTAACAAACAGATAGTATTGGGAAGGACCTGGTGTTATGCAGTGAACTGTCAAATCGACTGGGGGCCAGAACAGCTTCCCTCACATGAATCATGGTAAAATTGTGATAATCTCGGTTTGTGAACCATGTCCTACTCCTTCTACTGCACCCTTGTCAGCCCAAGGTAAAGAAGTTCTACAAGAGGCCATACCTGAAGCTCCATCGACCTCCAACCCCCCAAACACCGACCCTTTGAGGAAAGTCCGACCTTGAAAGGAGCAGAGGACCAACTGTGGCAGAACCAGTTGCAGCTATCCACTATGCCACCAATGATGTCCCCCACTTAGGAAAGCCATGAACAGCAAGTACAAGAGGCTATTCTTTGCGATCAATGCTACTTCAATAGCAACCAACGACCAAGAAAGATCCAAGCAGGCCATGACTCCCTAGTCGCTCCGGAGACGTCTCTGTTGAAGGCAACCTCACCAAGGAGAAGGACATGATGCCATCCAATGCCTCGGCTTCCACCACCTCCTCAACCGTAGCATCCCCCCAAGCGTTGGGTCGCCACCACCAAGCTCTTGGAAGATCGAGATAGTTACAATGGCAAGCAGTCGTCTGGGTACCGAAGTTCAAGTCACAAATTATAGGGGTTCTGAAGGTAGCAACACAAGAACCTGTGTCAATCCTAGATGTAGTAAGAACCTACCATCAAACAAGCCCTAGAGTCCCAAATGGGCCCTAGTACCATGAATTATACAACTCAACACAAGGATTGATCAAGACAATGAGGGAGCAACACAAGAGCCTTCCTCCAAACCCAAAGGCAAACCATCAAAGGTAGTTTTGATCATACCATCACCAATGGTGCTGCCCAACTCATGAGAGTAAGTGTCTGCACCAAGGGTAGAACCCGCTTCTCCCATGACAAAGGATCATCCTGCCAAAAATTGCCACCATGCCAGTGTGCCTCTAGCATCCAAAATGAGACACAAGCTAGACACATGCTCTACATGGCTGTCTCGCTATCCGACTATCCGTCGACCGTCGCCTTACGCCATCCCCTCAGCCATGGGGATAGCAAAATCTATATAAAGAAGCCCTATCCCGTCAGGTCGTTGCCATAGCAGTTGCCCCCATACTCTGTCAACATTCTATCAAAAATCTCCCAACCTCCTGCGCTCTTCCACACAACAATCCAGCAATGAGTATATGTCCTCAAACTCCTCCTCTTCCACCGATCCCCTCATCACTCTCAGTTGCCCTGATTCTTCCCAATGGATCCGAAGAATGAATTTTTTGAGTTTGAGTTGGTGGAGCTTGGTTGGCCTCCACCCCCAACCCCCTATTCTGCAAGCCACTGGTCCCTCCAACTCACAAAGTACACCCTCAGCCACAATCCGTATGCCCTCTGACTTTCCAATGAAGATTTACAAGCAGAGGAGGAAATATCTATGCAATAGGCCAGCTAGGCGGTACCGACAACAGCAGGCACACCCCCCTCAAGGACATCAAGAAAGCACACCCCAGCCCCCACACAACGGGAGTACAAAATCGTGCGATCACAAACACACTCACCTCTTAGAGAGGCATGGTTCCAACAACTCAATGCATGTGCCATCCACTCCCGCTATGCATACAAGGGGCATGATTATACCCTTCGTTACCACACTACAGTGGCATATGAGGCACTAAAGGAGCCAATAGTGCAAGACTCGTTCATAGTGATAGGCCTAGAATCCATGGTGACAGATCGCGTACTTTGCCACTTGGAGAGGCTCTTGGGAGAGTTCCTCTAGGCCTATAACTCCAATACAAACGTGGGTTGTGGGTGTTCTTCGAGACGCAATGGGCACTCCCCACTTCTACCACCGTGCAAGAAAGCTATCTTGACATCCATCTATATAAGCTCCATATCCTCTATTGCCACAAGTCCAAGTACACATCTAAGTGTGGTCATATTCACAACCGGAAAGAATGTCTCATCAAAGTCCACACCTTTCTCTTGCTTGAACCCTTTAGCAACCAAACGGGCCTTGTACTTAGGCACATCATCACCTATGACCTTCATCTTGTAGACCCATTTACATGGCAATGCTTTCTTTCCATGTGGCAAAGAAACCAAGTCCCAAGTCTTATTCTTTATGAGTGAACTCATCTCTGATTGCATAGCATACTCCCACTTGTGCTGATCCTCGTGCATCATAGCCTCTCTGTAGCAAGAAGGCTCCTTGCAATCAGTAAGCATCACATAGTCTACCCCTAGAATGAATCTCTCAGGCGGTCTAGACACTCTAGATGATCTTCCCAAGGGCATTTCAGCTTGCTATCCCGCCTGCATATCAGCCACATTTTGGCTCATCATTGCCACCAATAGATGATCCATCATCTGCCCTTGATTGTGTACATGTGGGAGTACCTAGTGGCACCATTTCCTGCACATTTGGTGCATGGACAGCTTGTTGTCTATCAACATATGCGGGTGGATTCACATCCTGGAAAGTGATTCTCCTCATTTCCACATCCCTCATGGGTGTCTTATGCATCTTCTTCTCATTGAAGACCACATCATGGCTTTGTATGGTTTTCTTTGCTTCTGGATCTCAGAGATGATAGCCCATCTCTCCACTTTTACCATAACCCAGAAAGATGCATTTCCTAGACTTAGATCTAGGTTCTTCCAAGGCTCTTTTGGCACATGTGCATATGCTTCACACCCAAATAGACGCAAATGAGAGTAAGAGGGCTTCTTGCCACTCCATGCCTCTTCAGGAATACCACCATCCCAACTCCAGCTAGGTGATCACATGCACTGCAGTCTTCATTGCCTCAGCCCAAAAACCACCAGAAAGACTTGCATTGGAAAGCATACATTGCAACCTTTCCTGAATGGTGCGGTTCATATGTTCTGCAACTAGATTCTGCTCTAGAGTATGAGGGGATGTGAGCTCCCTCTTAATCCCATGTGTATCACAGAAATGCTAAAAGTCATGAGAGATCTACTCTCCACCATTATCAGTCCTCCGTAGGCATTTAAGCGTTCTACCTAACTAATTTTCAGCCAAAGCCAACCATTTTTTAAATACCTGGAACACATTGCTCTTCCGAGCTATAGCATAAGCCCACACTTTCCTAGTTGCATCATCAATGAATGCCACATAGTATTTAGCCCCGCCTAATGACTGTGTAGGCATGGGACCACATACGTCTGAATGCACCAAATCAAGCCTTTCAAGCTCTTTCTTTCCCCTTATTTTATGGGCTGATTTAGTTTGCTTCCCATAGAGACAGTGCTCACAAACTTCAAAATCATAACCCAAATGGCATAAAAGTTTCATTCCATTCTGGCTCATGTGCCCCAACTTGCAATGTCACAAAGAAGTACTTGGCTGCTCAGTTATTGCAACAACATGATCAGACACACTTGATACATGTAAGGGATATAAAGTCCCACACTTGGCACCCCAGGCCAAAACCATAGAGCCCTTCTGAATTTTCCATCTCTGAGAGCCAAAAGTGGTCTGAAAACCAGCATCATCTAGCTGACCCACTGAAATAAGACTCTTGGTTAACTTAGGCACATGTCTCACATTTTTCAAAACAAATGCAAACCCATTTGCAGAAGAAATCTTGATGTCATCTACTCCCACTATGTCACATGCATAGTTATTTCCAAGATGCACACACCCTGTCTTTCCATTGTCATAAAAGGAGAACCATTCCCTACGGAGAGTAACATGGAATGAAGCACCAGAATCCAAAATCCAATCCTAGGAATATGCATCATTTGAAGTGGTGAGCAAGTCTACAGGTAGACCAGACGCGAAGAGAATGCCATTGTCACTATCATCAGTGATTGTATTAATCTCCTTGATCTTCATTTTTCCTTCGTCCTCCCTTGGACTCTCTTCCTTCTTATTTGCACCCCAATTTGCATTCTTTTTCTTATCCTTTTGCTCTCTTTTCATCTTATAGCAATCCTTTTTCATATGGCCCTTCTTGCCACAGTGGTAACACTCAATGTTTCGTGCCCTGGATTTGCTACGAGACTTCCCTCTTTCTTGGGACTTCCCCCTGAACTAAAATCTATCCCTTTGCACATTTAAGGCTGCATCCTGCTTGTTGCCATCCGCTAGTGAAAGTAGAACCTAGGATGTCTCAAAACATGGGCGTCATTGCATAATCGAACTTAGCAAGACAATCTACAAATATCTCTCTTCTGTCACAACTCCAAAATCTCATCCAAGGATGGAGTAAGAGCCAGTCAACCCTTGCATTTACTTGCAAAAAATGAACCTTAGGAAACTTAACCTTAACCAAAATGCCACATGGCAATCAATGAGAAGGTCTTGGAAACTTTGAGAAATTTCCTTCAAAGAGACAACGGAAAAACATAGAGAATCACAACTCCCTCGATTCTTCACGAAATGGCAAGCAGTTTTGTAGACATATGTTTTAGGCAAGTCTCGGATCCAACAGGATAGACAGCTCTGCAAATGGAGGCCTGGATGTTGAGATTTCACTCACATAGGAAATGGCAAAATGAAGACGTCAAAGTAGATAGAGATTCACCACAGCTTTAAAAGTTCACGGAATTGGAAGTAGCTTCTCAAGTAGAAGTTTTGGACCACTCTAGATCCATTGGGAGTGTCAGAATTGCAAATGGTGGCCTAGATATGGAGATCCAACACACGAAATCCTCGCAAGAAATGAATTTCGTCACTTTTTGCAGGAGCTATAACTTTTCACTGAAAACTCTGATGACAGAGATGTTAAAGTGAAAATGTAGCTCTTAATCTGATCTACAACTTCTTGAAGACTTCAAGTCAAAATTTTGTCTCTAACTCCGGATAGTTGCACTACTACATATGTGTGTCTGAGAAGATTTGCTTATATCCCACGCCTTCAATTTTGCAACCCAGCAAAGCAAATGCCCAAGAGGATTTTGCCCCTTTCTCTCCAACTACTATAGCAGCTCCAAAATCTTTAGCTCCTCCTGCTGAACAAGGATCTTGGGATGCACCACTCTCTCTCTGGGCTAGAGGATGCACCGGGCTGCTCATGCTACCGCCAGGCTCTACTGCCAAGCTCTGATACCAGTTGTGAGGACACAACGAAAGCTGAGAGGGTGAGAGGGATCTTGAGAGACACAAGTTTTAGTGGGTGTAGAACACCCTAATCTTCTATTTCATCCATATATATATGTGTTTGAGTATTATACATAACCAAGGTTAAGGTACAGTGGCCTTTAACCCCCACACCTTGCCTTCCAAAACACTAGATTCGTCGCTCGAGCTCCTTCACCAAGCTGCTTTGCTAGACAATGAGATGGGTTGAAGCAAAGAGTCCCTAACTCCGGTAAGAAAGAGCCCTTGAACAAGCCCAGATGGGGAGAAGGCGATTGTCATCACAGAAAATGAGGAGACTGAGTCCGATGATGAACCCCCCTAGCCATCGCTAAAGAAGCAGATTGTGACAACCAGTTTTACCAGCTTTAAAGTTTCTCTAGACCTCAGCAAAAACTAGAAATGGTTGAAGAAGATAGGCATGCTTCAATACACAAGCCTACCATGGACATCGTGGAAGGCCCCATAGGATCCTCTCACGCAATATGAAGCATTCCAGAAATTGGGAGGTATGTTGAGCAATAATATCATGGTGACACTAGAGATTATCTTCGAGGTTTTTCAATTACCTTTGATTAGGGAGGAAGTTGCCTACAAGAAAGATGTCGATAGTGAGATGCATAAAGAATTTGGACCACCTGAAACATAGAAGAATTATTTCTTTGTGAGTAATGTACAAGATACAGGCCACCGCCAACAACTGGTATGGTATTTAGAAAGAATGCAGCTGTTGGTGAAGCCCCAACACAATGAGCCGAGATTCATATGCAATATTCCGTGCAACAGAAAAGGGCACGGCGGGAATCAGCTGGGCTCACCTATTTCATACATGTCTGATGGTGGAGATAGCAAAGAAAGATTTGACTACATCGAATGCACATTCAAAGATTGCACCGTTCATCACAGCCTTGTTCGAATTTGCAGCACAAAATAAGGAAGAAGTGTCAAACGTCATTATATAATACAAAGAAGATAGAAAAAAGCACATGCATGATAGAACAGAGCAAGACAACAAAGAATCCGACAAATTAAAGGCTGCAACAGTGTAAGATTTGCATGAGGAGATACAAACTGAAACGCAAGAGGATAATGTGGAAATGGAGGATATGATTACCGTGATTATGGAATTCCATATGCGGAATTCACTAAACTTGAAACTCGAATGCAAAATATAGAAACACGGTTAGGGGTTATCAGTGAAATAGTAAAAACCCTAGCTGAAGCTATAACTAAGATAGCCAATTCTCAATCAGTATCTATCACTGAAAAATCACTGATTCCTCCTAATCAAGTTGAGAGGTCTACCTCTCGACTTAGAGAAACCTCGAACATCTGCCAATTTTCAATGGGGAAGAAATTAACACGTTCTTGCAAAAATGGCAAGACTTCCATCGACTCAGGAATACTCCTCCTGAAAATCAAGTCGTGGAAGCAAGTCTTTCCCTTGGAAATAAAGCCTATAAATGGTGGATGAGCCTCAGGGAGAGTGATAAAATTCCTAGATATTGGACTGAGTTTGAACAAGCCTTCCTAAAAGAATTTTTACTGGAAAATGAATTAGAAAGAGCATGGGAGGCTTGGGATAATTGCATTATGGGTAAAAACACTCTAGTCCAATACATAGCGAATTATAGGGAGGCAGTCCTTAAGCTGAAGGGAATTGATGAATTCCAAAAGATAAGGGGTTTCGTGAGAGGTCTCAAAGACACTTATAAGGTTGAGGTGAAAAGAAATTCACCAAAAACCTTTGAGGAAGCCATTAAGTATGCCCAAATATACGATGACATGATGGGAAAATTTAGAGTTGGAACTTTAGAGCAAACGAGTTTTGTTCCAAAGTTCAATAAATTCTCCAATTTGAAAAGGAAGGGGCACTTTAAGAAGGAGGTTCCTCAGGCAACACCTAAGAAACCTCAAACACTAAATTATCCTCTCTTGAAGAAAGAGGATTATGAAAGAGCTAGGCAAGAAAATCTTTGCTTCAAATGTCTGGGCAAAGACCATGCTGCTTGGAACTACCCAAAAAATAAACCAGTAGGAGCTAAAGCCCCAAATAGACCTCCACAAAAACATGTGCATGCAATGCAAGTGTTATCGCTTAATGGTACTGAAAAGTACACTGAGGTAGAGGTCTATCATGAGGATAGCACCCATATGTGCTGTTTATCATCGGCAATGTGGCAGCCCACCTTTGGTCCTCATGATTTAATGAGGATGCATGGAAAAATTAAGGGGCAAAGAGTAAGAGTGATGGTCGATGATAGTGCAACACATAATTTCTTAAACTACTCGTTAGTTAAGAAATTAAAATTGCCTGAGAGTCCTAGTGCCCATAAATATGTGGTCTCTTTGGCGAAGGGCAGTGATAAAAAAAGTTTGGGACACCATGATATATGGTGTAGAGATGGATATTCAAGGCTATCAGGATGCCTTGGATTTCCAAATCATGCATCTCGACCGAACAGATGTAGTGCTTGGTCGAGAATGGCTGTATAGTCTTGGGCATAGCTTATAGAGGAGTTATCTTAATAACTCCATTATGTTTGAAAAAGAGGGTAAAGTCTTCCAGATTCAAGGAGAACATGATGTGCCTAACTTTCCTCTTATTTGTTTGATGGAATTGGAATGACTACTACACCAAGAAGAATGCGAGGTATATCTTTCTGAACTTACTTTTATTGGTGATTTTATGTCTTCTGCATCGGAAAGAAGTAATGTTATTTTTGATAATGTTAAAAAGTATAAATCTTCTTTCAATGATTTAATGTTTGAATTTAAAGATGTTTTTCCTTTTGATTTACCTAATGGTTTACCTCCTGAGAGAGAAGTAGATCATAAAATAGATTTAAATCCTGGATCTACCCCTGTATGTAAACCCCCATATAGGCTTAGTCAAACGGAGGAACACGAGGTCGAAAGACAGTTAACAGAATATCTTAGGAAGGGTCAAATTCAAACAAGTAGCTCACCTTGGCCTGCACCAGTTTTACTGGTAAAGAAAAAGGATGGTACTATGCATTTATGCATAGATTACAGAGCACTAAATAAAATCACCATAAAAATAAGTATCCTATGCCTCGTATTGATAAGCTCTTTGATCAATTGCAAGGGGCAAAATACTTTACTAAAATTGATTTAAGATCAGGATATCACCAAGTACAAATTAGGGAAGAGGATGTCCCTAAGACATCATTTCGTACTAGGTATGGGCATTATCAATTTAAAGTAATGCCATTTGGATTAACAAATGCTCCAGCAACTTTCATGACACTTATGAATAGTGTCTTAAGGCCATATCTAGGGAAATTTGATGTAGTATTTCTAGATGATATCCTTATTCATAGTAAAACCAGGAAAAAGCATTTGGAACATTTATGAAAAGTGTTCCAACTGCTTAGAAATAATTCACTCTTTGCAAAAGAATCCAAATGTGAATTCTTTGCAAAAGAAGTGAAATACTTGGGACATATAATATCCCAAGAAGGGGTTCGTATGGATCTTGACAAAGTAAGGGCAATATTGGAATGGCCACATCCTACAAATCTACAAGAATTACATATATTCTTAGGTTTGTTAGGATTCTATAGGAGATTCATTCAAGATTACGCTAAGATTGTTGTTCTGATGACAGACCAGCTTAAGGGGAAGGGAAGCACCTTCATATGGGATGAACCTCAAAAGAGAAGTTTTGAAAAATTAAAGATAGCTATAGCAGCAGCTCCTGTCTTAAAAGTCGTGGATCCCAATGAACCATTCGTGGTTGAGACAGATGCCAGTGATTTTGCTGTTGGGGCAGTACTTATACAAAAAGGTCGACAAGTAGCTTTTGAAAGCAAAAAGCTAGATCATGCCCAACGGAATTACTCTGCATATGAGAAGGAACTATATGCTATAGTCTATGCTTTAAAAAAGTGGAGGCACTATTTATATGGTGCAAAATTTGAGATCGTTTTTGATCAAGAGAGCATTAAATGGATTTGTAATCAGCCAGAGCTTAAAGGTAGAAAAGCTAGATGGGCTGAGTTAATGCAAGAGTTTGATATACAATTGACATATAGGAAAGGGAAGTTTAATGTGGTAGTAGACTCTCTTAGCCGAATGCTGATTGTTAATGAATTGAGTTTTACTCAATTTCAAAACGATTTCCTAGAGTCCTTAAAAGGGAAATGTGAGTTTGATCCTCACTTCTCTGAAATATGGAAAGCAATTAAAAACAGGGATCCAACTAATCGAGAGGCTTTCACTGAGGAGTCGCATGGAAATGGCGACACACCACAGGTTGGTGATAAAGGACTCATGTGGAAAAAATATACTATTGAAGATGGCTACCTACTCTACAAGGGTAGAGTATGAGTCCTGGATGATAATGAAATTAGGCGCAAAATCCTTTTTGAATGTCATGATAGTCCGAGTGCTGGACACCCGGGAATTCGAAAGACATATGTGCTTCTGAAAAGACAATTCTTTTGGCCTGGAATAGGTAAGGTCGTCCAAGATTATGTATTGAAGTGCCAAAAATGCCAGGTCAATAAGGCTGAATGCCTTAAGGTAGGAGGTCTCCTACACCCATTGGAGATTCCTTCTGGCAAATGGTAAAGTATCTCCATGGATTTCATTGTGGGACTACCTAGAACACAGAGGGGGCACAACTCTGTGTGGGTAATTGTGGATCGGTTGGCCAAAATGACTCATTTTATTCCTGTCCATGAAGATGTTAAAACTCCAGAATTAGCTAGGCTATTTGTGGAGCATATCTATAGATTGTATGGGCTACCAGCCGGTATTGTTAGTGATCGGGATAGCAAATTTAATAGCCATTTTTAGAGGGCTGTGTTTAAGAGACTGGAAACTTCATTGAATATGAGCACCGCAGACCATCCACAAAGTGATGGTCAAACTGAAAGAGTCAATCAGATCATTGAGGATATGCTTCGAGCATATGTAAATAAACGGCAAACTAATTGGGAACAGTATTTGCCAATATTAGAATTTGCATATAACAGTGCCAAACATTTAGCTACAGGTTTCATTCATGATGATGTATGGATTTCAGCCAAGAGCCCCAATGAAAATGGGACTTGAAAAAGAGAAGGTTCAAGAGACCAAAGACTTTCTTGAGGATATGAATCAAATGCTTAAATTAGCTAAAGATAGTATAAGAAGAGCTCAAGATAGAGCACGAAGTTATGCAAACCCCCACCGTAGAAAGTTGGAGTTTGAAGTAAATGAGAAAGTCTACCTTAAGGTACCCGAATCTTCAGAATCTCTTAAAATAGGTAAATGTTTGAAGTTGTCTCCTAGGTATTGTGGACCATTCACAATACTTAAGAGGATTGGAGAACTTGCTTACAAATTAGTCCTACCTGAGGGATGTAGAGTACATCCAGTTTTTCATGTTAGTAGGCTAAAAAGAAAATTAGGAGATGATGATAATCTCATTGGAAATGAAGTCCTAGTTGAACTTATTGAACCCATATCTTTACCACATGAACCTAAAAAAATTTCAAATACATAAGAAAAAAGAATGCGACATACTATATGGAAAGAATATCTGGTTAAGTGGAAAGATAGATCTGAAGAGAGTTCAACATGGGAAAAGATAAGCAGTCTCTAGAGGAGGTTTCCCAATTTTGTTTTTGAGGACGTAAACAATTCTTAAGGGGGAGGGAATGTTACGTCAACTGTAATACCGTGACATCGGTATAACGGGGAAACCATGAGGGCTTGACAATACTTACCCGTGTGGCTAATGAGGGCTAGGAATGGAAGGGTGCATTAGTTGAACCTAAATAGGGGTTTAATGGTAAGGTCCACTTGGACACATGGCACCATGAGGGTTGGCCACTTGGGAGGTATTGGGCTGTGTGGGAGGATCTAGATGGCAAGCTGGCTAGAAGGGAGAGAGAGAGAGAAAACCCACGTACAAATTTTGGTGAGCTAGCAGCTAAAGGTCTAGACCGTGGCTGGGAGGAAAACACTGGAATAAAGCCCTTGAGATGGGAAGGACATATCAATGGAAGGCTAGAGTGATCCACCCAATGAGTTGGCAACCAAGTCCTCATCACCCCCAATCCAAATCCTATCCACTATCAATAATCACCAATCACACAGAAGTAGAATCACACCCTCTAATCACCTTGATGTACCAATCTCAATAGAATTCAATATGGGCGATGCATAAGGACAAGGCATTCTGCCTTAGCAAGAGAATCTACAAGGCTGAGAGCTAGGAGAATCCTTCAGTAATTATGTGGATTCTCAATTAAAGGGAGGTGATAAAATCTCGATAAAATGAGGTACATGTAGAAGAGGTAGGTTGGAGGATTCATGCACGAGGGACATTTTGGAGTGCATCAAGTACTTCTACTCCAATGTACACCATGTCATCCATAGGATGACATGGTGTACATTGGATTGGCACACTTTAGGAGGCTCAATCGTCCCATACTGACTTGCATCCAGACAACATTTATCACAAGTGGTGCATTGGCAAGTAGGAATCATTGATCAAGGTATGGCACATAATTAGAGGATTAAGTAGTGATTCAAAGAGAATTGATGAGGAATGAGTAGAGTGGGTCCATAAGTTTGAGTAGAGCACATTTGGAAACACCAGCTTGGAAACACATGGAAACACACATAGATTATCATGAATCCAAGTTAAAAAACTATATTCATTGGTCACCTCAAGACTTAAGAGCATTAATAATATAACTCTAAGTCAAACTAGGGGCATTACAAAGTGCAAAATAAAAGGTTGAAACAAAAGGCAATATACTATTCTCCAAAAGAAAGTATGTGAGTGCTAAGAGGCAATGAATCATGGCTTCAATTCTAGAACCCAAGAGAGATGTAATGCTAGTTGAGGAGAACATGAGAACGATTCTTATGTAGCTTTTTTTAAAGAAATTTGCATTAGACAAGTTACCAAAGATGATTGTTAGGCCATACACCTAGATATTTAGAGTAAGCTAGGGCCTGATAGGCATAACCATCTTCCTCAAAGTTTTCTTGCTTCCTTCAACATGCTCATCAGGACTTGAAGACAAGCCACTTTAAACCTATATTAATATCCATGCTTAATCTTAACCACTTGTAGATATCAATGGTGGGGTTATTTAGACTATCACATGGTATATACAAGAGCATTTGGGAATAGGTGAAAGAAACTAGCCGAGTTTATACCATTAATCAACCAATAATGTCAATTGACTCAAAAGAAAGAATAAAAATGGAGAAGATCAATAGACAATGATAACCCTCAACATGTAAAGCCGTTTATAATCCCAATCCAAGAGGCAAGGAAGAACCTCATAACATTGTAACAACTTATGAATGGTTTAAAATAGCAAATTTTGGGCAACTTGTTCAACTTCAATTCATCAACTTAATACTCTTCCATTGTTAGGTATATCAAACCTCAACCAAGCTTACCATCTCAAATACTTGTAAGTCTTCTGCCAGGATAAACGCCAGTTATGCACAAGTCAAGCCTCGATTATGTACTAAGCGAGGTCAAATAGGCTTTCTTTCTTCAAGATTGAATCCCCTAACTCTGTAAGTGTAAGTCTTTCTTGTGCTATGCAATATTACTTATACAAGGCAAGAAAATTATTGCCTATGCAAGATCTCAAATAAGTACTAACAATTTAATGCAAGCTAAGCCAACACCACCCATACTTCCTTGGCTTAGTGAATCAAGAAATTTCACTGAATGGCTTTGACTTGATTCGTCCATTCATTTTCTCATCTACCTATCCTAAATGCCCTTAATATCAACACAAATTGTTCCATGCATATGGCATAAGTGAAGGAGAAAGATTATGAAAGGCCCTTATTTTTCAATTGAGAAATTTGATTGGCTTATTAGGTGAAAAGGTGGAGTAATCAACTAACCTACGGTCAAAGAGAGAGCTTTAATATTTCATGCAAAGTGGGAATTGAACTCAAAACCTCTAGTACTCACTCACAAGGCCTTACCAATAGGCCAAAGGTTATAAATTCTCATCCTCCTAAAAAAGAGGGGAGGGGCTGGGCCCCATCTCCTCATAGATAGAGGGATGTCCTCATTACCCTCATTGATGGAATTGCACAAGTTTGTAACTGTGTGTCTTCCTATACTATACAATATTAGCCAAGAAAATTATTGCCTATGGTAGATCTTAAATAAATACCAATTCACTAACAAGCTTAAAACAAGCAATTTAAAGCTAAGCCAACACCACACAAACTTCCTTGGATTATTGGATCAAGCCTATCGTATCTAAGAAATTAAATCAAAAGAAAAGGTACTACCTATATGGTCTTGGTGGTCTTGCATAATATACTAATTAAAAAATTAAACACCAAATATTTACTTTTAATTAACAAAATCCTAAATGACAAAAGTGTGTGTATCCAAGTGTCATAGTTACAAAAATGGCTCATGGCAACGTCCATAGGGTTGTCACATATCTCCTTTAGTCAAGAAGTATGTCCACTCACGTGCTTCCATCCACAAAAGGCATGGGGAAGACAGGCTTCAAGGAAGAGTTATGGTTGTTATTGTGGTCATTATAATCAATGAGGAGGCTAGATCATTGGGATTGCTAATCAATACACTAAATATAAGGCTAAAGTGATCAATTAGAAGTAAATTGAAAAAACTACAACACATATGCACGGCATGAGAGAGAGAGAGAGAGAGAGAGAGAGAGAGAGAGAGAGAGAGAGAGAGAGAGAGAGAGTAAGAGATTGTGAAATTGCGTAAGACTCATGTCCTTCTCAAAGTCATGCGGTCTAGTGGAATCTCCCTTAGTTTTTGAAAATGTGTGTAAGGCTCATGTCCTTCTCAAAGTCATGGGGTCTAGTGGTAGAGGATTGTGTTGTGACTTGGTCCTTAATGAAGGCCATGGGGGGACACTAGGCTATGATCATGCTTCTAAAAAGTACATGAATATGAAAGGAGTCGCTATCAGAAAAAGGGTAGACTGATGTGAGAATTGATGTGCCCACGGTGGTAAAGAGTATGGAGGTAAGCTTGTTGGAAATGGAGGAATAAAAGGCTAATTAGGGCCCTTTCCAACCTACCGCTATGTTATGTTAAGATAACTATTTCACTCACTAACAACACAATTCCATTCCCATCGATATCCATTACGTTATGCATAAAGTTGTCTTATTTTTTGCATAATGGTATGCCTTTATGTTGTGATGTCCATTCTTTGAGCTTACAATTACAATGGCTTCTTCTTTTCAAGGGCTTTCAAAAAAGAGTACCCATCTTATATAGTTTCTACTTGGTCTTGACCTTAAAAAATATGTAACAAAAATTTGTTGCCCACCTGTTTTTTTTTTGGCGAAAGAAAACCCTTGATATTATATATATATAGATATATATAAATACATAAAGAAAATCTGTCTCATCACGAGACAATTACAACAAAATCATGTTTCACGTATTGTCCGCCTTTAAGTCAAACCCTTGATTTTGTATTTCAACTCGTTTTCCTTCAGAGGAGGTCCTTATAGTACCCATTTCTAGGACGTGAAAATTCCAAGCATCTTTAACATTCCCTTAAGAGTTTCAACCTAACCAGACCCCCTTAAATCCCAATCGGCTGTTAAAATCCTTGAAGAAGAGATCATTCCCACTTCCGTGAGATGCAACCGTGTCCAAAACAGAGGGTGTAAAGTTGCAATTCCCATGCAAAGTTAGGAGCCTTTGTTAACATCTTCAAACTAGGCGATGTTTAGGGGCCCCAAATCTCTCGGCCACTTAAAATTTGTCCCTGCAAAGATCCACCAATGAAAACTTGTGAGGTTAGCTGACATTCCCATATGAGACTGCAAAAACTTTGAGAGCATTTTGGCTAGCATTGTTCTCAAGTTTCCTCTTGTTTGCCAGCCTAAAATTGCTCCACAATCCTTGTAGGCTACGCATGAATGTCCTTTGAGAGCACATTCCCGTGATGCAAAGAAATAAAAGGGTGAATGTATGTGAGTTGCTCATGGGAATGTCTATGCATCTTTGACATGGATCTCCAATTCAATTAGTGTCCTAAGTTTTAGGTTGCTTTGTAGCAAAATCAAAGCAACAAATTGGCTCCAATCTCTTTGAAATTCTCTCCCTTGCTATTTTCATGCGTAACTTTATGTTAACGAGAGCTTCTCCATAGTCAATGAAGAAAGTGGAATTCATGGAGAATGGCTATTCTTTGCCTTGAATGCATTCTAAGAGAAGAGAAGAAGAAGACATTTTTAACATCAGGCCACAAGGCACAGCCCTCATGGGGTCAAGGTACGAGAGGAAATCAAGGTGTTGAAATAGTGAGGTAGTCCATCGTATCACCTTTGTCTTCTTTTGCGATTGTTGCTCCCAAGCAATGTTTTGGCGCAAACTACCTTCACCATTGGTTGAGTGAGGATAGAAAAGGCGGACATCCTACTGTTGAGGCTAAACTTCGACGAGCTTTGTGATGTTAGCGGCGGTGAATTTCTCCAGCCTAGCAACCTATTTTTTGGCTGCCGTCAAAGTCGTCGATGCTCGGAGGACCAATCATGGTGGCCGTTCGATCAAGTCCCACAGAACAACCAGAAAACGAGCGGGCGATGGTGGGCGGCAGTAGTAGCTGACGTGTCTCAAACAGTTCAGAGTTGCCCCCATGACATGAGCTGAGAAAAAGGTGACGAGTCGAGAAGACTTCTTGGAACGGGCGTATGAAATCACTCCGAATGCCGACGACTGTGAAGGTGGGGGGGAGAGGGAGCCGTTACCCAAGATAGAAACTGGCTGCTGGGAATGCCCTCTAAGGGGGGGGGGGAATGGGAGCCGTTAGATGGGGGGAGGGGATCGGACGGTGAGGAATGAAGATCCGTGCGGAAGGATTTGATTGGTGGCAGAAATTCAAAGAAGTCCTATATATATTCAAGTCATCGTCTTCATCGCCTTTATCCTCAGAAAAAGCTTTGAATCGCCATAGCCATAACCTCCGTCTGCTTTACCATCTCCATCTCCATTTCCTCTCATCCTTACCTCCAATGGCTGCCTCCGGTCGTGGTAAATCCTCCGGCTCCAAATCTGTCTCCCGTAGCTCCAAAGCTGGCCTCCAATTCCCCGTCGGTCGTATCGCTCGCTTCCTCAAAAATGGCAAATATGCCCAGCGCGTCGGTGCCGGTGCCCCCGTCTACCTCGCCGCTGTCCTCGAATACCTCGCCGCCGAGGTCCTCGAGCTCGCTGGCAACGCCGCTCGTGACAACAAGAAGAATCGTATCGTCCCTCGCCATATCCAGCTCGCTGTCCGCAACGATGAGGAGCTCAGCAAGCTGCTCGGGCAGGTGACCATTGCCAACGGAGGCGTCTTGCCCAACATCCATACGGTTTTGCTTCCCAAGAAGTCGGGATCCTCTGCCAAGACTGTGGAATCTGCAGCTTAGGTTGTTCTACTTCAGGCTTCAAGGTGTTTCTTAACACCACCATTTGTGGAAAACTATTGGACTCGTGAATTAGATGCTTAGTAGGCCATTTTTGGATTTGCTGAGTTGTTACGCCCGTTTTCGACTGTTAGGGTTCCGTAAGGGTTTCCTCTGGAAATTTCCACATACGAGATTCAGTTAAACGATCAGGATTACGACAGTGCAGGAAAATAGCACGATAGGTCAACTTTCTATGCGATATGGTTAGTCTTCTGTTGAAGGTCTGCTTCTAGCAATGTGGTATCCTTGTGGATAGGAACATGTATGCTTTGCAGGCTGAATACCTTGAGTTTCCAAACCTACAGAAAGTGGTAGGACCTATGTCGTGCTTTCAAGCAGAAGTGTGGTCAGTTGTTGGGGAAAGGCCTTTCTTTGTCGTAAATTCTTTCCCCTTGTATTCCGTTGATAATCTGGAGTTATTGATTTATGGCTTAGGGATACATCTTCATTTCTATCCACAGAATTTACTACGGTAGTTTGTTTCTCTATTAATGAAGACTCTTGTCTTTGTAATAAATCTGCTTTATTGACAGAATCAGCCATCTCTCTTTTAATTGAAAGTCTTTGGTCTGCAATCGTACCTCTGGACTGCTGCTTTTACTCCCAGTTAATCCTGAACGCACATCTACTTTCATTGCATTGCTGAAATTGCTTGTCTTTAATCCTTTCTTGCTTCAAAACGCTGCTTTGTGACTCCAGTGTACCTAAATTTTAATGAATGAAGCTGAATTAAGGAAGATTGATTGCAAGGATATGTATTACAGGTTTTGTTGTTTGATGATATTGACTCTAGGAAACATGCACAGGGAGAAATAGATCAAATACTCATTGCCTCTCCACTGTACCCATTTTTTTATTTTGACTTGCCATTTGTTAATATATGGATATCCTGGATTTGTTATTTTGATACAAAAACTGAAGATTTTGATTTCCAAAATCGTGGTATGTGTGTTATATCATTATTTTACAATCTGCCGGATGTTAGATGCACAAGTGAGACTTAAAAGCAGAGACCCAAGGATCAAGTGCCCACTCAAAGACACATCTCTCTCTCTCTCTCTCTCTCTCTCTCTCTCTCTCTCTCTTAGAGATGGAGATGGTACTTGAGTCAAACCATCGCAGTGCCTGAAATGCAAGAAGATAGGAGGCATACCTCATCGTTTTTAAAGTAAAGAATGCAGGAGTGGCCTGAGGTGTGCCATCCTCAATTCATGTTCATGTGTACTGATCTGTTTGAGCTACCTGCCATTGGAAATTATGCAGCAGTCCTGTCCTATACTGTTTCCATCTTGATCTCCCTCCTTGTTGTACATGTAATAGATGGTGATGTGAGCTAATTAGAGTTTGTTAGTCTCAGACTTGTATCTTTGTGACAATAAATATAGGGACTTGTATTGTTGAGCTAGGGTTGTCATCTCAAGAAGTTGACTCTTTGCAAAATGTTAGATTTACTAACTTGATAAATGTTGTTGGAGGGTCAATTGTGGACTAATCCTACCATATGCAAGAAACGTCTCCCTAGTATAGCCTCATACCCAAGGGTTGTTTTAGAAATCCATTATAACAAGACATACCTGATATATGAGATGATAGGTTTTGATTTTAATATCTTCAAGTATCCCTATGGGATGAGTTGTGCCTCCATTTGCCTTGAGTATACCTATGGGATGAGTTGTGCCTTCATTTGCTAATTTAACTATCAAGGAAGTACCCACTTGGTTGGGTCTTTTTAAAATTTTCCAGCATTGTTTTGTGATAATGCTAACATCTACTTTGTTGTTTAAGATTGCCGTAGCTTTTTAATCATGGAAGGAGTTGGGTAACATAGAAAGAGATGTGTTAGTGTCATCACTATCAAAGTATTGGCCCAATTTGTTAATTGGAACCCTTGGAAGGTCTTGGGAGATTCAACATTCTCACTAGTGGATTGGGGTGTTACTATTTGCCCATTCATTCAATTGTAAAGGTCACTTTAAATGGTTGAATTCCCTTAGAGCAATGTTGCAATAGGCATTACCTTTGTGGATAAAAATTAGGCTAAACACAATGGGCATAGTAGAGTGCCATCCTTGCCCTAAGACGAGGACACTCCTTAGTGGGATGATTTCCATTGCATACCCCACACCATATATTATCTCTTCGTGGAAATAGATGGGGATTACTAGGAGCCTCTTTTGATGCTTATATCTTTCATTGTTGGCTTAACTTGTTTAATAGATTGGTGGTGAACTCATCCATGTTTAGCACCTTGGGCATCATGCTTGCATTCTTAGTTGCTTCTAAGGTGCTTTTGAGGTTGAATCCTGTATTGTTTGGGACATCTTAAAGGAATCTGAGGATTTATCCTTTTGAGGCTTCTCCATCACATTATCCCCTAGGCATATCGTCGTCTTGTTGCATAGCTCGAATGAGGTGGGATTCATAGCAAAGAAATGATCATGCAGCTCAGCATCCCTTAGCCCTATGAGGAAGCGTGATTGAACCTACGCATCACTCATCCTCTCGTGGTGTTCACATTATGAGTTCAAATGTTTAATATTGGTGATATAGTCTCTTAAGGACTCTGTCTCCTGCTGCTTCATCTCATAAATCTGTTTACTCGGGCTCCACTTGGGATCATTGGGGGCAAACCCCACAATCAAAGATTTACGTAATGTGTCCTAATTTATTTTCTCCTCAGGGTTTAAGGCTCTGAAACCATTGTCTAGCTTAGCCATCAAGACTCAAGCCAAACGCATTGACCTTGCCAAGATCCCAGATCACCAAAGGTCTCACACATTTGCTCAAATCTCTCAACATGGGACATTGGGTCTCCTCTTACAAACTTGGTGACTAGCTTGCTCCTTGAGGGGTTGGTATCCCTTCTTGGAAAAGTTGGATGTAGCGTTGCAGCCCCCCTTCCTAGCGCTTGCACTAGGATTCTCATAGCTTTGTTTGTAAAGACCGTTTGCAATACAGGAGGAGGTTGTGGAATGGTGGCCCCTGTCCTATACAACATTAGTGGCCTTGATAAAGGGTTCCATGGATTTGATGGCACAAGATTGGGATGGGAGGATCTAGGACCACTAGGCCCTTGCATTGTGACCTGGGTTAGGTTGGGCCTAACAGGTTAAACTAGAGGTCCTCTAGGGAGTGTTATGCTTCTTGTAGGCATAGGCTTGTAAGGGACAGTTGGTTAGGGAACATCTCTCATGTTTTGTTAACAAGGAGGAATCATAGGGGCTTCTAAGGTGGAGGGTCTTAATTGCGGGCCTTCGAGGTTACTCCTTTGCTCCCTTTGTTCTAGCATTTGGGACCCTTGTGAGAATTTGGGTTCAAATCCATCCCTATAGGATTGCCTATCATCAAAGAATTGGTACGATGGGGATTGATTGCGAGTAGGTATTGTGGGACTTAGTTCCTTGAGTATTGCTTGTGATATCGATGGTTGGGTTGGAATTTGAGGCTCTATTATTGCCCTATTGAAAAAGGTTTCCCTTAATCTAGCTGTTGCTGTAGATGGGGTAGAAGAGTGGAGATCATTGGGGATGGAGTTTAGAGCGACTGAGGTTCTAACATTAGAAGGTTCACCCATGTCTCCGTCCTGACTCATGGACTCTTCCAAGTTGGATAATTCACCTAGCGGTGGTTCTTGCAAGGAGTGAAAAAGGACTTTTGAGCTTGTTGACCTTGAGGATGCCAAGCTAGATATGGAGGTCAACAAGATTGTATATGAGACATTGTCTTCAAGCTCAGGACTATTCCTAATCTCAAGATCATGTGTTCATTGGTGCTATTGAGGCCTCAATTCTAGGTTGTGTCCACCTCAACGTGGGGTCAAGGGGCGACAAAATGGGGTTTATTTCATTGCAATGTGCATGCAAATTTCATCATTTATTGATAGTATGGGTCCTTATTTTCATGTGATATAGTACACTTATATCCTTGCTTTTTTCTTTTTTAAAATAAAAGAGCTAACCCCTCCAGAGGAGGGTTAAGGGGCTACAACATTGGACAGAGGGATATGGCTATAGTGCCAGACAGAGGTCTATCAATCCAAACCTTCCCATGATATTGAAAAAAGTTTCCCTTAATCTAGCTGCTGTTGTAGATGGGGTAGAAGAGTGGAGATCATTGGGGATGGAGTTTAGAGCAACTGAGGTTCTAACATTAGAAGGTTCACCCATGTCTCCGTCCTAACTCATGGACTCTTCCAAGTTGGATAATTCACCTAGCGGTGGTTCTTGTAAGGAGTGAAAAAGAACTTTTGAGCTTGTTGACCCTGAGGATGCCAAGGTAGATATGGAGGTCAACAAGATTGTATATGAGGCATTGTCTTCAAGCTCAGGGTGAGCTTGTAGGACCATTCCTAATCTCAAGATCATGTGTTCGTTGGTGTTGTTGAGGCCTCAATTCGAGGTTGAGTCCACCTCAACATGGGGTCAAGGGGCGGCAAAATGGGGTTTATTTCATTACAATGTGCATGCAAATTTCATCATTTATTGATAGTATGGGTCCCTATTTTCAGGTGATATAGTACACTTATATCCTTGCTTTTTTCTTTTTTTAAATAAAAAGAGCTAACCCCTCAGGAGGAGGGTCAAGGGGCTACAACATTGGATGAAGGGATACGGCTATAGCACCAGACGGAGGGATACAACTATAGCATCGGACGGAGGGATACAGCTATAGCATCGAACGGAGGGACAACCGGCTATAGCACCGGGTCAACCCTCATGTTAGATAATAAATTTGGTAGGTGGGTTAGGTGGCTAACACGTGTTAGTCTCAGGGGATAGGGAGCTATAGCATCGAATTGGGGGGATAGAGCTATAGCATTGGTGGGGCGATAGCACTACAACACCAACCCGGGGGGATAGGACTATAGCACCGACCTTGGGAGATAGAACTCCTAATCCAGCTAAGTGGTTTTTGATGATTTTGAAGTTTCTGTTCATGGATTTTTGTGATAGGGGGATGCTAAACCACCTAATCAAGGATGTCCATTTCACGAGCGACCGGGAATGAGCCAAAGTCTAAATTGAGCAATTGGGCAATGAAAATTTTGTATCTAAATTTGTTTCATGATAACTAATAAAAGATAAAAAATATTCCCATGTATTGCTAGAGCATGGACAAGCACATGTTTAACAGTGGAAGAAAGCTCCAAGTTAAAAGTATTCACCCAAAAGCATTGAAAGGTGCTTACTTTACATTGTGTACAAGGAAAGATACATTTGATATTGATAGTGCATCCTACATACGAAATCACTTGCACAACATTATGCAAAATCTCTTCCACTAAAAGAAAGCTCTACTATACATTTTGGTTTGACATTGTAGGTACAAAATCTTTAGCAATGATCTGCAAAAATTATTCCACTAAAAAAAAGCTTTTACTCTAGATCCCTTGCAATAAAAACAAAACTTTTTATTTATGTATAATTTGTCCTTTTTGGTACTTGAAATGAGCTCAAAAGGGCCAAAAACCCTAGAAACGACTGTAAACGTGGGTACCTTTCAATGATGTTTCAAAACCCTCTCTGAAGAAGAAGCGCATTGGTGCAGGCTGCTTTGGCTAGAAATGTATGAACTTCTTCTCCAGAGGGGGTTTTGAGAAATCACCAAAATCTACCCATGTTTATAAAGGTTTTGCGGCCTTCTAGGCTTATTTTTAGTGCCAAAAAGGCCAAAATATGCATAAATAAAAAGTTTTGTTTTAATTGCAATGGATTTAGAGAGTATATGTGTATATATATTTACTTATTTATTTATTTATTTATTCATTCATTCACTCATTTATTTATTTATTTTAAATCTCATATGCAATCCTAGATATCCCAACCCCGGTGTGGGGGCTGCTTTGGCTAGAAACGTATGAACTTCTTCTCCAGAGGGGGTTTTGAGAAATCACCAAAAGCTACCCATGTTTATAAAGGTTTTGGGGCCTTCTGGCCTTATTTCTAGTGCCAAAAAGGCCAAAATATGCATAAATAAAAAGTTTGTTTTAATTTGTCCCTCAAGCAGCTCCTGGATTGTTGCAATGTGTTTGCACGAGAGAAGGAGGGAAAGGGGAGAGGGGAAAAGAGGGGGGGAAAGGGAAGCAGAAGAGGGGAATGAAGGGGTATAGAGTGGCAAACTCAAAGGCACTACAAAGAAAACAAGAGAACACCCAAAAACACTCTTGGAAGAGAAGAGGGATCTTGTATTCCAAACTTGTGAATCCAACAACTAAAGACCAAAGTCAACTATTTGGGCTTTAATACATGCCACCTTTGAAGGGAGGGCGAACCCTATTTCCTTTATACCACTCTCTTTCATCATTCATTTATTATAATCATCTTGGGCCTATTTGTAGCTCTAAGGCACAATGCTAGCTCTATGGACTTGCCAATATCCACCATCGAATGACGTTGCCAACTCGTGTAGTTAACAACATCCCATAACTATATGTACACGTGCATATGTGAATGTGTATGTGTGGTGTGAGTGTGTATGCATTAGGAAAAGATGGAGCTCATTTTGGGGCTTTTTAGGTTAGACAAAAAATAGATATCCTCCAATGGGAGAGAGGCCAACGTTACTTTGGAAATGCTTTTCTTTTTTCAAAAAAATATACTTTACTCTCTAGAGATGCTCGACACACTGACATTTTAAGTTCTCGCTCTTGTTTTCTAGTGTGTCATAAATGCTACACCAAATCTCGAAATAGATAAACTGACATATTGAAGTTCGCACTCGAGCGTTTTTTAGTGTGTCATAAATGTCTTCCTGAAGAGGTCAAAATAGCCAAAACAAGTGCCTCATAGAAATATGCTTAAGAAATTTGGGCACTTGGCCCTAGGTCAAGTGCCCAAATCGCTTTCTTAAGCACACTTTTGTCAGGCACCTATTTTGGCTATTTTGACCCCTCCAAGAGGCCAAATTTAGTGATTCAAAAGTCATTTTGGGGGGGTTTTTGCCTACTCCAAACACAATGGTGATGCCAAACCACCAAACTCCACACCAAAATAGTTGAAAACTATTTGGGCCCTTGGCCATAACATGACACACTAAAAAATACTCGAGTGCGAACTTCAAAATGTCAGTTCATCTTGTTCGAAATTTATATCTCCAAGTAAATGCTCGACCATATAAATTTGTGCTTCTCACTCTAGAACTCTTTAATTTTTAGCCAAGAAAATTAGAAAATCATGAAATTCTTATAGGGCCCCAAAATGAGCTTTGATTTTTCCTAACTTGTATGTGTATGTATGTGTACATGTGAGCATGCATGTGTGTTTTTGTGTGCATGTATACATGTGTGGATATGTGTGTTGTATATGCATATACATGTGTATACGTTGGGCCGTTGGTAGTCCAAGAGTCCAAAGAGTGGTAATCCAAGAGTCTAGGGGTGGTAGTCCAAGAGCATGTGATAGTCTAAAAGCCCAAGGGAAGGGTGGTAGTCGAAGCGCCCGTGGTAGTCTAAGAGTCCAAGGATGGTAGTCATCACACCCCATGATAGTCTAAGAGTCTAAGAGCTTGTGGTAGTTTATGAGTCCTTAAAAGTCCAAGAGTCCAAGGGTGGTAATCGAAGAGCTAGTGATAGTTCAAGAGTTTGAGGGCTCTTCAAGGGTGGCACGTGGCAACATTTCATAAGCACTTCTTCTGTAAGCTACCATGTGTAAAACCATCCTTGTTAATTTATTTTTTGTGTGAGGGTAATAGGTAGAAAGATAAGAACCAAAGAGAGGGCATAAATGATATAGTTATGTGAGACTTGCTCTATTAGAGTGTGTGCAAGATCAACTAATCCATTACTCACAAACCAATTTAGCTTTAGCGAATTCGAAAAGGAGAATAACACGTTTAGGTCTTGATTAAAGTGGATTAAAGTGGATTTGGTTGTGAGATTGCCTATTCAAATATTTCTTTCTAGCACTTAAGAAAAATCCTATTTACTACGATTACTCAGGTGCTTACTTACTTTAGCAAATTTGGGAATGAGAGAAGCATGTTTAGATCTTGATTAAAGTGGCTTTAGTTGTGAGATTGCCTATTCCAAGATTTCTTTCTAGCACATAAGAAAAAGCCTATTTAATATGTAATGGCATAACTTAAGTCAAGATGGGCGATTACTGAGGGGCTTACTTAGTGACAAGTTATGTTGTTTTTTGTGGATTAGTTGCAAGACTTTTTTGGATTGAAGCGAATGTGGATTTTAATTTGCAAGTGTGTAGTGATGCCCCTTTGGGATGATGTTCTAAGTAAAATTTTCATGCGTGATAGAATGCTTATGGATAAAGCCCTCTTGAAAGAAGAATCAAAAGAAGCTTCATATGCTATGCTTGACGATAAAGTCCTCAGCTCGGATGGTTTGCATGTGGTTTTTTAAAAGCAATTTTGGTCAATTACTAGTAAAGATTGTATTGAGATCCTCGATGCCTGGCTTGAAAGCAAAACTCTTTTTGGATACTAAACTCGGATCAATATAATTCCTACCAAATATTTGAGACTATTTATAAGGTTAAGCAAATCTTATAAAATCTTAGCCAAATCCTTTGTTCTCAAGCAATATAGGCCCCCTTGTTTTTGTTGAATAAAGAACTATAGAAGTCTTGTGACCCTTGTTTATGTTGAATAAAGACCTATAGAAGTTTGGTGACCATTTTTTATTGCACTTCGATCTCAAATTTCTTGCTTTGTTTAGGGGACACATTGGTCAACACGATCACTTGATGGAGCAGCAATCGTAATCACGAATGGAGGAAGGGCATGGGCATTCATGGCAAGCTACACAAGTTATTCAAATAGGTGCTTGCTAGAACAACTCCTTATTATCATCGAAATCATGATCAAATCAATCAAGAAATAAGAGCTTCAAAAAGTGGAAGCCCTAGGTTATATTCTTAACTTGCAATTTTGCAAATGGTAGAAATGTTTTATTTATTGATTTGGAGGAGATAGAGCATTGGATGATTAACATTGCATCCAACGTTGGCTGGGCCAATGATTTATCCCATCTTAGGAAAGACTCAATGGGGTATAATCAAATGAGATACCAACAACAATCTATGATTGATTTATCAGGGTAGATTCTATCCTCATTTGGAAATTAAGGTTCATGATGATGTAGAGTAGCCAAATTCTTCAATGGCTCATTGGCTCTTTTGCATGACAAATTGATAAGCCCTTTTTCTCCATTGACACAAGATGCATTCTTTGTGGATCCACTAGAGAAATTGCATTAAATATTTTTTAGTCATGCCCTATGGTTAGAAGAAGGTTATCTTAGTTTTAACTTCAATCGAAAGAGCAAATACCAAATATGGTGATCTAAGCATTTTTTCCTTGTTGGCTATAATGTTGCATTTGCTAAGGGTAAGTAATGGCAAAAACCCCCTTTTTGCAACATAATAAAATGTCAAGAGCACCATCTCCCTTATGATGGAGAAAAAAGGAACCAAATCATGCCTTTTGTTAAGAAGCCTCAAGTTACTTACTTTTAGAGGCATGCATGAACCTTGATCTTGAAGCCTTGATCACCAGATGTGGTGATTTTTACAAAATCTTCACCAACACTATAAAGCTTTTTTTCATTTATAATTTGAAAAGTTATACCTCCTCGAATACAAATATGGCTGACAATAGAGTTACACATCAAAATTCTAGCATTGTCTTTACCTATTGAAATCACCCAAGCTAAATTAGCCATAGTGTCCTCAATAGATTCTCATAAAAAACCCTCTTGTGTCTATTGCAGCTCCATGGATCATTTTACCTAAGTCTTTTATCATAGTCTCATATAAGCAAATCTATAAATAACAAACACCTAAACTTGAAGTATTATGGTTCGAGTGTTGAGATATCGAGCTCCACTCGTGATATGCTAGGGTGACCATTGTGCATTTATGTCACTGACTTGTTAGCTGCAGATGCGGTTGGTACACCACCCATGAATAATAGCTGGATGACAGCTGTCCTTATGTACTCTAGTTTGTGGCTCAGTTAGTATGCCACCTTAGTTAGCTGAGTTTGGTTTGAGACCCACATATAGGGTTCTTCTATTTCTTTGTACTAGAGTTCTTTTGGCTTTCACAACTAAGAAGAGGAAAACTGTTTTTAGCCTCCATCTTTGTGTGTATTCCCCCATTGTGTATGTGAGAAAGCCGCAAGTGAGACTCCTTCCTTCTCTCCCACTATCTTCACATGGTATCAAAGCCTGGTTCATGGTAAGGAGCTCAAGAAAGCAAACCAAGTTCACGGTGTCCTGGTAAGAGGACCAGTGTTGCTTCCTTTTTCGAGTTTGGGAGCAAATCTTTGCAGGTAGCACAGCCAGAAAGTGCAAGAGTGCATTGTCTCAAATTGAGACGCCCTTCGCGGTGTGGCGAGAGGGTAGTATATGCTACGGGAAGGGGACGCAGCACTTGGTGACTTTATTTTTCTGATTCGAGGCCATTTCAGGGCCCATTTTGAAGGCGGAAGTTCTCCGCAAGCACTGAGAAAAAGGCCCTGGTTTTGTTGTGACCACTGCTCTGCAGGTCAGTGAAAAGTTGCTGTAGAAATTGCATCATATGCCTGTGCGCAAAGATATTGGGAGTTACAGAATCATCCTTATTGCCTGTTGATGCAAAATCGTCACTAAGAAGTGACTGTGTGGTCAAATACCACTTTTGTCAGTTTTGCAAATTTGCCCTTGTGAGGCAGAAGTTGTGTTTTTTGCAATGACAGAATATTTTGCAGTGTTCTGTAATGGCATCTAATTCTCTTTCATAGATTGTCACTGAAAAGCTTGACAAGAACAATTTTTAAGCATGGAAGTTTAGAATGACGAATTTCCTTATGGGAAAAGGCTTTGGGAGTTCATTACAGGAAATGCAGAAGAACCAGTTCTTCCTAATGTTCCCAATCAACAGGAAATGCATGCATTTAAAGGATGGCATGAGAGAGCGAGAAAAGTTATGTACTGGCTGTCTATCAGTATTTCAGATTCTATGATTATGCATATTCAGGATGCAAGTACACCAAAGGAGGCATGGGATACTTTGACAAAAATGTACAGCACAAATACGCAAGCCAGGAAAATGCAGCTCAAGCAGGAGTTGCACAATGTGCAGAGAGAAAATATGAGCATCAATGACTACCACATGAAGGTGAAGAAAATTGCAGATGCACTTGCTTCCATTGGGTCGCCAGTGGAAGATGATGATTTAGTTTATGTGACCTTGAATGGTCTAGGAAAGGATTATGCATAGTTTCAGACATCCATTGCCGTCCGTGAAAAATTTCTTGATTTTGAGGAGTTGTTTGCTCTTCTAATTTCTGAAGAGCAGAGAGATGGTGGTGCATCTTCTTCAAGAGGAACTTCAAAAGAACCTGTCTTCTACTCAAATGCTAGAAGAGGTAGAGGCAGAGTTAGAGGAGGCCAATCTAGAGGCCGTGGTAGAAATCAGAATATGCAGCAAACTCAAGAAAACCAGTCCTATGGAGGAGGACGTGGTAACTCTAGAGGCAGGGGGAGCCAAAGAGGTCGTGGTGGATGGCAGAGAGGCCAAAATGCAAACAGCAATGTTGAAGGCTACTATTGTGGTAAAATGGGTCATATGGCTAAAGACTGCTACAAAAAGCAGAATGACGTTATGAATGGAAAATTGTAGTAAGGCAATGATGCATCCTCTAGTAGATAGGGTGATGATAGAAATGAGCATTTGTTTATGGTGCAACACATGACCAATTCTATGACAAGTGTAGAAGAAAGCAATGATGTGTGGTATGTTGACTCAAGTGCATCAAACCCCATGACAGGTCATGCAGAATGGATGCAGGATGCAAGGAAAATGGAAAAACCAAGATTTGTGGAGACTGGTGATGATACTACACATCCTATTGTACAGATTGGTGAAATTCCTTTGTCTATGCAGGATGGGAAAAAGAAATACCTGTCTAATGTATTTCATGTCCCGAATATCACCAAGAACCTGGTTTCTGTTGGTCAAATGGTTGGGCAGGGCTTGCAGGTCAGATTTAATCCTCATGGATGCTTTGTTGAGGATATGAAAAATAACGATCGCTTGATAGCAAAAGGAAAGAAGAAGGGCAATATGTTCACGTTGGATGCAAACATGCCTGAATTGAGTGCAGCAATGTTTGCACATGGGACCGGTGTAGTTGCAGATATTGATATCTAGCATAAACGCATTGGTCATGTTAGTGTATAGCAACTTAAATCAATGCAGGCCCAAAATATTTTGCAGGATTGCCTAAATTCAAGGTTGTAGAAATGCATAAGGTATGTGAAGCCTGTCAATTGGAAAATAGGCTTCCTAGACATGTTCAAGAGAGTAAGAAGCCATTGGAATTAATCCACTCTAATGTATGGACTACTAAAGTTGCATCTATTAGAGGCTGTCATTATTTTGTCACTTTTATTGATGACTACAGCAGAAAAGTTTGGGCGTATTTTATGAAAAAGAAAGTGAAGTGTTTGGGCATTTCAAAGCTTTTAAAGCTATGGTTAAAAAAGAAACAGGCCTGTAAATAAAATGCCTAAGGTCAGATGGAGGGGGAGAGTACCTCTCAAATGAGTTTGCAAGGTTCCTGCAGGAGCATGGCATAAAGTAGCAATATTCATGCAGTCATACCCCACAGCAAAATGGACTTGCAGAAAGGAAAAACAGGCATATTGGAGAGGTATCTCGGGCCATGCTAAATGAAAAAGACCCACCAGATTATTATTGGGCTAAAGCAGTTGCTACAACAGTTTACATAATGAACAGGACTCTCACTGCAGCAATACATGGCATGATGCCAGAGGAGATGTATACTGGTAGGAAACTAGATATTTCTCATTTGAAAATTTTTGGTTGCATTGCCTATGTTCATGTGCCAGATGAGTTGAGGTCCAAGTTGGATCCAAAAGCTAAGAAGTGCATCTTTATTGGTTATTCTTTGTAGCAGAAAGGGTATAGATGCTATAACCCTTCTACTCGTAAGTTTATAGTGAGCAAAGATGTTGTTTTTGATGAGATGAGCAGCTAGTATAAACCAATAAATGTGATTGATGATGTAGATGCACAAAATGGTAATGCTACACAGAATTCATAGCAGCAATCACAAAATATTAGTGGACCTGCAGTGTCCTCTAGCAGTGGTTCACATACTTCGCCATGGACAGGCAGATTGAGATCAAGAGAATCTCCTCAAAGCAATGCAGATGGTGGTATGCAGGTATCATGAAAAGGAAAAGAGAAGGTAGATCAGTCCATGTTTGATGTGAATGCAGGTCACTCTTATGTCGATGGTGAATCCAATGGCTCAGAACAAAGCATCAATGATGAGTTGGGTATTCCTTCTATTGTTACACCTGGAGTAAGGAAGACCAGGGATGTTTTGAGAGCACCTGGAAGTGAGCCTATTTTGCGCAGGTCTACCAGAGCTAGGTATCCTGTGGATAGGCTGAAATATGATGGATTTATAGCCATTCACTATGCCTATATGGTCAAAGTGATACATGAACTAGAACCCACTTCTTTTGAGCAAGCCATGGGAAAAGAAAAATGGGAGAAAGCCATGGATGAAGAAATGGATGCCTTGGAAGAAAATGCTACATGGGAATTGGTGCCTTTGCCTAAAGACAAGAATGCAATTGGTTGTAAGTGGGTTTATAAGGTGAAGCACAATGCAGATGGTTCTGTGAATAGATACAAGGCAAGATTAGTTGTCAAGGGGTATGCACAGACATATGGCATTGATTATGAAGAAACATTCAGTCCGGTTGCAAGGATGGCAACCATAAGAGCAGTCATTGCTATGGCTACATCAAACGGATGGTTTTTACATCATATGGATGTAAAGAATGCCTTCTTGCATGGTGATTTGCAAGAAGAGGTCTTTACGGAGCAACCACCAGGTTATGTTCATGCTATTCATCCTGAGTTTGTTTGCAGGTTGAAGAAAGCCTTGTATGGCTTGAAGTAAGCACCTAGAGCATGGTCTGACAAGATAGGATAGTATCTTGTCACTATTGGCTTTCAGATTTCCAAGGCAGATTTCTCACTTTATGTGAGAAGAACAGAGAAAGGTATTATGCTGCTTGTCATTTATGTCGATGATTTGATCATCACAGGTGATAGTGATGAAGATATCCTTCATGTGAAAATGCTATTGAAGCAAAAGTTTAAGATGAAGGATTTGGGAGAGCTGCGTTATTTCTTGGGCATTGAGGTGATTAGATCACCAAGTGGGATACGGCTCTTGCAGAGGTAGTATGGATTGGACATGCTGTCCAAATATGGGATGACAGGCTGTAATCCTATTTCAGTTCCTTTGGAGCAGAATGTGAAACTGAGCCCAGATGCAAGTGAGCTTCTGGAAGACCCTACTATGTATAGATGCATAGTAGGAAGTTTGATTTATATGACTATTACCAGGCCAAATTTGAGCTATGTTATTGGATTGGTAAATCAGTTTATGCAGGCTCCAAGGAAACTGCATTTGGATGCGGCTAGATGCATACTCAAGTATGTGAAGTCCACATTGCAGTATGGACTATTTTATGAGATTGGGGTTCAAATACAGTCGCATGGATACAGTGATGTTGATTGGGCTGGTAGTATTTCTGATAGACGATCTACCAGTGGATATGTGTTCTCTTTTGGGAGTGCTGCAGTCACTTGGAGCAGCAAGAAACAGCCTATAGTTGCCTTGTCAAGCACAGAGGCTGAGTACAAGGGTGTAGCAATGGCTGCATGTGAAGTAGCTTAGTTGCATAAGCTACTTTATGATATGCATCACTCTACAGATGATGGGCCAGTTGTCATTTATTGTGACAATATGAGCAGTATATACTTGGCAAACAACCCAGTCTATCATGCTAGAACAAAGCACATTGAGGTGCAGTATCACTATGTGTGGGAGAAGGTTTTACTAGGTCTTATTGATCTAGTTTATGTCAGCACAGAGGATCAAGTAGCTGACATATTCACGAAGGCAATTGGTGCAGAGAAGCTGCGCAAGTTCAGAGACCTACTTGGCATGTAGGAATTGGGATTGAGCTTGAGGGGGAGTGTTGAGATATTGAGCTCCACTCGTGATATGCCAAGGTAGTGGTTGTGCATTTATGTCACCGACTTGTTAGTTGCAAATGTGGTTGGTACACCACCAATGAATAATAGCTAGATGACAACTATCCTTATGTACTCTAGTTTGTGGCTCAGTTAGTATGCCACCTTAGTTAGCTGAGTTTGGTTTGAGACCCACATATAGGGTTCTTCTATTTCTTTGTACTAGAGTTCTTTTGGCTTTCATAACTAAGAAGAGGAAAACTGTTTTCAGCCTCCACCTTTGTGTGTAATCCCCCATTGTGTATGTGAGAAAGCCACAAGTGAGACTCCTTCCTTCTCTCCCACTATCTTCACATCGAGAGCATTACCATGTTTCATTTTCCTCCGTGTTCTATAGTTCCTATCAGTTATGGAGTTCATTTGCAAAATCAATTACCAAAGTCCGTAACATAGATATAGTTAACATCCAACACACTCTTGTTGGATAGTGAACTTTTGGAACTCAAAATACTTATGTGATTATTTAAAAGAAGTAAAAGTAACTTCGAGTAATTTAGTCATGCAAAGGATTAAATTTCTAAAGAAAATATAATTAATTTTATTTTGTAAAAGAATTATGGGTCATTGGGATGGTCATTATCCATGCACATATGGTGGGACATATGTGTATATATATGTTGTATACATGGGGTAGAGTGTTAGTACTGTAGAGAACTATAGAACAAGAAGGCCTACATTAGAAAAGCTCAGTAGAGCTTCAAGTTTGGTGGAGGCAACTCAACCTAGGGTCGACCTAATAGCGAGTTTCTAAGCAACAAATGCAACAAAGCTAGCCCTTAGGATGAGATCAAAAGAATTTGGTAGAGGTGTGGAGAAGAGATATTTTTCAAAGAAACAACAACCAAGTGTTTGATATTTGCATGTATAGAAGCTTGTAGGGAAGCTAAGAAGAGTCATAGCTGCATGCACAAGGCTCTAAAGGAGTCACGGGAAACTGTAATCAAAACCTTCATGAAAGAGAAAGGCTCGGCCAAGTAATAAAAGGAAGAAGAGCTTCAAGAAGAAGATTGAAGAGAAGTTTGGGTCATGCAATGTGACGGACAATAAGTTCAATAGTAATGAATTGTGGAAGACCAGTAGTAGAACTCATAAAGACAAGGAAGACTAGGAGCTTAGTAGAGGGCTACAATGAAGGAGGAGATGCTTCAACAAAGGCAAAGAGGAGGAGGAGAAGATTGCATGACAAGAAAGAGAGAAGCCTAGAAGCTGAAGATTCAAAATGGCACTTGCAAGGGAAGATGATGAAGAGACGAGAATATTGCATGAGAAGAAGGAGAGGAGCTTAGAAGATGGAGGTTCAAATTTGGCACTTAAAAGGGAAGATGATGAAGAGCAATGGGTAGCTAGACACAGAGTTTTTTTTCAATAAAAAAATGCCTAATTCAAAATACGGAAACCCCTTTTTCGAAGGAAGGCATTTATTACCTTATCAAAAACTTCCTTCTTTCCCTTTATCCCACATGAGTTTTTGTGGCTTGGAGGTAATTGTCATAGCCTCATGTATCAGAAGTTTTTAGCTTGAATCCCCATTTAACAAAAGGATTGGTCTTCTTTTGGACCAAGAGACCTAGCATTTTGCAAAAGTAAAAAGGATTGGTTTTCTTTTGGACCAAGAGTCCTTAGAGCATGTATTGAGTTCAAATCCCCATTTGACAAAAGGATTGGTTTTCATTTTTGGACCACAAGTCCTTGGAGCATTTTGCCAAAGTCTAAATGGTTTCAAAGGACATAATCTAAAAATCTATAGATTTCTAAACTATTTGGAGAGCTCATCTTTTTCTATATGTGCGTGCTAGATTAACATTTTTGAGAAACTTGGCGGATAGTGACATTAGTGCTTAGAGTTCCTATCAAGTGCGCACAAGACATTGTTTTGCAATCCAAGTGCTCAAGTCATCACCAAGGTGACATCTATGGCATAATTTTGCATGTTGGACAATCTAGGGTTTGATGGGAATAACTTCCACTTTTGGAAATCTTGGATAAAAAATATCTTCATAGGATGGAAGTTATGGGCACTTGTTAATGGAAAGTGTTTGGTCTAACATAAAATGCCACAACTAAAAAATAATGCCTATGGTGAGTTGAATGCCAAAGCTATATACTACAATGTTTGACTAAGGGATGCATTTTACCAATTCATTTGATAAATGGACTGCACTAACGTCCATCTATGAGGACAAGACGTGGTCACATGTCTCAATCTGAATACACCATTGACAAATTTTACAATTTGAGATGGTGATGTAATGATGGACCACTAGTGTTGAGGATCCATCTTATCATCATGTTTATAATTGTGGACAAGCACCAACCTATAGAGGGCTAAAAAGGAAAAGGTTTAGAAATACTAACCTAACCGTCTAGGGTTTGTATATATTCATTGTTTACAACTAATCAAGTGTATTGTTAGTCATTTGTGGTATGTTCTCTCTCTCTCTCTCTCTCTCTCTCTCTCTCTCTCTCTCTCTCTCTCTCTCTCTCTCTCTCTCTTCCCCCATTATTTTTTATGGTATTAGAACTTTCTAATGCCTTTTGCTAAGACATTGTGATTATGGAGTGTATCGAGCTTCTATTTATCTTCAATTTTATTTATAAAGCTAATAGATTTGACATCTAGAGCTTGAGTCAATATGTGAACATTTGTGTGTGTTTTAGGGATTTTTAACCATCCTTGAGTGTGAGAGAGATAGAATGTGAGTTCTTTTTGAAAGGGTTCTCTGACTTATTTGTGATAGAGACCGTTTGTATGAGTTTTTGAGATAAGAGGATCATGAAGGTTTTCGCATCATTGTATTTTCTCAAACTTAGTGGAATCTACATTAAATTCTTCAAGCTTTCAATGTCCGTGTTGCAGCCGTGCTAGTATCAACTTTTGTTCCAAAGCATTGTTTTAAGTTCTTTAACTAGAGGAGAGCCCAAGCATGCATCGCCAAGCCTCTCTTGACCTAAGAAGACTTGAGCCTCATAGCATCAATATATTCATATTGTTCATGCCCGAGCTCCAAGAAGCCAATTGTGCATGGTGGTGCCATTAGAGTCTGCCACAACAAGTCATGGACTACTCTAAGTAGAGACCTCAATAATAGCAAGGTATTATCCATCTTTGAAAGTACACTGCCTTGCATCCTAACCTCTACTTCAATCCAAAGTCCAGTCCATTCCATAAATCTTCTCTTTAGTATTCAGAGGCCCAAACTATGTATTGCAATCCCAAGTCTTGAGCTCTTCCATGAGTTATCCTCTAGAGCCCTTTCTTGGCGCTAGCTTGCATCATTGCTCTTTGCACCTACCTAATTTCCCCTCTTGCATCAAGAAGAGCCACTCATATTTCCACATCAAACATGCAGCTCTAAGCGATGTCTTAATCCACAACCATAATTAAGGAGAACACATGGTAAATCAGGCAACAGAAGTCTCCATCAACTTTTGCCAAATGGTATATCAAGCACCTAGCAATCCCTAATCAAGTTCTACCAAGTGTAAGATAAGGGTGCACTCACCAAGCAAACACATGGCACCACAACAAATGGAGAAAGCCACATGATCATAATTAACATGTGGTAGATCGTCCATGTCATTAGGCCATGTTATGAGGTCATCATCATTAGCCACATCAACATCCAATAAGCAAGCCACATCATTATTAAAATGTGGTAGCATTGTCAGTCCACTTCAATAGCCCAATTAGCACCTCTACACCATCACAAGAGAATGCCACATCATCATAGCGCTTCATAAGCACACCCCTTCACTAGCACACACTTTGCATGTGCACATGAATGCCAGATCATCATTTTCATGCACATTGCACCTTGTACACCAATTTTTTTGCTTTATTTCATGCATTGTGTAGTGGATAGCTAATCTAAATTTTAACCCTATGAATTAGTATGGAGAACAAACTCCATAAATTCCAATTTATAGATGAAAATGAGTGCCTAGTCATGGATGTCTTTTGGTTGAAGTGGCGAGGTGGTACCCATGGAAAGCCTTTCTCTAAAGCATCTCTTCAGTGCTTCATGAGCACACCCCTTCACTAGCACACACTTTGCATGTGCACATGAATGCCACATCATCATTTTCATCCACATTGCACCTTGTACACCAAATTTTTTGCTTTATTTCATGCATTGTGTAGTGGATAGCTAATCTAATTTTTAACGCTCTAAATTAGTGTGGAGAACAAACTCCATAAATTCCAAATTGTATAGATGAGAATGAGTGCCTAGTCATGGATACCTTTTGGTTGAAGTGGTGAGGTGGTACCCATGGAAAGCCTTTCTCTAAAGCATCTCTTCAGTGCTTCATAAGCACACCCCTTCACTAGCACACACTTTGCATGTGCACATGAATGCCACATCATCATTTTCATCCACATTGCACCTTGTACACCAAATTTTTTGCTTTATTTCATGCATTGTGTAGTGGATAGCTAATCTAATTTTTAACCCTTTGAATTAGTGTGGAGAGCAAACTCCATAAATTCCAAATTGTATAGATGAAAATGAGTGCCTAATCATGGATACCTTTTGGCTGAAGTGGCAAAGTGGTACCCATGGAAAGCCTATCTCTCTAAAGCATCTCTTCAGTGCATCATGTCTTCGTCAATATCTATTTGATTTGGATCCGTCGCACCATTTTTGGATCTTGGTTTTGCACACAGAAACTACTCCTTTGGCATCAATTCTGAGCACTTTTGACCATAATTGTGCATCATTATTTTGCCACAGTCTAGTGCCAATTTTGAATACATTTTTTGTCATAACTTGATTATTTTGATCAAAATTTAGTTCTATCTTCACCAATAGCTACAAAAAATTAAGAATAGCATCCTTGAGATAATATATATATATATATATATATATTGAAAGTATTATTGAAAACATTACCTTTTGACCTATTTTTAATATCTAGTTTTTTGAGACCCAAATCATATCAACTAAAAGCAAGATCAAACTTTAGTCTTCAACAAAGCTAGATAGTCTTCAACAAAGCTAGACAGCTCAAAATTATGGTCCTTGGAAATGTAGAATGGAATTAATCCTTGTCTTTCATGATATATGGGAATATGGAGATGGTATCTATGTGCCTTTTTATCTCATTTCCTATTCATATGGTTTTTCCACCTATGCTTATGTTGTTGCTCAATGCACCATAGGCATTACACAATTGTAGCATATTCTAATGAGAGGTGTAGGCTAAATTGTGGAAAATTGGTTCTTGTACGAGATTAGGTAGGAAAGAAGTGTTGACCACAAGGTTTCATTGATGTTCTCACCTCCATTAGGATTAAAGGATTTAGGAAAGGTTTTCAAAGTTTAGAGAAGGAGGATAAGGTTGAGAAATCTAACTAGGGATTTAAGGTTGAGTGTTGCAAGCTTTATGATGAGTTTAGGGTTGACAAATAATCGCAAGGTAAGGAGTGGCAAGCTAGTCTCCTTTATGGATTCATGGGGTTAATGGTTGAGTAAGAGTGAAAAAGGGTGAAGAGAAGGTGGTAGGAGCAAGAGGGTGGAGGAGAAGGAGGAGAAGGGAGGAAGAGGAGGAGGAGAAGGGAGGAGGAGAAGGAGAGAGGAAGAGAAGGAAGGAGGTGAAGGAGGGAGAAGGAAAAGAAAGAGGGAGGAGGAGGTTGGAAGATTGCAAATTAGAGATTGCTATCACATGTGGATATTGTTTAAGGATCAAGCACATCAAGACAAAAGTGAACTAAACATTGAAACTTAAAAGAGTCCAAGATGCTTTCCATTGAGAGATATTTTTACAAGTTCTTGACCGTATGGCATAGTCTCTACACAAAGTCTAGGAGTCTTCTCAATAGTCTTTACACATTCCTTGGGGACTTCCAATAGTATCTGCACAAATTGTAAGCGATCTCTAATAGTCTTTACACAATTGTAGGGGACTCTCAAATTGTCGGATTTTAGTATTTCTGTCTCTAATTTTAATATTTTTCTCTCTAGACTATTCTTTTCAAGTATGTTCAGATCTTTTTTATAGAGTGTCTTGGATATCGATATCCTATTAGATCCATCAAATCTATTTTTAACCTCAAGTTATTCTATGTAGAGTTGTGCCCCTATTCCACACACATAATGATCTCATATTGGCTTCTCTTTACTGTGTTTTTGCTTCTTGTTCCTAGATCAATTTGATTACGCATCCTTGGGCATCTGATTCTTTGAATGGAAAGTTTTTAACTATGTTCTTTTCATAGAGTTTTGCATTTGTCAAGGTGGGATTGGTTCATAGTTGATATAAATTCTCTTTTATGTGATTATTGTTGTAGAAGTACTTCTTGACTTGTTGTTGCTAAGTGCTTCCAGAGCTCCTCATTTCTTATGGATTTCACAAAAATGAGTTGTACGTTGATGATTTCACTTGATGTTGAGATTATTAAATACCATTATACCATATGTTTCCTAGTGATAATGGTTGGCATGCCATCTTCTTTCTCTTTTACCACCATGTAGATTTTCATGTTGGTAGTTCTTGTGTTTGATTATCTTGTTTGACATTAATTTTGGCTCACAAGAACAATTCTATTACTTATATTTGTATAGAATGTAGGGTTTCTAGGATCTTGCCATTTGATTCATTGTTTGTCAAGAGTCTTGCTTGTAAGAGAGACAAAGATGAGATTGTAAATGATGAGGCTTAGAATTTGCATGTGCACCTTTGGAGTCCATGGGTGAATTTGTGATACTAACAATGTGAATAGCTTTGAATTGAGCATACATACTTCTTATATTGATGAAAATGTTGTGCTCTTAATAGCTTCCTATTTGCAACTACAGACTGTAAAAGTGCACACTTGGGGCTTGCTAGGTGTCTCATCCTGCCTAAATTAGATATTCAATATGAACATCTATTCAACTAAGGACTTTTGAGAACTATGCCTTGATTTGAGATTGAGTGACATATTTGTGCCCTTGCCTATTCAATGGGGCTTTATTCATGCGTCTGCTATAGTGTTTAAATTGGAAAAACATGTTTGCATGTTTGTGGAGCTACCTTATCTTTATTCGCACATCTATCATGCCAAAATTGGAAATACTTGTATGTGTGTGTTTGTGGAGCTAACCTATATGTCTAGGTGTGCAAACTTACATAATTACAAATTTAAGAGAATCTTATCTACAATTTTAGTCATCGGTACCCTATTTATAAAACCATGTTGCTATTTGTGGTTCACTCCTCAAATGGAGTTTTAGAATTGAGTTCCTATCTGAACATCCATTTGTCAAAAGTGGAAATCCCATTAATTTGTATAATGATGGTTGGATTATGCTCCATGCATCTACAAATTTATGTGTGTTGATTCATGTGTCTCTACTAATGCATGTGTCTTTGTAACTTTTTTACTTTGGATCTCTACAACTTGATGACTACTATCATATGTCAAAAGTATTCCATTGGTGAATGGGATAGGGTGTAGCTTTTTTTAAAGGAACATTTGTAAGTGATGACTTCATGCTTGGTGTGTTCCATTTTTGGGACACAGAGTCAAAGTCTCTTTTTAGGATCTGCATATTATCATCGAGGTACCCGTATTTCTTTTAGCATATTGCATGGTCTATAAACATTTGCAAGTTCTACGAGAACAGGTTGGTTCTTGGTTTTCTTGATGTATCCTTTGGGCATCCATGCCAAACTAAGTCTTCTATCCAATAGTGATGTTGATTGGGTACAAAGCAATACACACCTTCTAGGTATTTCTTTAGTTGTTTGGATTGTATCTAATTATATTGAGTGGAACACTTGTTGTTGAGTAATGACCATTGCCTTTCTCTTTGGTATGTCAATGTTGACATTTATTGGTTTACAATTTGACTAAGAGATTTTCTTTGAAATCCTCATTCACCTTTATTGTTGAGTGGATCTTGGCTTGAGAGGCTTTTTATCATCTTGATATTGTTGAATATTATTTTATTCTAAAAAATGGGTAGATCATGATATAGCTTGGTGTTTCTTCCTAGCATTTGTTTGATTTTAATGAGCTTGTATCTTAAATCTTCTATCTCAAGGTTTTGTTCCACATGGCATGAATTAAGTTTGTTCTTTTGATCCTACTCCTATTGTAGTTATTGTTTAAGCCATTCCATCTATTGTTGCTAAGAATCTTGGGATCCATCCATTAGCTGTGCATAATTGGAAAACATCCTTGAATTGTTGCAAATTTTGTGGTGGGTTTGTTCCTTTTTGTTCTCCATTTTTGAACGCCTAGCCTTTCATGATTTTGATAAAAGAGTGCCTTTGATTATTGTACCTTCGTATTTGTTCTTCGGGAATCCTCTGGTGTATGGTCATAATGTAATTCCTCTTCCATGGCTGGCATCCATGTTTGAGGCTTATCATAGAGAATACTTTTCACATCACATTTATGTGAAAGTGTTGTACTCAACAAGCTTGGGTGGGACAAATGTTCTTCGATACCACACCCTAGTGTTGCCCTATTGGATGGATGTGTGTTAGAAACTTTTGGTTCTATTTATTGGATTTGATCTGCATTTTGGTAGTCTATTTTTGTTGGGTTTGGTTTGGGGTTGTCATCTGATTGTACATTCAATGGACCTTTTTTATCTCCTTCCTTCTTTTCTTCCTTTTTAGTTGCTTGTTAACCTTGCATTATGTGATTCTTTTGGATTTTAAAAGGTAATTTTTTTTATTTTTTCCCTTTTTTCTTGCTTTTCAACCTTCCATTGACCACATATCTTTGATAGCTGATTTTGTTAAACACATTGGCAAATTACTTGCATCACTATTTAGTGCATCTCATGATTTTACATACTTTGACCTATGTGTATTGGTGGATTTAGGAATGAATCCACTTGCACTGCCTTTGGTTTGGAAACCTACCTTTCCAATTTTTCTTCAACCATTCCTCGATCATTTTCAATTGATTTTTCAATGAACATTGCAACATCATAAATCTCAATTATAAATTGGAGCTCTAATGATTCATTTATTGCTTAATTTCTTCATGCAATTATTTGATAACACTTTTGATTGATTGGTGTTGTTTTGGTGATACATTTTCCTTTATGATAGTAATTTTTAGCTTGTTGAGGTAATCTGTCACAATATCATGATTCTTTTGAACTACCGTTGGCAATGTGAGTCTTTAAATCCCTTTGTTGGATCTTTCATGATTGTTGAAACTTGTGCATGAGACATTCTAGCTGACATCCAAAATCATTACCTCAATTATTGCTTGTAGTATAAAGTATCATCAAAGCATGGGCTATGAGTTTTGTACTTCCACGTCCATTTGAGGTACTAATCAAATGATTCTCCTACGAGAGCTTTTGGGAATAGGTTTAAATAATCTTCCTTTTGCCTTAAGGTTTCTTCTAACCATATTGCTTAAGCAAAGCAATGAATTATTTGGAATAATTGCATTTTCTTGATAACACAGGCATATATGCACATGGATCATGTTCCATGCCAAGTTCTTTTGAGGGTTGAGTCCAATTTATCCATTGCATTACTAGTATACATGTCTATGTATTAACATTAGTCCTCCAAAATTTGATCCCATATGGGTCCCATGGTGAGCTCTTACACTAGTTGGTTCTTTCTTTTACAAAAGAGTTATGAAGTACAAGGAACGTAATTCAATACTTGGTGACCTTTGTTTCCTCGACTTGATTGTGATGGATAAGGTGTTTTTTTAAATAATTTAATTATAGTGGAGCATCAAAATGCTTGAAGTGCTAATTGAATGGTGAATTGATCTATATACTTTTCTTAGACTATTGTTTATTTCGATTACATTGGTTGAATTGAATTTTAAATGAGCATAGAGTATGTGCTGATGAAGATTCAGTGAACATTTTTTTTCCAAAGAAAAGACTTCTATTAAGTATGAAAGAGACTCCAAGAGTAAAGCTCAATGGAAGAGTACATCATGTGAGGCATGTGAAAACAAATGCCCTAAAAGGAAAAATCAAATTCCTATAAGAGAGCTAGAGAAAACCCAGGTTTGAGGCTAATAATAGGGCACAAGGGTTGGAGAAAAAAGTCCTCCTATTAGAGGTTTCCCATAAACACCCATGCATGCTCCCCCAAATGGCTATCAAGGTGTGTACCATATCTGCCCACATACTAGATAGTGTGTGTGCATGGGTCTAGGAGCCATTCAAAGCCTAAGATTCCATGATCTCATTTTGTCTCAATATTGAAATTCTTTAATTGATGACGTCCTTGTTGAACATCACTGATTTTTTGATGAATTGTTGACTTTGATTCATATTCTGAAAAGTTTCCCAATAACTTTTATAATTGTTGTGGAAATTTTTTCTTGTTAGTGAAGACTACAAACAATACTAAAATGTTTTGTTGAAGTTATTTAGACCAAATATATTGAAAAATATATGCAAAACATGTTCTTTCAATATGTGAAATTTGGGCTTCATTTGACTAAGTTATGGCTAGTCAAATATAGAATGGTAAGAATTAGGTTTTTTAAGGGTCTTTAATCTTTAAGGTTAGGTGTGAACATACCTTAATATTTAGAACACTAAACCTAATGTGCTTAGGTGTGAACATATCTTAATCTTTACAACACTAAACCTAATGTGGTTAAGTTACAGTGGGTTGATCTAACCTAACTAATGTTGGTAACCTATCCTAAATATGGTTAGGGACTATGATTGAGTTTAGTTAACGCAATATAGTTGATAACCTAACTATGTGTAATTTTCTATGGGTAGGATTAACTAACTATGGTTATTTATCCAACTAGCTAGCTTATAAGATATTTGGCTTTGGTTATATTTAGATAGTTTGTGGGTTAAGTTGATTTAGTTTTTGGATTAGGGATAGGGGGATGACAATTTCTTGAAGGGGGAGGCTAAGGTTATGAGGGGCAGTTGAGTGAGGGAGGGGGGTGAATTTTGCCATTTGGGGGGGGGGGGGAAACCATCATTGGGGTGAGGTTTGGAGAGAGGTGTAAATCCACTAGCTAAGGACTATCTTAGGGTTGGATTTCACCTACGGGGGATGGATATGGCTTGAGCAGCTAGGGCAAGTATGGTAGGGTAAAGGTGAACAAACATGGAGAGAGGAGAGGAGAAGAGTGGAGATGAGGAGAGAGGGCACAAGTAGAGAGCACACCACAAATGACTAACTGTACACTAGATTTAGTTGAAAAGAATGAATACAAACCCCTTTAGGGTTAGGGTTAGGATTTCCAAGCCTTTCCTTTATAGCATTCCTTGGGTTAGTGCTATGCATACAATATCGAACATGATGTTGAGATAAATCCTCAACACCTTCCCTCAAGATCAACATCATCATGTAGGCCTTCCTTCAAGATGATGATTATGGGTAACTAAAGAAGGACTAAGTATTATATTCCATCACACCCCTTTATGGGAACATCCTTCTTTTGATCAAACCAAGAGCTTATCGATGCTTCTCGAAAAGCTCTTTCCCAAGTGGTTTGGTAGAGATATCTACAACATTATCTTTGCTATCACAATGCTCCAGTGTGATGTCACACTCTTAAAGTTTCACCAAGATTTACATATTTTTCTTTAAAATTCAAAAGAAAACATTATACACTGTAATATGTTCTATAGATATTGTGAAACTTAGAAAACTAGCTCGATAAACTTTCACCAAGATTTTATATTAATATATAACTATAGCTTCAATAAAAAAATCCTTGATGAAGTGCTCTCTGACATCAATGTGCTTTGTCTTGGAGTGATATACTAGATTCTTAACCAATGCTTGAGCCGATTGATTATCATATAGTATTGTTGTTGGCTTGTCTCATCAAAGTAATTTATTTTTGACAATAGCCTCACATGCACCTGTTGTGAGTGCCCTATATTCTACTTCAGTTGAAGACAAAGAAATAGTGGGTTGCTTGTTTGACAACCATGATATAGCACCTTGAACAAGAAAAAATGCATATCCTTGAGTGGATCTTCTAGTCTCATGATGTCATGCATAGTCACTATCACAGTATCCATGCAATCTTGGATGACTTCCTCTGTTATTCCATTCCAAATTGTCTTGTACCCCTGATATATGTCAAGACTCTCTTGGCTACATTTTAGTGAGACTATTTTAGATTTGTCATAAACTGTGCCAATGAACTAACTGCATAACAAATATCTAGCCTCATGATAGCTAGATATATTAGAGATCCTATGAGCTACCGATAGTACTTGTCATTGACTGTAGGCTTGTCTGTATCTATAAGTTTCAAACTTTGCCATGGGAGTGGCTACAATCATGCAATCTACCATATGAAACCTCTTCAGGAGACTATCAACTTATTTCTATTGGCTCATGAAGGTGTTGTCTGAATCTCTCTTCAGAACTCAATTCCAAGACAATAATGCATAAATCCAAGATCTTTCATGTCGAACTCTATAGATAAGTCTTCTTTTAGCTTGTTAGAGTGAAGCGATCGTTGCTTCCTGTCACAATCATATCATCTACATACAAAAGTGCAATAGTAATTTCTTCTCCTTGAACTTTGTAGTAGAGAGTATAATCTACATTGGACTTCATGTATCCCAAATTAGAAAAATACTTGTCAATTCTGCTATACCAACCTTTGGGTGCTTACTTTAGGCCATAGAGAATTTTCTCGAGATGGCAAACCTGTTGCTCTTTCCCTAGTCCAACATACCCTACTGGTTGTTGCATGTATACTTCCTCATCTAGATAACCATTGAGAAAAGCATTCTTGACATCTAGCTAGTACACATTTCAACTACTAAGTATCACTAGTGTTATCAAAAATCTGATGGAATCCATCTTTGCTACTACTGGAGCATAAGTCTCATCATAATCTTGACCATATTGTTGTGCAAATCCTTTTGCACAACAAGCCTAGCTTTGTATCTTTCAATGCTTCCATCTAAATTGTACTCACTTTATAAAACCATTTGTTTGCAATGGCCTTCCTTCCTGGTGGAAGGTCGCATGATTCCCAAGTATTGTTTCTATACAAAGCTTCCATTTCTTTATTCATAGCATTTTTCCATTCTGGCTTGTCAACTACATCCTCGACGTACACTGGCTGTTCTATAGCCACGATGGTAGTCATAAGAGAATAATTTATGGTTTCAATTTGAATTGCTTTGCCTTTCTAAGCATATGTCAATCTTACTAGTGGTCTACTTTTCCTAATAGACCTTCTGAGTTGCTGCTCTTCCTGGGGTGTCTTTGGCAATTCTTGCTCTTCTTCATCAACCTTTTGGTAGGTGACTATGTAATCTATGTGTTTGTCTCCTATGTAAGTTTGATGTCTTCCATTCTGATTCTTCATCAAATATGACATCTTTGGAGATTATGACCTTTTGGTTGATGGGATCATACAACTTGCATGCTTTGCTTTCTTCAATGTAGCCAACCATGATGCATTCACATAAGTGAACATCCAACTTTTTGCATGATGATTGTCAAGTATGGGGGCATATGCTATGCAACCAAATATGTAGGGATGCCCAATGCATTGATTATATCCAATGAATGCTTCATAAGGTGTCATACCTTGAATCGGTTCAATAAAAGTTGATTAAGTAAGTAGTTTGTAGTGGCAATTGCTTCTGCCCAATACTGATTTGGAAGATGCTTCTCATCAATAAGCATTGCTCTAGCACTATGTGCTAAAGTCTCATTCTTCCTTTCGGCTATTGCATTTTGTTGAAGAGTATCTGCACATGTGAATTGTCTTTGAATGCCATTACTTATGCAAAAATTCATCAATGCTGAAGACATGTATTTGTGTCCCCTATCTGATCTCATGAATTTCATCTTTCTGGATGTCTAGTTCTTAAGCATGGCTTTGAATTCTTGAAACCTAGAAAGACTTCAAATTCCTCTTTTAGAAAGTAGACACAATAATATCTACTGTAGTTGTCAATGAAAGCCAAGTAATAAGGTGAACCATTGATGTTACATGTCTATGCATAACCCTTGATGCTGCATGTCTGTGCCATAACCATTGATGCTCCATGTTTGTGCATAACACCATACATCTGTGTGTATCAAATCAAGAATACCTCTTGCTCAAGAGGTGCTTCTCCCAAAATTGGCCCTCTTTTGTTTACTGAAGCAACATGCTTCGCAAACTTTTCCAAGAAATTGTAGTTTCAAAATTCCAATTGCCATATTTTGATTTTATAGCTACATCAAGCTTTTGAAATTGACATGTCTATATCTCTTATGCCATACTGCAAAAAGTGACATTGATTGTTGCTCTTGCTGAGATAACATGCATGAAAATTTGGTACTAAAGCTAGCATTCTAAACAAGCGTCCTTCCTTGAGTGCTTTTTCTACTAGCTGATATCCTTTGGATTTCTCTTTGATCATACATTCATCTCCATCAAAGATGACTTTGTAGTTGTGTTCTATCATTTGCCCAACTGAAAAGAGGTTCTTACTGAGCTTTGGAACATAGAGTATATCTTTCACCAATCCTTTTACACTAGTGAAATTGTTCATAGGGACAATGCCTTTTCCTTGAACTAGATTTGGTGTGTTATTTGTAGTGTAGATAACATTTTTCTACCCTTCTAATGGTTTCATCTTTGTAAACCATTCTTGATGCTTTGTCATGTGTGATGATGCACCACTATTGATGTACCAGGGATCTTGATCTGCTTGATCAACTTGATAACTGCATTCTCCTTTTGAATTGCAATGAATGTCAAGGTACATTGTATCAGTCTCTACATATCCTCACTTGCAAGGTACATATTTTTAGGTTCATTGGCATAATGACTGTGACTCGACTATCCATCATGGTGATTTCCTCTTCCATAGAAATTCCCTTCGATTGCTGCTAGATGGACCCTTTTGGTCATATTGCTTCTTGCAGCAATCTGTTTCATAGTGTCCAAACTTATGACAATAGTTGCACTAAATGTTTGACACATTGGTGGATGCATTACCTCTTCCTTAAAAGCTTCCTCTACTGGAATGATTTCCTCTTAGGTGGTGTTGATGTTGATGTTGCTACGGATGCTGATGATGCTGATGATGACCACTCATCTGAGATGCTTTGCCTCTGCCTCTATTTGAAGTTGGAAATGCTTAATCATTGGAATGACCTTTACGTGCTTGAATGGATTGAGTCTTCAGTTCTTCACCAAGTAACACTGATTGTAGATCTTCCAGTGTTGGAATATCTTGTTGAATGGTAATACTGTATACTAGATTCTCGTATCCCTCTCCTACTCAATTCAGGATGACTTGAACCAGATCTATGGGATTCATAGTCTCTCATGTTGCTCTGCGAGTTGATTGTTGTAATCCTTGATTCTGAGTACATAAGAATGACCAATTTCATTGCTATTTTTGCAAAAACTCTAGTTGATCTAGTTTCTCAATGTGAGAATCGTGGATGTGTTCTTGGACTCGTAAAGAGCTGCGAACATATCCCAAGCTTCTTTTGATGTCTTCACTATGTTGAAGTGCCCTAGCATGACATCTTGCACGTTCCATTTGATCAAATGATATGCATATTTGTCTTTCTTTTCCATTCTTCCCATGCTCGGAAGTCAATGGCAAGATCTACCGTCTGCACATGTGGACACCATTGATGTAGGTGTAGAACCTTCTGCTTGTGTTGCGACATTGTGCATGGCATGCATCCAATGCACATTATCCTTGTCTTCATCAAGAAGAGTGCTTGCATAAGCTGTCTCAACAAAAACAGGGCCCCCTACATGCCTTACTACACTACGAGTCCTGCTAGGCAAAGGTGCCTCAAGCCTACTCTCCCTGAGAGTCTATAGCAACCAATTTAGAACTGTTTTGGTTGCTTGTATCTCTTGAATCTCTTGCCTGACAACTTCATGCACACCCTGTGGAGGTACAAAATCAGCATGTGGCTAAATCAAGGCATGTGGATCAAGAGGAGGTTGCTGTAAATTTTGATTTTTAGCGTGAGCCTTAGTTGGGGAACCAAAACCTATAGGATGCATCCCCTCAAAAACATCATTTGAAGAAGCTGGAATAGTAAATTCAGCATGTGTATATGCTGAATTCTCTGAAAAAATAACATCTCTAGTCACAAAAATCTTGCAAGAAACAGGATTGTAGAGACAATAGCCTTTGTTTTGTGCACTATATCAACAAAAATACATGTAAGTGCCTTATTTGACAACTTATGTCAAAACTCCATAGGCACGTGGGCATATGCAACACAACCAAAAACTCTGAAGTGATCCACTGAAGGCTTTCTCCCATGCCATGCCTCATAGGGAGTGATTGTCTTCAAAACGTTTGTGGGAGCCTGATTCAAAACATGATTGGCACACATAAGGCTGTCGAGCCAAAACCTGTGAGGCAACTTCTTATTAGTAAGCATGCATCTATCCATCTCCATAAGAGTGTGATTTTACCATTTGGCTGAGGTGTAAGCCTCGCTATAAGCTGAGGCGTGATGCCTTTCTCCTTCAAAAATGCCTCAAACTCATGAGACATATACTCCCCACCTCTATCTGTGCGAAGTGTCTACACCTTGAGTCTTGTCTCATTTTCAATTATAGCCACAAAGTGTCTGAAATGCATAAACACTTCTGATTTTTTCTTAAGACCATAGACCCAAGTATAATTGGTGAAGTCATCTATGAATGTAACATAATAGAGATAACCACCAAAAGCAGGTGTCCTCATGGGACCGTAGACATCACTGTGTATGAGCTATAATTTATGAGTAGCTCTTACTACACCATGCTTCTTAAAAGGAAATCTATGCATCTTGCCAAGGATGCAACCCTCAGATGCATGAGGAGGAGGTGACTCCAAGGTAGGCAATGCATCAACCATAGCATGCTTTTGAAGTGTCATCAAGCTGCCATAGCTCATGTGCCCATATCTAGCATGCCATAACTCCGCATTATGCATTACAACAGTGGGAGTGCTCATCGAAAGTGCAAGATCGAATCTTTCGTCATACATGTCAAGCTGAAAAAGACCCCAATACGAAGTGCCATACAACATCAAAGCATAGTCATTCTCTTTGTCTTAGACTGCACACTTAGCATCATCGAATATGACCTAAAATCCTCCTTGATTGCGAGAGGACATTGAAAGCAAATTCTTCTTTATACCTGGCACATAAAGAACATCTATAATTCTGAAATCTATGTCGTCCGTGTGTGAGTATGATGTCCCCACTCCACACACAGAATAAGAAGAATTGTTTGCACATGTCACCTTCTTTTTTAGTAGGTGGTGGGAGCAAAGCTGCAAAAAGGCTCTTCTTAGAAGTGATGTGCTTAGAAGCACCACTATAACAATACCAAGTGTTCAGTGTCTCATTGACACTGAAAGAGCATGCATCCTTTGAAGGGTCATAACTGCAAGTCAAAAAAGCATATGCGTCATCCTCAAGGGTGGCTGTAGTATTTGGACTATCCACTGGAAAATCTAAAATTCAAGACAAAAAGGCATAGTGCTCTTCCAGAAAGTTGGTTGTAACATCTCCTCCATCATGTGCAATAGGAGCTAATGCATCTGAGACAGCCATACCTGAATCCCTTTCTTTTCTTTAGCTATGCGCTTCTTGCATTCACCAATGTAATGACTGGCTTCTTGCAATGTGGCAAATGCCCTTCGTCTTAGGCTTATCAGCATCACCTTTTGCCTTATGAGAGGGTTGTGCTGAATCAGCTTTATGCTGATGTGCGGGCAGATTGGCATGTTGCTTTTGTTGTCCTTTTCCTTTGGGCTTAAACTTAGAAAGCATGGCATGCTCGCTAGCCCGTGTTGCCATATTCCTTCTTGTCTACTCTTCCTACAAGAATAGTCCTACCAACTCGTGAAAAGAGAGATGATTGTTGCCCCCCCTCAGTGACAAATTCAACGAGGTGTGGAAACTGAGATAAGACTCAGGAAGAGCATTCAGATTGGTGGTAATCATCTCTGAATCTGGAATAACTTCATGTATATCCAGCAACAACTATTCCCTCAAATCCTAAAGTTTTGTGAGGTGAGCATTCATGGAATCTCCCTCATCCATATGTGTATGAGATAGCTCTCTCTTCAGGAAGGAAACTCAGGCATCATTTCTTATTGCAAACATGCTCTCTAAAATCTCCCAAGCTACATTTGAGGTCTTGCATGATTGAATGTGAGGAATAATGAACCTCTTGACAGAAAGAGCAATAACCAAAAGAGGTTGTGCATCCCTAGAATCCCATCTTTTTTGCTATGTTGTGGGAGCCACTGGAGTAGCAGCTGCTGCTCCAATCACTTGTGTAGCATTTTGACCTCTACCCTGCCTCCAGCTATAGGAGTGACAGGTGTAGCCATAGTTTCTGGCCTTGCCTCATCTCTATTAACATAATCCAGAGATGTTTGCCAACCAAGATGTTGTAAACCATAAAACTTTACAAGGAGAAGTTGGTGCCATCCAACTTATCCTCCTGTGTGAGGACTCCAAACACCTCATTAGGGTTGTTATGAGCCAGTTCTACCAAAAAACTAAAAAATGCATCGAACTAGACAAGTAAAATCCCTTCTTGGGATGTAAAATGCACAACCAGAGTCTGCCAAAAAATTATGCCCACAGTGACAATTGCTACCATAGCCTATCAAAGGCTTGCAATGCACCACAATTCTCTACAAATGCCCAAAAATCTGCAAAGTATATATGCAAAAAGTGGCAAAAGTCTACAATTTGACTCACACTGAGTCCAAAATTGCTTGCAAATCTCCCAAATGATCTTTCAACTACCAAATTACATCCGAATGCCAAAAGCCCCAATTTCTTCAGAAAAATTAAATCCAAAAGAGGGAAAATTACCTAAAAGCCCCAAATATGCAATAAATTGTAGTGCAGAAGGCCCAAATTTTGGGGTTAAATTGACCAAAGATTGGGGCAAATTTATGAAAAAGCCCCAAATTGACAAAATGCCCAATTTCACAAAATGTGGCTTGCAAAGCACACAAAGATCTACTCCAAATCTTAAGCCAAACAATGGTACAATGCACAAAAAATCTGGCATCTCTGATCACCCTATCCTGCCAATGCCATAAAAGATGATAATGCCAACCAAGGTAGCATGCATCGCCCTACAATACAGGAGCCATATGCTCACACGCGGTGTAGATAAGTAATATTCTGAAATGCCACATCTAACTGCAATGGAGAAGCCTCAAACTCAAATTGAATGATCTGATGAGCAATAGATGTTGGCTTGCTACAAATCATCTGTGACAACAAGAGAACTTGTAGTCTCTCCACTTGAGTCCACTCTATGTGTCAGATAGATCTGGCCCCCAACTGTCATACAGGCCTATATGTTGGACCAAGGAGTCCAAAAGGAGAACCTTGGTCCGTGGGTCCTAAAAATGTGAATGGAGGCACTGTCTCTCTAGTCAGACAAGGGAGGCATATCCTCTACTCAAACGGGCCTGCATTGCCAGCCTCATCTCATAAAGATAGGTCTAGAGAATAGGAACCCTAGGTACTATGTATGATGAGACAATCTCAACTCATTCCCAGTAAAATGTGAATTGCTCTCTCTGTGTAGCTTCCCTGGAGGTGTTGAAGATCATAACCTTGGTTTTACCCAGGTTGACCTTCAAATCATGGGACTCGCAAAAAGCCAAAAGTTCATCTAGATGTCTCTGGAGCACCTTAGCAGAGCAGACGAGGATAAGAGTACCACATCATCAGTGTATAATAGGATCTAGAGCATGTGCCCGATGAGAGAGCAACTAGCTCCTCCTAGGGTCCTCATAAAAGACTCAAGCTCATCACCATAGTCCACGTCATCTACAGCCCTATCTACCACATAGGTCTCACTGCCACATCAGCACATGCCTAAGTGCCATGTCATCTTATTGACTACCACACTAGCATGCTGACTCGCTTGCCACATTATCATCCCAATCAGCAAGCCACATCATCAACAAATCTATGTCATCTGACACTTCATCACTCCACGTCAGACTACCACATTAGTAGCCACATCATTACGGCCATGTGAGCATTGCCATGTGGCACACAGCCCCTCCATAGGCATACTTGCCTCTTCAGATGCACTGCATGTGGACCTAGCTACCACCTCATCAATTCTCCATAGGCACATCCCTTATCAGGCACAGATTCCATGTGAACACAATTGCCACATCATCATTTCTCTTTTTGTCCCTCCACCTATATCAAGCCGTATCTCTTGATCCAAGAAGAATTTGAGGGTGCTCCCAAAAATAAAAATGCTCAATTTTTAATGGCATACGTGCCATCACATCACACACAAATTCTAGCACTTGTATCACATAATTTTTAGCCTGGGCATCAAATCAACTTCTTGCACACATTTTGAGCCTTTACATCGATGCATCTGACCCAACGCCTAAAAGGGATAAAAGAAAAAGAAAGTATTCATTGCTTTTTATTGCTTGATAGTTGGTCTAGCTCTAGATCAGAGTAGAGTAATTCATCCTTAGAGAAGAGAACTCCAAAGCAGCCAATCGAAGCCATGCTCGAAATTCTCGACTAGTTCATACTCAGAGTCAGCAATCCCTATGCTCACATGCGGTTTCACATAATCACATGTCTTGAAACACAACCACCTTTAGGTCATTGAGTTGACTTTAGAGTATTCATAGGTATTGGCATATTGATCTCAGTGGGCAAATTGCACATCATTTCCTTTTGCACTCACATGCCACCATTGTAAAGCCTTATAAGCTTTTTTTTTGGCATTGTGCACATTATTTCAAGCCTTGTAAAGCCTCTTGGCTATTCCTACCATCATTTGCCACAAGCCTTGTATCAGATTGGAATATATTGCAGTTCTTTCTTCATCGATAATTTTTTTCAACAGTTGATTCATACACTATTTTTCACAAGCACTTTGAGTACATTTCTTGCATCATGTCTACCATTAGCAACCTCAATTTGGAGGCATCTGCTAAGTTAGACAATTCCAACTATGGCACATGGAAATACCAAATGGACACCATTCTTGTACTTCAAGACAAATGGGAGTATGTTGATGGGTCTACACCTAGACCATCTAGTGAACCAACAACAACTCCTGCCAATGGCACTGCACAAGTAGAAGGATCTACACCTACATCAATAGTGTCCATACCTATAGTAGATCCTGCCATTTCCTAAGCACAGGAAGAATGGGACAAGAAAGACGAATATGCATATCATTTCATCAAACAAAACATGCAAGATGTCATGTTTGGATAACTCAACACCGTGATGAAGACATCCAAAGAAGCATGGGATATCTTCATAGCTCTTTATGAGTCTAAGAACACATCCAGGATTCTCACACTAAAAAATCAGATCAACTAGAGTTTCCACAATAGCAATGAAACTTGTCATGCTTACTTACTCTTCCAATCGAGGAAGATTTCAAGGAAGAGGGAATGCATCTGCCAACGTGTCAAACATTCAATGCAACTACTGTCATTAGTTTGGACACTATGAAAGAGATTGCCACAAGAAGCAGTACGACCAATGAGGTCAATCTAGCAGCAACAATTGAGGGAATTTCATGGAAGAGAAAAACACCATTGTGGTGGACATTCAAGTCCTAGTCATTATGCTAATGAACCTCAAAATATGCATCTTGCAAGTGAGGATACGTAGAAGACCGAAACAGTGTACATTGACATAGGTTGTAATTTCAAAGGGGAATGCAGCTATCAAGTTGATCAAGCACATCAAGATCCGTGGTACTATTGTATGTGGAGCCTAATCTTTTTTCAGAGTGTTTTTTTGGTCGTGCTTTGGACCTAGGCATGCTTATACCCATTCCATGAAGGGGGGGTAAGGGGGGGCAACTAGGACATCACCAGGGGTTGGCAACATGCATTAGGCCCCCCTTAGTGGGATTTTGGGGGCAGTGCCACCAAAGCCAAAAATATATGAAAATCGGTGCAGGAGTTGCTTATGAATTATGTGGTCAAATTTGTAAGATAAGGGTGTGGCTCACATAGCAGGAGAGTAGTAGGTATATTGCTTGTATCATGTATCTTCTCACTTGCTGGTGGATAAGAAAGATGCAGACTGACTTTTTCTCCGTGGACATGGCCCACATTAGGTAAACCACGTATACTGGTGTCTCTTTATCTCTTCCATTTTGTGCACTTCCTGTATTGTGTATTTTATGCATTTTGCTTCTTGCATTGTTGTTGCGCTATTATGTTTCTCCTAAAAGGTACATAGACAATGGTGCATTATCTCACATGACAAAGCATTAGGAATGGCTCATAGAGATGAAACCATTAGAAGGATTGATGTTATCTACACTATCGATAACACACTGAATCCAATTCAAGGGAAAGGCATTGTCCCTATGAAAAATTTATATGCTGGTAAGAAAGAATGGGTGAAAGATGTACTCTATGTTCCAAAGCTCACCAAGAACCTTTTATCAGTTTGGGCAAATGACAAAACACAACTATCGAGTCATCTTTGATGGAGATAAATGCACAACTAGAGACAAATCCAGAGGATATCAACTAGTAGGAAAAGCAATCAAGGAAGGATGCTTGTTCAAAATGCTAGCTTTAGTACGAGATTTGCATGCCATGTCAGCTCAATAACATCTGATGCCACTTTTTACAATATGGCATAAGAGATATGGACATGCATACAGCTAAGAAACGAGAATATGGCAATCGAAATTCTGAAACTTCAGCTTCTTGGAAAAATTTACAAAGCATATTGGTTTGATAAACAAAAGAGAACCAATTTTGGCAAAAGCACCTCTCGAGCAAGAGGTATTCTGCAACATCAGCAATGGTTCACTGTACGACCTGACTTTCATCAATGACTATAGCAAATATTGTTGGGTCTATTTTTTGAAAGAGAACTTTGAAGTCCTTTCTAGATTTCAAGAATTCAAGGCCATGGTAGAGAACTAGATAGAGAGAAAGATCAAAGCCAATAGATCAGATAGAGGAGGTGAATACATGTCTTCAGCATTCATGAATTTAAGTAATGGCATTTAAAGACAGTTCACTTGTGCAGATCATCCTTAGCAGAATGTAATAGTTAAAAGGAAGAACAGTGCTAGAGCAATGCTTAGAGAGAAGCATCTTCTGAATCAGTATTGGACAGAAGCAATTGCCACTATAAACTAGGTACTTAATCGACTTCCGATCAAGCCGATTCAAGGTATGACACCTTATGAGGCATTCACTAGATATAAGCCACACATTGGGCATCTCTGCATATTTGGTTGCATGGAATATGCCCACATACATGATGATCATCATAGAAAGTTGGATGTGAAGTCACGTAAATGCATCATGGTTGGCTACAGTGAAGAAAGCAAAGCATAAAATTATATGATCCCATTAACCGAAAGGTCATAATCTCCAGAGATGTCATATTTGGTGAAGAATCAGAATGGGAAAATCAAATACACAGGATATATATATATATATATATATATAGAGAGAGAGAGAGAGAGAGAGAGGAGAATGATATGTGATCTTCAACTACGTTAGAAGTGTTAAGTATAAGATGGAAAACAAAGCACAATTTTTCCATCTTATATGTATAAGTGTTAAGTGTACGTCATAAGTGTTAAGTATTTGCAAAAATGATAAATAGTCAAATATTTGTAAATCATACCATTATTCCTATATAAAAATATCTATCCCTTAAAGTGGTCACCAAATGTAGCTGCACTTGTCAACTATGGGGTTTTAATACTTTGTGCTCACAAAGGTAACTATTATCAAAGGTTCAAATCCTTCCTTCACTCACACCATGAACTTTATCTTGAGTAGCATGTGACAAGGAGCAAGTCATGTAGTAGAAATAATAAACATGATAATGACTATCAAAGCTTTCAAGCCTTCCTTCACTCACACCATGACCTTTGTTTGTGTTGGACAAATTGATTCAATGGGGGTTGTAACAAGGGGTACAAGGTCAGTGTGAGTTTGTGTGTTACTACATGGTGGTTAGTGTGACCAGGTTAGGTAGTAGAAGGTTCTACTAGGTGTGATTGAGAGATTCATGGGCCTTATTGAGAGATAAGAGGAGTAATTTGTGGATCTAGAGGTGCTCTCCCTTGGGCACATGCATTATATCAGTTTCCCTTATAAGGTCTCTTCTACTCATGAATAAACTACACTTTTTCTTTCATTGTTGATTCATTCCATGCTTTCTTTACTGCTCCATCATGTGGTATTAGAGCCACCACGCCCTCCTTGAGCCTTACTCTTAGTGCCATGTCATCATCTTCTTCCCAAATCCTTCATTTTTCCCCTCTCTTCCCATAGAAATTGCTTAAGCTTGTTCTCTTGATTCCCTAAACCATTCTCCTTTGAGCTCAAGAATCTTCATGGTTGGGCAAACCTCTAGCTAGGAGGAATTTTGAAATAGTTGCTTCCTCTACCCATGCCAACACAAAAGATAATCTGCACCATTTCGTCAAATGTAACCTATTGGGGCCATATTTGTCTAATTCCTCTCAAGGGAGGCTAGGTGGCACCTAGGGCTATCTGCTCATGAAGGTTGAGATCACATAGTCACATATTTGATGAGAAACAAGCAAAATAACAGTCAAGGTTAGCACAACTTCAATAGATGACTAGACGCGATTCAGCACAAAAATGCTACCTGGTGGAAATCTCCAGTATAAGACCTTTCCTTCCATGTGAAAAGCCCCTTGAATGCTTGATTCTACAGCTTGAATTTCTACCTCCACATTCAAAAGTTGCTATTTCAAGATTTTTGACCTATATGACCATTGTTCTTCCCTTTGACTTGGTTAAATTTTTATGAAAATTTGGGGCTTTTGTTGTTAACTGAGTATTTACTAAGTGTTGACTATGATCTAGCCTTGTAATGAGTATGGCACTGCCCTTGGTTGATATATCAAGCGGTAAGACCTACTCACTGTTGTGTCTTCACAAGGAGAAAGAAATATCCAAAGCTTCTTACCTGACATAAATGGTAAGTAAACCAATTTCTCTTGGGTCCTCTACCCTAACTTCAATGTCTAAAAAGATTGTAAGTGATGAACTTGGATGTGATATGATCAAGATGATAGAGCTTAAGCACTCTAAGAAGATTATGGAGGAGGTCTTCCACGAAGTTATTACTTTGTTAGACCCATGGGAATTTCCCATGCATAGTCATTGTCCATTCTCCCAATTGTAAACCAAGAGCCATAACCAGAGTGAGTCATAGGTTGGGGTCATGAGTGTTGTTACTAGGTGTGAACAAGCCATGAAACTTCCCATGTACTATTGCTGGGGTGAGGTCATCAATTTGTGGGGGGGTATGTTGGACAAATTGATGTATTGGGGGTTGTACCAAGGGATACAAGGTCAATGTGAGTTTGTGTGTCACCAAATGGTGGTTAGGGTGACTAGGTTAGGTAGTAGAAGGTTCTATTAGGTGTGATTGAGAGATTCATGGGTCTGATTGAGAGATCCATGGAGTAGCACATGTATTGTATCAATTACCTTAATAAGGGCGCTTCTACTCATGAATAAACTACACTTTTTCGTGATTGTTGATTCACTCCATGCTTCCTTTACTATCCATCAGTTTGGAGTAGCATACCACAACGAGAAAATCATGTACTAGTAATTAATAAAAATGGGAAGGCTACTTCTCACGAATTCTCTTGCATTGACCCTCATCTAGCATGTCAGAAAAAGAAAATCATATACAAGCAATAAACAAGAGTAGGACACTTCGCATGCTTTTCATGAGTGCTCTTAGTAATTGATGCAAGTACGTATGCACTCAATGTTTTCCTCTACCACTCAAATGCTTTGCAAACTTTTGATAAACTCAAATCATCTTACTTTCACCTTTGTTTCTATGTTTTCCAAGGATATATAGACCATCAAAAGGACAAGTACGAAAGTCATCTACATTGCCATGAATTGTCCCTATGAATCTGTGCCATGAAGCAAAAGTAGGACCACACATGTTGAAGCACCTATATTGTTGTCTCTAATTTCCAAACCTTGTTTGGATTCTTTTGTATCAATGAGCTTGCAATTTTTGAATGTACCTCTACCACTCCAACTTCTTGCACACTTTTGGTACACTCAAATCATCTTTCTTTTACCTTTGTCTCTAAATTGTCTAAGGACATCATACAGACCACCAAAAAGGATGAGTAAGAATTTCAACTTCATAACACTTTTGGTACACTCAAATCGTCTTTCTTTTGCATTTGTTTCTAAATTGTCCAAGGACATCATATCGACCACCAAAAGAATGAGTAAGATCATAGCCTTGAAGTGTCCGTATATACATCTATGCCCTGGAGTAAAACTAGGTCCGCACATGTTGAAAAAGCAAGGTCGGTGTCTCATATTTCCGAACCTTGTTTGGATTCTTATGCTTCTATAATCTTGGAGACATTTTTGAGACATGAAAAGAGTAGGAAGTGTTTAGAAGCACATATAGACTGATAGTGCTTATATGGTTCTTGTATGTAGATGATGTGCCTTAGTGGCAAGCTCTTAGAGTAATTTTAACTCAATACTTTCTTTGGAGGAGTGGTTGCAATTAGATAGAGCAAAATTTAGCTAACCACACACCATTGGATCTAAATAATAGTTATAAGATATTTACAAGGAAAACCAAATAGAGGGAAGTTTTTGGTTTGGGATGAAATGAAGAGAATTGACCATATGTTGTGCTACTTTATTTTACAACTCATAGATTCTCATTAATGCGAGTTCGAAACCATTTTTGTTGGACAATATGCACAAAGCTTTCTTAAAACCTACAAATTGACATAGTAATTTGCCATGCACTCAACATACAACGACCATACCCCTAACTTACAACATACTCCGTTCCAAATAAGTCCCCCCCATTGAAAAGAATTGAAAAATGTATTAGTTAGTGGAAAAATGAGAAGGGAGGGGTAAAGATGAGAGTGATTAATGATTGAATTCTTCTTTATTTATGAGGGGAGGGGTCGCCTCCCCTCTTATCATACCTATACTTATCATACCTTAAACATTATCATTTAGCAAAGTGGTAAGAAAGACCTTGAGAGTGTACAGTGGATGTCTTGAGTTCAAGTTCCCCATTTTCATGGAGTTTTGAAGTTGTCCCTTTGACCTTAGCTCAATGGGTACTCTGCCTTCACCTAAGAAATCGATTGAATTTCTCTATTGTTTTCAATTACCTTTCTCCTTAGGTTAAGTTGCATGTATGGAATAATTTGTTGAGATTAAGGGATTTTAGAATAGGTAGATGGAAAGTATAGATGATTAAACTAATTAAGAAATTAGGTGAGATCCATTGGGGCCCGCCGTATGGAGCCATAATCCTTAATTTCACATGATGGCAGTTTAGTTCAATGAAGCTAAAGAGTATCTTTTCTAATATAGTCTCTTTGAAAGCCTACAACTAAGCACATACATAACTATAGACTCCATAGCATGATTCATGCCAATGGTGGCATTGCACTTGTTAGTGCTTGTCCTCGTTCTTTTGTGATTTTGTTTACATGATACAAGTATGCCCTTGTTTGGCACGAATACATGCCAATGGCGTCATTGTACTACCACTTGTTACCACTTGCTCTCTCTCTTTTTCAATTTCTTCTACCTTACAACACCTTTTCCCTTGTTTTGCAACATAATCCTTCCAACATTATCCTTAAATTCACATGATGGTATATTGTGATGTGGATCTCTCTCTAAGCATATGACAAGGGAAACGCACACTCATGAAGCCATAGAAACAAGCTACACATTGCTTTCTCTTTCTTTCTTTTTAATTTCTACTACACACTACAATAGTTATGCCCTTGTCTTGTACCAATACGTGCCCATAATGTCACTACTCTACACTTTTTAATGCTTGCTCACTGTCTCTATCTTTTATGATTTCTTCTACCCAATTCTTACAACAACATTGCCCTTGTCTTGCAACATTATCCTTCCAATATGATCCTTAAATTTGCATGATGGTTATTTTATGTTGTTAAGCTAATGATGGTATATCATGATATGATCTCTCTCTAAGCCTATGACTAGGCAAACGCATGCTATCTCCAATGCCGACAGAAATTTTCCATCGATGGAATTTTAGCATGACATGAATTGAAATTCAACTTTTTTCGTATGAAAATTTTGTTCTATTGACAAAACTTTTCCTTTTTTTAGACAAAATTTTTATTATGTTTATGCTTGTCAACATAGTGGATTCCAGAATCCAAAATTTCATCAAATTTTCAAAAGGCAATTGCTAACATACTCATGCTTCCAAATCTAGCCGTTTTAAACTAAAAGCTACATTTTTGCAAAGGCTAGAGCTCTCAATCGAACCAATAGACCGAAAGAGAGTAAATGATAAATTGTATTAATCAGGGTTGTTTACAATTTGACCGTTTGAGTCGTTGGGGTTCTATCTAAATCTAGAGACATGCTTGCTTTGAATAAACCTCTTTTATGGTCGTGCACTCCATATATATCTACCCATCTTGATGTCAAAATATATTAAAATTCAACCATTTGATCAGCTGTGTATAAAAAAGAAAAGTTGTATTGTTAGACAATGCACTAAAAGGGTTTGATCAAATTGTATGAGATCTTAAAGTAACATCATTTTACCAACTATCAATTTGTGGATAGCATGCAATGTACAACAAGTATTCTAGAAATGTATATTAGTACATAACTTATCCATGAGGGCAATGTTCTTACTTATGTGGAAGTCAATTCATAGAAAAATCTTTCAACCAATGGACTTAAGGAAACATATCATCTAGAGGTACTTAAACAACGCGACAAATGAAAAAAAATGGATGTCATCGATGTGTGGACATGCTTGATTTATAGGATGTAGAAATCCTTGTATATGGATTTGAGTTAAAAATATATGGGCACTCTCACATAAAACAATTGGTATTTTAAAGCAAAAGCTCTAACAACTCTCTTAGTTGAATGAAGCAGTTTCTTCTCCTTTGTAATTTGTCATATTTTTCAAATGAAAGAAGAGAACACTTTTTTCAATTGATAATACTAGACATTTTTGGTTTCTGGAGTAAAATGTAAGTAATTTTTTATTCATTATTTTTTCATTAAAGTACTAGTTTTTAAGAATGTTTGACATGAAGTGTATATTTTGTCCCTATAATTTTGAAAAAATGCACATGTTTTGGGCTTTTTTCCAAAAATGGATTTCACTTGTCGTTTGCATGATTTTGTTGTCATTTTTTATGAGTCAGTGTTAAGTGTGATTAGGCAGTGAAAAACCAACTTCTCAATTCTACAACTTAAAAACACAGAATCTACGTCCATTCCGATGTAGCTAGCATATTGCAATACTAATTACATTGAAATAATTACACAAAATAGATCAGTCCCTTTAATCGCAAAGGGAGGATGAACATGAATTCACTAAAATAACCAAATGCTTTCAGAGAACTTCACAAAGTTAAAGATAAGGCAGTGAGTCCCTTTAATCTCAAAGAGAATATGAACTTGAATTCACTGAAATTCACAGAATTCCAATTTTTCTAGACATAACTTGAGGAAGGTTGATTTGAGAAAGCATGATCTTTTGCTTGAATGTGAGAAGTGTTTGTGCTAATATTTCAATATATAGAAGGTCATTGTTTAAGGTTCTAGAGCTGAGATGTTGTTGAAGGGTGGGTTGTGACCGTTGGGAGAATTATTGAATTAATATATTAATAATGTTAATTTTTCAATTTGGGAGGTTCCCTCTCTTTCTCTCTCTTCGTGACTTTCTCTCTCTTTCTGTTTGTGCATTGACACAACAGAACCGAGCTCAAGCTCGCCATAGCCATCGCCACAGAAGAGCTCATGGCCGAGCTCTTTCCCCTCTCCTCCCATATGGGTTCCTCCCCTCCCCCCCCCTCCTCTCCCCCCTTCCCTCACCCCATCCGCTGGCGCAAAGGCGAACTCATTGGCGCTGGTGCTTTTGGACGCGTCTACATGGGCATGAACCTCGATTCTGGAGAGCTTCTGGCCGTCAAACAGGTAAGTATTTCTCTCTCTCCATGTCTCTGGGTCCTGAGACGTTGCTAGAGAAGAAGATGACAGGATTAAGGATGCTGCTTGGCGCAATCGGATCTGCCTGTGTCTTCTTTTTCCTTACCAAGTGCCCGCTTCTTATGCTCAGGTTCTCATTGCTGCCAACAGCGTCGCAAAGGAGAAGGCTCATGTAAGAAAGATGAATATTGCGAGTTTCTCTGCAAGCATTACCCTGTCGCAAATGTCAGTCTATAAGTCTCCATTTCCTTCCTATCGTCGTTTTCTCATGTGTTTTTGACTAACCTTTTCGTTGAAAACAAGGCCCATGTAAAAGAGCTCGAAGAGGAAGTCAAACTACTGCGAAACCTTTCGCATCCGAATATAGTGGTATGATTACATTCTTTGTAATGTCGACCGTTTGGTTGATTTTCAAACATGGTTTAGTTCGATTCCAATAACGCTTTCCTGTTGAATTATATTGTAATTATTTCAGCGATACTTGGGTACTGCCAGAGAGGATGATGCCCTCAACATATTTCTGGAGTTCGTTCCTGGCGGGTCAATTGCATCTCTTCTTGGAAAGTTTGGGTCCTTCCCAGAGCCTGTAAGTTCGCTCGTGTCCTTTCACCCTCCTCTGCTGAATTCTGGGCCCACTCTTTCAGCTCTGTTGAATCACCAGGGTGCAGTGACTTGTTCAGCTTGTATTTTCTATTTTCACAGGTGGTCCGAATGTATACCAGGCAGTTACTGCAAGGGTTGGAATACCTTCACAAGAATGGAATCATGCACCGTGATGTCAAGGTTTGCCTGATGATCATGCACTTCTGGTATTTTGCAATTTCGGTCAATCATCAAATCTTTCTGGATTGCCATGACGTTCAAGGCAATTAAAGTTTGAGGCTTCGATGGACAATGCCTTCTTTTTCATTAAATAGTTTCACTTTGGGACTTAGCCTGTGAATTAGATGCCCTTTCTTTCTCTAGTAGTCACCTTGGGGAATTTATTCCAGGCACAATGCTTAGATTTCAAAATTTCAAACCACTTGGGTACGAAGTAAAAGCAATGTCTTGGGTCTGAAGGATGGACAGCCTTGAAAATATTAATCTGAGCAGCTACCAAAGTAGTTTAGTAGGCTCAGTTTTGAAACCTTTGGTCGAGTGTACCGTGTACTGTAATATAGCCTTTGCTTTAAGACTATGCTCCTCGATGGACAATGCTGTCTGTCTTTTTCATTAAATAGTTTCACTTTGTTACATAGCTGCTGACTTTGAAGCTTCGATGGACAATGCTGTCTTTTTCATTAGATAGTTTCACTTTGTTACTTATGCCCTTTACGTCTCTAGTAATCACCATGGGAAAATTTATCCCAGACACAATGCTTAGATTTCAAAATTTCCAACCGCAGGAGTACAAATTAAAGCAATTTCTTGGGTCTCTAGGATGGATAGCCTTGAAAATATTTATCTGAGCAGCTACTTAAGTAGTTTCATGGGCTCAGTTTTGAAATCTCTGATCGGAAGTGTACACTGCAATATAGCTCTAAAAGACTATTGCAATCCTCCTCGTGAAGGTTAGCCGGGCAAGCAAAAAAGATTGAGTCTTAACAAAGTATAAGTTTCTCGTACAGTGACAAACAAGAGAAGCAACGTCGTGAATTCCATCTTTGCTGTTGCAGGGCGCCAATATCTTGGTTGATAATAAAGGTTGTATCAAGCTTGCTGATTTTGGGGCATCAAAGCAGGTCGTGGAGCTGGTATGTATTCCTCTTGTTGCCATGGCCATTTGCTAGAGTCTCGGAACAGCATAATGCATCGTGAACTTATTTCAGAGCTTTTCCCCTTGTTTTCATGCAGGTTACGTTATCAGGAGCAAAGTCAATGAAAGGAACTCCGTATTGGATGGCTCCAGAGGTCATTAGGCAGACTGGGCATAGCTTGTAACCATCTCTCCTCTGTGTTTCTTTAGCCAGATTTTCACCAACCTGCATGTGTAAAGAAGAAATTTGGTGAGCTACATGCATTTGGAAGTTGCCAGTGAAGTGATAGACTGTTGGTCATTAGGCAGACTGGGCATAGCTTGTAACCATCTCTCCTCTGTGTTTCTTTAGCCAGATTTTCACCAACCTGCATGTGTAAAGAAGAAATTGGGTGAGCTACATGCATTTGGAAGTTGCCATTGAAGTGATAGACTGTTTTGGTGTTGCCTGCCAGGCCTGCAGATATATGGAGTGTTGGCTGCACTGTAATTGAAATGGCCACTGGTAAACCACCCTGGAGTCAACAGTTTCAAGAGGTAGCTTTATATTCATTCTTGGTCTGCACTTCTGCTGCTTCTTCCCCTTTATCCTTTGCCATTCTGGTGATACACGGGCCCTGAAACAAACTTGGCGATAGTTAAATCATTGTAAGCTCTGATTAACATGACTTCATTTTTAGGGTTCCTGAATCCTTGAGATTGTAATTGTTACTGTAGGTGTTTAGAAGACTTACGTCTGCATGTCAAATACCCTGTCACTTGTGTTTTGGCATGTTTTCAGGTGGCTGCACTATTCCACATTGGGACAACTAAGTCGCATCCTCCAATTCCTGAACATCTTTCTTACGATGCACAAGATTTTCTTCTCAAATGTTTAAAAAAGTAAGTGAAGTCCACAACAAGATTTTACTCTGGTCTCTGACTGTTCCTACTCCTGCTACCAATTTCCCCATAAGTAGTGGTGCATTTTTATTGTTCTTAGTGGATATAATGTTGTTTTTCCGTTCCTTGTCCTACTGCATATGATAAAATAATGGAGTTTCAGTTTGACTGTTAACTTCTTGTTCTGTCCAGGGAGCCCAATTTCCGGCCAACGGCAACAGAGCTCTTGCAGGCATGACTTACTACAAGATTTCATTTCTAAACTACACAGTGGGAGACATAATCTAAACAACGTGTATTGTGATTGCAGCATCCGTTTGTCAAGGAAGATCACTCAGAGGGTGGAAGAGGTTTTAAACATATGGTCACAGTTACAGCTTCCGTGCAAGTGAGGTTATTGGAAGATGTTCCTTTTTGTTCTGCATCTTAGCTGTACCTTTTAATTCTGAGTCGCTCAATGTTGATCTGCAGGAACGGGCTTCTCATGGAATTAAGGCATTTCAGGATACTGAGAGCAGCAAGAAGAGGAGACAGCTGTGAGTATTCTTTTCTGCAGTAATCAGGAAGTCAATTTTATGTGACTAATTAATTTGTTTTCATATTACTGATAAAACTTTTGGGAACAGAATTCACAATCCTTTGGAAGGATCGAGCATAAGAAGTTCCTTGGCTTTTTCTCCAAAATCTTCAGTGCAATCTGGAAACTCAATGATGTATTCAGAGTTAGATGTTGACAAGGCTGGATCTTTTGACACTGATCCGAACTGCTCTGTCAGACTTAATTCTGCTCACTTCGATGGTTTCGTGATGAAGGTCTTCACTGTTATCTTCTAGTTGGAGTCCATTTGATTAAGATTATAATAGAGACTTATTTTGTACTCCGCATAGATTGTTGCATGCTGACGAGGGGTATAGAGGGGATGAGATGCAGGGTTGTCAGAAGTACAGGAAAGCTGCAGTTTCTTCCCATCCCTCACAGTCTGATGTTTACAAAGACAATCTTGTGAAAGATTCTTTCTTTTCAGAACTAATACTGCCTATTGTAAGGACTTCCAGTGTTGTTTGCAGAGTTTCAAGTCCACATGTGAACCCTCTAGCTTTGATGATCCTGTGTGGGAGCAATCAAGCTTTAATCCTGTGGCTGAACCCAGAAGTTTTAATCCTATATGCGAGCCTTCCTCTTTGGATGATAGCTGGTGTGACCATGTCGAATCTGGGATGGTGAATAAAAATGCTGAAATCAGTCCTTTAGCTAGCGCAGAACAACATGATGCCAGAGAGGATACGGATTTCTCTTTCCAGTGTGTCCCAGCTGACGATGATGATGAGGTTACAGAGTCCAAAATAAAGGCTTTCTTGGATGAAAAGGTACGTTGTTTACAGTTTACCTGTCAAACCACTAGCTTTTTACGTTTATGGGCACATATTTATGGATTGTCACTAGCAAACCTCTGATGTACCAATTCAGTATGCTTGCTCCAGATGCTCTAGAGCATAAAAGAGCTGTAGAGGTCTTAGATTCTGGCAAGCTTTGTGACAGAACAACTTGTTTTTGCTTTGTACTAAGTCAGGCCTTGGAACTTAAGAGACTACAAACGCCATTGTACATGGAGTTTAAGAGCATTTGGAATGTAGGTCCACAACATGGAGAGACAAGCAGCATTAGAAATGTAGGTCAGCACAAGGGAGGGACAGACGGCTTTATTGCACCACTTAGTCCAGCAGCAGGAAGACAACTCACTACCACCAATAGCAGGTCTCCCAGCAAAGGCAGTAGCCTCAGTGGAACTTCGATAGCTTTCACTAGTCGTGACAGTGATGCTAGTGTGAGCTCTGGTAGTCCTGGTGCTGGTAATCCAAGTGTCAACTTTACTCCACACATGGAGCTGCCTTCTCCAAGGCTTCATGAATGGAGAGGGCTTTTGCAAGAAACTCAACAGCCATTGCCCAGTCTGAGGTACAACTTCTGTCTAATGCATTTTGGGAGGATTAAACACTACCTCTGCCACTTGCCACATGCCACATGCTAACATTTTTTCTCACTTTGGATGGTAGTACCTTCAATTCAACAGAGCGACAAAGACTGTGGAAAGAGGAGCTTCAAAAAGAGCTTGAAATGAAGAGAGGTACGAAAAAAAATTTGTTTTTCTCTACAAACTTGGCAACCTTATTCACACAGGCTATTGTTTTGTGTAGAGGAAAAGAGAATGTTATCCCGCCTTGCAAGTGGCACCAAATCTTCCCCAATCAGCAAATCCTCTTCACCTAAAGAGAAAACACCTCAAAGGCACCCTGTGAGCCGACTGTCATGTGCTTCACCCATATCTTAAATACCACCAAGATGTATATAATCTAATGGATCACATGTATAGACCCTTTGGCAAAGATCTGGGGAGAATGATTTGTTCATTTGCAGTCTTTCAGTGGTCCTGTATAGGTTTCAACATTCAAGTGTGAGCTCCACTCATCTTCTGTCAGAAATTCTATTGCCTTGTGACATAGCTTCTATGTCCAATGCAAAGGCTGATACCTGGGCCTGCAACAAAAGTGTTTGGGAGCCTGTTTGTAGCAGAACAAGCTAATTGAGATGAGCTCAAGACATTTGCACGACATTTGCACGGACATCAGCATGTAGATTCTGTGCTTCAAGCTGATCTTGGTTCAAAGTGCAATCCACAAGTTGCACGTACTAGCAGTAGAAGAGGTATGGGAGTTGCAAGACTCCAATCTTCATATCAATTGAGCATGCCTTGGAAATAAAACAGTAAACTAAGGTCAACATCTTTATTAAATATCTTCAGCTGATAGAGTTACTCTTATATACATGATGTAAGACGCAATAATTCTAATCATGGAATGTAGAGCTGTGAAGAGTAATTAAATTATAAGCTTTGATATAGCACTGATACAGATTGCCAACTTGCACTGATACAGATTGCCAACTTTCGTTGAATGGATTAATACAATAGGTAGAGGCTAGAGCATAAGGAAACCATATTTCTAGTTCTTTTGAATACGTAAGGACACAATATTTCTAGTTGTTTTGAATAATGCAATTTAGTTTTTAGTGTGAGTTTTAATTGTTTAAAGATTTAAAATATCATCTACATGGAGGTAGACGTGGAAATTTCAAGACAGACATGGCCGTGCGTACCCCACTCTCACCTCATCGTACAGATGATTGTAGTGCTAACCTCGATGGTCTCCCTCTAGGTGGGGGAGTTCCTTCTTTTGGCAGAATAAGATGAATCCAGCATTATAGTTTTCCTTTGTTTCAACATTAACCATGAATTGGCAATAGTGATGGGACGAGAGCTGCATCTATCCGATGGCAATTCGCAAGGCATGTGAGACTTGCCTATCCTCCAAAGTATTTGGGTCTGATAATCGCTCCGTCCTCCGATACTCTCAAGAAGTGGTCACAATAGAATTGGATCTTAGTGGAGAAACTCCTAGTGCCTCCCAAGAGTTGGAGTAGGTCACGATAGAACTGGATCTTAGTGGGTCCGAAGTTCGTGATGTGTGGAGTTGGAGTAGGTCCAATCGTATAATACTATTGATCTCATCCCATGGATCCCAAGGGGTTGGTCCATTTGAATACCATGGCTGCGAACCGTCTAGATGTGTGCGAACTAGGCCGTGCAAAATGGTATTAAAAATTTTTTGAGTTGAAAGACGGCAAAGAGATGTGAGCTCGACTGTTGCCTCGAGGTGTGAGCCACCTGGCTCACACTTAGGGTTAGCAATGTCAGCCGCCAAAAGAGAACAGCCAGACGCCAAGTGCCCTCAACAGCCGCAAACCTCTCCGAGAAGTGCAGAGAACGGAAGAGTCAGTAGGTAGGTGAGCAGTCCTCCTTCGCAGAAATTCGCAGAAGCAGTAAAGCTGGGACAAGATGGCTTTCATGCCATCGACCTAGCTTGCCTGGAGCAGACCTGCAGAGAAAGGAAACGAGAGGGGTTTTCAAGAGAGCCAAAGAAAGTCCTGCGCATGCAGGTCGACATTCAGCCGGAGTCACTCTGTAGGGAGTACAACAGATTTCTCGACTGTGGTGTTTTCATGTCGTTCATGGGACAAGTGCCGACGGAGGATGACTTCCCGAGGGCCGAGATGGTTTACCTTGGCATAATGAATGCCCGGTTTGGGTCCAGTTCCCGGGCCTCAACGAAATACTCCTTCCACAGCTGGCGACGATTGCAGCGGCCATGGGGAGAGTACTCTACATGCCGCCGATACAACCGAAGAGGGGCTCACCCAAAGCATGCATACTGTGGGACAGACGAAAGGAAATCCCTGAAGCGCTGGAGCTGGATCTCCCAAACGGCCGGAACCTTTTTGTGGAGGTCCTGTTACTTCTGTAGGAGAAGTGGACACTTCGCAAGAGAATGCCCCCGAAAAGGGTGGTGAAGAAAGAGATGAGCCCGAAAAGTCTCCTGCAAAAGGTTCAAACAGCAGCCCTCCACGAGGCAAAAGCGGCTCACAAGAGACGACACCCCCAAAAACCAACATGCAAGCACTCCCGTGGAAGGAGGGACCTGCTATGGAAACAAACGGAGGGCAACCGAAGGCAGCGAGACCACCAGCAAGCAAGCAAACCCAAGAGAGGCACAAAGAGGCTGAGAGAGGCCAGACGCTGGAGCAGATCAGAGAGACGCTACGCAAGGCGAAAGAAGCCAAGCAAAACCCGCAGAGAGAAGCGGATCAAAAGAGTCCAACATCGCTCAGAGCGATCAAAGGCAAAGCACGCAAAGGAGTTTCCTTTGTCAACGTCTATGCACCGGTAGCTGAAGACATGGAACAAGACTCGGGTGACGAAGATGCCCAACACAGTCAGTAGAAGACCGCAGGTATCCTGCCTCTCGTGGAACGTGAGAGGAGCGTGTTGAGCATGGAAGCAACATGCAGTGAAGAAGGTAGTCAGGAAACACAAACCGAGTATCGTTGCCTTGCAGGAACTGAAGCTAGGATTGCAAGTCGAAGGCTACTGCTTTCTCAGCAACTGCCCCGAAGCTGGAAAGGGAGGAACGGCACTACTAGTAACTACTGGAAGATCAGGTAGAAGTGAGATCGGTTAACCTAGTGGACATAGCTATTCATGGGACCCAATTTGCACTTTGGTCGATTTACGCCCCCCAACAACTCATCTCGTAGAGGTGAACTGTTGGACAGATTGCGAGAGGCAATAGCAGGCAAAGAAGCATTACTCGTGGGAGACTGGAACAATGTTTGCAGCGAACAGGACAGATCGCATGACAGCAACAACATGTCCATACAAGAAAGAACAAAATGGAGACAGCTGCGAACTAATCGACTGGGTGAGCTTCGAGGCCTAGAGAGAGTATTCACCTGGCACTATAGACACTCAGACGAGACCTAGCGTGCAGCCAGACTAGACAGGTTTCATTTGTCGAAGAAAGGAGATTGGATAACACTGAGAATCCAAGGAAGAGTCATGAAGGAGTACTTTGACTTAATCACTTCCCAATACAGTTTCACTTCGACCTTCTGACAGACTCGACTCCGGCGAAGGGTCCTCTACCCTTCAAGCTCAATGTATCGATGATAGGGCGAAAGAAAGTATAGCCGCAGAGTGGGGAAAAGCGGCTAGCAGTCAGAGCAACCTAGTCAAAAAGTGGCTACAGTGCATGCAGGCAGTCATCAGGGTGGCCAAAGACTTCGGAAGAGATAATGCAAAAAGAGGGAGACACCAAATTAGACTAGCAGAAGCAGCAAGGGAATCACTACTCCAGGCATTGCAAGAACAATCTAAAGACAGCCACTTAAGCTCACTATTGAGTACTACGGAAGGCTTTCTTCGAATGCAGGAACACGAGAAGCTAAAAGCAGCATGCATCCAACTGAGACACAAATGGATGATAGAGGGGGACAGACCCAGCGCAATGTTCTTCAAAGCGGTCAAAGACAAAAGGAAAAGGGAATGCATCACAATGATTCAGAATGAATCAGGGGATATAGTGACAGAAGACAGAGAGATAGCAGAAGTCTTTGCTACACACCTTAGCAGAATAGCGGGCTCTAGGCCAGAAAACCAGAGAACTATGAAGCAAGGATGGACCAACTCCTAGAAAAGATGCTAATGAGAGTTAACAATGACAAGGACACCATGCTACAGAGCCGCCGGGCCCAGTTGGAATCCCAATGGAATTCTACCAACACTATTGGGCATTGTGCAAAAACGAGCTAGTCCAACTGATCCAATGGTTATGCAAGAAGGGAACAATGGCTCGGTCCTTAAACACAGGGATAATCAAGCTGATCCCCAAAAGCCACAACAAGCTAGCTCCAAATCAATGGAGACCCGTGGCAATGCTTAATACGGCCTACAAGATCATAGCCAAAGTATTGGCTAACAGAATCAAGTTTATCCTAGCAAGAATCATGCATCAGAGACAATACGGTTTCATCACATGAAGGAACATCAAAGATGTAGTCCTCAACGCTTTGATAGCAATGGATCACACAATGGCACAAAACAAGCAATACGTGATGCTTAACATGGACCTAGAAAAGCATATGACAGAGTCTCTTGGGATTTTATCTTAGCTACAATGAGAGCGGTGGGATTTGGGGAGAAATTCTGTGCTATGGTTAACATGCTTTTTACAAATGCCTGGGCTTAGATAGCGGTGAATGGGTATCACTATAAGAGAGCTTCGAATTATAGAGATCAGTAAGGCCATTGGCCCCCCTGCTGTTTGCCATAGTCACTGAACCACTACCGAGCCAAATAGATTGGCACCATAACAGAGGATCACTGAAAGGACTACCACTCCTGGATGGTACACCTACTATGCATGGTTTTTTGCAGACGGCAACACAAGCCTCCTAGAGGGGACCGAAGATAACATTGTAAAGTGCATGGAGATCTTTAATGAGTTTGCAGATCTATCAGGATCGAAAATTAACAACAGCGAAACAGAAGCCCTTTGGCTCTCAGGGACTGATCAGCCACAATGGGCGGACAGATTCGACTTCAACTGGGTCCCAAGAGGACGTATAATCGGATATCTTGGCTGCCCAATCGGGGTCCAATTTGAGTGGGCATTCCAAAAAATCTTAGCAAAGTTTGACAAGTGGTCGGGTAGAATGCTTTCACTCACAGGGAGGCTAACAGTAGCCAAGCATGTTTTGGAATCAGTGTTAGTCTACGTTCTATCTCTAATGCCCTTCTCAAACAACTGCCTGAAGAAAGTTGACAGACGCATAAACAAATTCGTTTGGGAGGGAAGATGGCATGCCTTTAGTGAGTGGGGCTAAGGCGAATGAAAGACAAGAATAATGCCCTATGCATGAAGACACTAATGCAGTTGGGAAGTGATCAACCATGGGCAAAAATGGCACTAGACGTCATTGGCAGGAATGCCCCACAAGGATCAGAACACCTTGGCAAGATCTGATACTGGCGGACAGAAAGCTCAGAGTCCCCTCTATGGCAATACTGTCAGAATTACTCCGTCTGTGGAAGACTAAACCAGAGGGAAGTTACTGGGGTGGATGCAGAAAATTGCAGGGCGATGCCTCACTGGGAGGATCCCTATGGTTGGCAGACTGGGCCCTAAAAGATCCACCTGCGTATGCAGTAGCTAAAGCAAGAATGGCATCTAGGTTGTATGGTAAAGGATTGATCACCTTCAAGCAAATTTGGGATCCAGGAGGAGCATAATGGATGGACGTGGAGCAGCTAACCAGAAGATACCAACTATCCAGAGCAGAAGGGAAGTTTATCCAAGGTTTAATCAACAGCTTGAAACTGGATTGGCCAATGAGTCTCGCTTTCATGGAGGCACAAGACTTCAAGGGATTTTTATGGCGATCAGGGAAAGAATATCCTAAATTAACTCTTTAGGATTTCAAAGAAAGACGAGGCAGCAGAGTTTCAAAGAAAGACGAGGCAGCGGTGCTGCACTGACAGCAAAAACCCACTAGAAATTCCATGCACCGATGGATAGAGAAAACACATGGTTAATGAGGCTGAGGAGAAGTTGGAAAGCGACTCCTTCCCCCAAACTAAACCTTTTGGTTTGGAGGGTTCTAATGGGAAAGCTCCCAACCAGAGTGAGACTTGCCAAGTGGAACGCGGTAATTTCTCCACTGTGCCCGCTCTGTAACAACTTTAGGGAGACCCACACGCACCTCTGAATGTCCGATTGCCCAAGAACTGTGGAAGGAAACAGAGGCAAGATTAGCAAGAATGAATGTACAGGTCAAGATCAATTGGAAAACTGCCTTACTAGGAGACAAGAAAAAGCACGACGACTTAACCCATTAGATGCTACAAGTGATTAGAGCCCTAGTTAGATACCATTTGAAAGCATAGGAACGATATCGTATTCCACAGAGCACCTAGATCTAGGATCTCAATGGAAAAAAGCTTTGAGGAAGTGGGCGCTTTATGCCCTTTTTGGAAAAAAAAGGGAATGTCTGATCGCCTAGGAACTGTGGAAGGAAATGGAAGGAAATGGAAGGAAATAGAGGCAAGATTAGCAAGAATGAATGTGCAGGTCAAGATCAATTGGAAAACTGCCTTATTGGGAGACAAGAAAAAGCACAATGACTTAACCCATCAGATGCTAAAAGTGATTAGAGCCCTAGTATTAGATACCATCTGGAAGCATAGGAATGATATCGTATTCCACAGAGCACCTAGATCTAGGATCCCAATGGAAAGAAGCTTCGAGGAAGTGTGGGCGCTCACTGGAAAAAAAATAAAGCTTGTAATGCCGTGTCAAGGCTGTGGATTTAAAGCTAGTACCTCCACATTGGAAGGTGAATTGTAATTATTTCTTTCCTTTAATACATTAAACTTTACCGGGGAAAAAAAAACTAGGCCGTGCAAACCCCACTCTCACCTCGTCGAATAGATGATTGTAGTGCTAACCTCAATAGTCTCCCTCTAGGTAAGGCCCAAACCCTATGAAGATAAGTGACCATTTGGAAGATGGCATCAATGTGGAGTGGTGTCATGACAAACTTTGCTTGTACGATCTGATGAGGGACTGAGGGTTGATGTCAAATCGTCCTAGATGAAATAGTCACATGTAGCCTCTCAAAATATTGCCACTCAATCTCTTACAAGTCACTTCCAAAGAGTGCTGTGTACATGGTTGTCAATCTCACCACTTCATTGGGGGATCTTGGAAATGAGCTTGAAAGCACTATTGCTCTAGAAAAGCTAGAGCTCCCTGTCCTTGTGTAAGTCGTGCCTTGGTTGTGTGGGATATTGTGAAGAGTGGCCTTGCAAAAGACTTACGAGTGTACAATCTTTAATAGCTCCCCTTGTTAAGTGAAGCTCTGTTGATGAATTATTACTCGTGAGGTGTTGAAAATCATAACCTTGGTTTCCCTAAAGTTGATCGTTAGCTCTCTCTCTCTCTCTCTCTCTCTCTCTCTCTCTCTCTCTCTCTCTCTCTCTCTCTCTCTTCGCAAAAAACCTCTAGGGCATGTAGGTTTTACTAGAAGCTTGTCGTTGAAGAGGATAGGACTGTCATCTACACACAATGGTATTTGTATCACCAAGTTGCCGGTAATAACAATTGTGTTGGAAATGAGGGATAGAACTACTCTAACCCCTCAACCTCTATGTGGGAATAGGAATAGCTCAGTCTCGCTCACTCAATGATGTAGACTAGCAAGAGAACCTCACTTAGATTATACAATTCCACATACAAGAGAGAGAATATGAGAGAACTCAGATATATTCTTCCACTAGATAGTGGGCAAAGCACAAGCTCAAGATGAGCACAAGAAGCTAGCAAAGGGTTGGAGATCTAGAAGGCTAAGAACTCTCCTACTTCTCTTGCTCCACATTGTTGTGTTGCTTCGCCTTGACGTGGGTTGAAAGAGGCCGACTAGGGAGGGGACGTCCTTGCCCTAGACCAACTAATTGTAAGCCATTTGGTCGATTTGGTTGGTTGACTAGTAGGCTTGCCAAGCAACCCTATAAAAGGGGCTCCTTGGTTGCCCTTATATGTTGCTCCTTTGTAATCTACAAGCCCTCCAGGTGGTGCCTATGTTGCAGCCTCCCTCCCTCCATGAAATTGGATTGAGATCCCCCCCAGTCCACTATGATCGGATTCCCCTTTGTCCCCAGAAATCGAGGGCTCACAGGTGGGTGCATTGATCTCTAACAAATCCCTCACCTCTTAAGAAATCAATTAAAGTTGTGATCTCATCAATATAGTGTTGAGAGTTCACGCTCAACATCATGTGATCATGTGTGCATAGCACCATCACGTGATCATATGTGCATAGCACTAACCTTATAGAGCGCTATAACGGAAAGGGTTAGATCCCCTAACCCTAACCCTAAAAGGGTTTGTATATATTCTATTTTTTCAACTAATTCTAGTGTACAGTTAGTCATTTGTGGTGTGCTCTCTAGCTGTGCCCTCTCTCCTCATCTCCTCTCCCCTCTTCATATTTTGTCATGGTATCAGAGCTCCCTTGTCTTCCGCTGAGACGTGGCAGATAAGCTCCAACCTAGGTCAGGGTAAGTTAATCCCAGTTAGATTGATCATAGGTCAAAGAGCTTGGTTTACATTGTGACACGTGGCAGACCTTATCTGCCACGTCATCGCCCTCACGTCAGCACTGCCACGTCATCACTGCCACGTCACCTGTGCCACGTCAGCTGCCACATCATCACTGCCACGTCAGCTGCCACGTCATCACTGCCACGTCAGTTGCCACATCATCACTACCACGTCATCACTGCCACGTCAGTTGCCACGTCATCACTGCCACGTCATCACTGCCACGTCATCACTGCCATGTCATCACTGCCACATCATCTGTGCCACGTCATCAGTGCCACGTCACCCTGCTGACATCATCTGTGCCACCTCAGCAGTCCAGTCAGCACTGACCCTTGCAGGCACAGTCCCTTGCCAGGCACACTGTGCACACACTGCATGTGCACACTCCTGCCACCTCAGCACAGAGCTTCACTGGCACACCTCTTGCTAAGCACAGTGCCACATCATCACTGCATGTGACTCACAGTGACACATCATCATTGAGCACCATTTGCACTCCTTTTGCCCCTCCACCTAGATCAAGTCATATCTCTTGATCCAGGAAGAATTTGAGGGTGCTCCAAAAAGAAAAAATCGCTCGATTTTTCGTGCTCTACACGCTCGTTACATCACGCGCAGATTTCGGCGCAAGTTACACTCACATTTGAGCCTCGCCGACAAAACCACTTCCTTCACGCACATTTGCCTCTACATCGACGCATCTGACCCAGCACTTAAAAAGAACAAAGGAAAAGGAATTATTTGCTGCTCTTTCATCGATCGACGGTTGGTTTAGATCTAGATCAGAGTAGACTAGATCGCCATAGAGGGGACGCTTTGAATTCCCCAAGTTGCCAATCTAAGCCATGCCCGAAATTCCCGACTAGTACCTACTCGGAGTCAGTCCATACGCTCACATCCGATTTCACATCATTACATTACCTGAAATCTTACGTTCATCAGTTCAGTGAGCAAACTTCAGAGTTCAGAGGCATTGCAGATTGATTCAGTGGGCAGATAGCACTTGATTTCACACACACATGCCACCATTGTAAAGCCTATTTGGCTATCTCACGGCATCGTGCACATCATTTTTTCAGCCTTGTAAAGCCTCTTGGCTATTCCCGGCATCATTGCCACAAGCCTTGTAACACAGGTCAGATCTTATTTACTGCAGTTCTATCTTCACCGACGGTACAGAGATTTCACTTGGCATCTTCAGTGTATTTGCAGTTGATTCATACAGAGTTTTTCAGGACATTTTTTGAGTACATTGTTTGCACCATGTCGACTAGCAACCTCAATCTGGAGGCATCTGCTAAGTTAGACAACTCCAATTACGGTACAATGAAATACCGAATGGAGACCATTCTTGTGCTTCAGGACAAATGGGAGTATGTCGATGGATCCATACCTAGACCATTGGCCGATCCAGCCACCAGTAGTTCTACTCCATCTGCTGTCACAGCACCAGCAACGGGATCTACATCGGGATCTACATCTACACATACAGTTTCCGCACCAGTAGCAGATCCTGCCATTGCTCGAGCTCAAGCAGAATGGGATAAGAAAGACAAGTATGCCTATCACCTGATCAAGCAGAATGTGCAAGATGTCATGCTAGGACAGCTCAACACAGTCAAGACATCAAAAGAAGCATGGGATATGTTCGCTGCTCTCTACAAGTCCAAGAACACATCCAGGATTCTCACCCTGAGAAACCAAATCAACCAAAGTTTCTGCAATAGCAATGAAACCGGTCATGCTTATGTACTCCGCATCAAAGACTACAACAATCAACTTGCAGCAGCAGGAGAGACTATGAATCCCGCAGAAATGGTTCAAGTAATCCTGAATGGACTAGGAGAAGGATATGAGAATCTGGTCCAGAGTATTACCATCCAATGGCAAATTCCAACACTTGAAGAACTTCAGTCAGTTCTACTTGGTGAAGAACTCAGGACTCAGGCCATTCAAGCACGTAAAGGTCATTCTAATGATCAGGCATTCACCGCTTCAGACAGAAGCAGAGGCAAAGGCAGAAACAGAGGTAGATCATATCAGAAAAGTGGTCATCATCATCAACAAAATCAAAGTCAGAATCAGCATCAGCATCAGCAACATCAAAATCAGCAAAGAGGAAATCATTCCAACCGAGGAAGATTCCAAGGACGAGGGAATGCATCCACCAATGTGTCAAACATTCAATGCAACTATTGTCACAAGTTTGGACACTATGAAAGAGATTGCCGCAAGAAGCAGTATGACCAAGGCGGTCAATCCAGCAGTAATCGAGGAAATTCCCGAGGAAGAGGAAATCATCGTGGTGGACATTCTAGTCACAGTCATTTTGCAAATGAACATGGCAATATGTTTCTTGCAAGTGAGGAATTGCATCAGACTGATACAATGCACCTAGACACTGATTTCAATCCCAAAGAAGGTTTCAGTTATCAAGTCGACCAAGTGGAACAGGATCCTTGGTACATCGACAGCGGTACATCATCTCATATGATAAATCATCAGGAATGGTTCATAGAAATGAAGCCATTAGAAGGTCAAAAGAATGTCATCTACACAGCAGACAATACACCGAATCCGGTTCAAGGGACAGGTGTTATCCCTATGAATAATTTCACTGGTACAAAAGGATTAGTCAAAGATGTGCTCTATGTTCCGAAGCTCAGCAAGAACCTTTTGTCAGTAGGTCAAATGACGGAACACAACTACAAAGTCATCTTCGACGGTGATGAATGCACTATCAGAGACAAATCCAAAAGAGGTCAGCTAGTAGCAAAAGGTGTCAAGGAAGGACGCTTATACAGGATGCTAGCTACAGTACCAGATAAGCATGCCATGTCAGCTCAAATGCAACAGATGCCACTATCTGCAAAATGGCACAAGAGATATGGTCATGTCAACTTCAAGTACTTGTTAGATCTCAGGGCAATTGGGATTCCGAAGCTACAGTTTCTTGGAAAGGTTGTGAGCATGCTGCTTCGGCAAACAAAAGCGAACCAACTTTGCCAGAAGTACCTCTCGTGCACGAGGTATTCTTGATTTAATTCATACAGATGTATGGGGTTATGCCCAGACCCGCAGCATCAATGGTTCACTTTATTATTTGACCTTCATCGACGACTACAGCAGATATTGTTGGGTCTACTTTCTGAAAGAGAAATCTGAAGTGTTTGCCAGATTTCAAGAATTTAAAGCCATGGTAGAAAACCAAACAGGCAGAAAGATCAAGGTCATGAGATCAGACAGAGGAGGTGAATACATGTCTTCAGCATTCATGAACTTTTGCAAAACTCACGGCATTCGAAGACAATTCACATGTGCAGATACTCCTCAGCAAAATGCAATAGCTGAAAGGAAGAATGGGACTTTAGCAGACAGTGCTAGAGCAATGCTTAGTGAAAAGCATCTTCCGAATCAGTATTGGGCAGAAGCAATAGCTACAGCTAACTACTTGCTTAATCGGCTTCCTACCGAACCGATACAAGGTATGACTCCTTATGAAGCATTCACTGGACACAAGCCACGCATTGGGCATCTCCGCATATTTGGTTGCATAGCATATGCCCACATACATGATGATCATCGCAGGAAATTGGATGCGAAGTCACGCAAATGCATCATGGTTGGCTACAGTGAAGAAAGTAAAGCATACAAATTGTATGATCCCATCAACCGCAAAGTCATTATCTCCAGAGATGTAATCTTCGATGAGGAATCAGAATGGAAAACCTCACCTACACAGGAGATAGATGCATCGACTTCACAGTCATCTACAGAAGAGGTTGATGAAGAAGAGCAAGAATTGCCAGCAACACCCCAATCAGCGTCACAGCAGCTCAGACGGTCTACTAGGGAAAGCAGACCACCAGCCAGATTGACATATGCTCAGAAAGGCAAAGCAATTCAGGTGGAAACCACCAACTATGCTCTTATGACTACCATCATGGCTACAGAAGAGCCAGTGTACTTCGAAGACGCAGTAGATAAGCCAGAATGGCAAACTGCTATGAATGAAGAAATGGATGCTTTGTATAAAAACAACACTTGGGAATTATGCGACCTTCCACCAGGAAAGAAGGCCATAGCCAACAAATGGGTATACAAAGTGAAGTACAATCCAGATGGCAGTATTCAGAGATACAAAGCCAGATTAGTTGCAAAAGGATTTGCACAACAATATGGCCAAGATTATGATGAGACTTATGCTCCAGTAGCAAAGATGGATTCCATACGGTTCTTGCTATCACTAGCGACACTCAGTAAATGGAATGTGTATCAGCTCGATGTCAAGAATGCATTTCTCAATGGTTATCTAGACGAGAAAGTCTACATGCAACAACCAGCCGGTTATGTTGAACCAGGACAGGAGAACAAGGTTTGCCATCTCAAGAAAAGTCTCTATGGCTTAAAGCAAGCACCCAGAAGTTGGTACAGCAGAATTGACAAGTATTTTGCTGATCTGGGATACATGAAGTCCAATGCAGATCATACTCTCTACTACAAAGTTCAAGGGGAAGATATTACTATTGCACTTTTGTACGTAGATGATCTGATTGTGACAGGAAGTAAGGATAGCTTCATCAAAAAGCTAAAACAAGACTTATCTGCAGAGTTCGACATGAAAGATCTTGGACTTATGCACTATTGTCTTGGAATTGAGTTCTGGAGAGATTCAGATAGCACATTCATGAGTCAGCTCAAATATGTTGACAGTCTCCTGAAGAAGTTTCATATGGCAGATTGCAAGATTGCAGCCACTCCCATGGAACAGAGTTTGAAACTTACTAAAGATTCAGAAAAGCCTACAATCAATGACAGATACTACAGGCAACTCATTGGATCTCTTATATATCTGACAATCACACGGCCAGATATTTGTTATGCAGTAAGCTCACTAGCACAGTTTATGGCAAATCCAAAACAGTCTCACTGGAATGCAGCCAAAAGAGTCTTGAGATACATCAGAGGTACAAGACAATTTGGGATAGAATACAGAGGAAGTCATCCACGGTTGCATGGATACTGTGACAGTGACTATGCTGGAGATCATGAGACCAGGAGATCGACACAGGGATATGCATTTTTCCTTGGTCAAGGTGCTATATCATGGTTGTCAAATAAACAGCCAACTGTTTCTTTGTCTTCAACTGAAGCAGAATATAGAGCACTCACTACAGGTGCATGTGAGGCTATATGGCTCAGAAGGCTATTGTCAGAAACAGATTACTTTGATGAGTCAAAGCCAACAACAATATACTGTGATAATCAATCGGCTCAAGCATTGGCCAAAAATCCAGTATATCACTCCAGAACAAAGCACATTGATGTCAGAGAGCACTTTATCAGAGAAAGAGTGTTACTTGGTGACATCACACTGCAGCATTGTGATAGCAAAGAAAATGTTGCAGACATCTTTACCAAACCACTCGGTAAAGAGCTATTCGAGAAACACCGACTAGCTCTTGGTTTGATGCAGAGGAAGGACATTCCCATTAAAGGGGTGTGATGGAATGTAATGATCAGTCCTTCTTCGATTCCCCAGAATCATCATCTTGAGGGAAGGCCTACTTCATGATGTTGATCTTGAGGGAAGGTGTTGAGAGTTCACGCTCAACATCATGTGATCATGTGTGCATAGCACCATCACGTGATCATATGTGCATAGCACTAACCTTATAGAGTGCTATAAAGGAAAGGGTTAGATCCCCTAACCCTAACCCTAAAAGGGTTTGTATATATTCTATTTTTTCAACTAATTCTAGTGTACAGTTAGTCATTTGTGGTGTGCTCTCTAGCTGTGCCCTCTCTCCTCATCTCCACTCTTCTCCTCTCCCCTCTTCATATTTTGTTATATAGAGCCCAAATAGTGTCAGTGAGAGGGGGCATCCCTACTTCGATTGTATCATGCTCTCAACCCAATTTGACAGACCTTCAAGGGCATGTACTCTTGTAGAGAGAGAGAGAGAGAGAGAGAGAGAGAGAGAGAGAGAGAGAGAGAGAGTTACCCTAGCGATGTGTCTAAGATGAGAAAATACATACAATGCTCTATCGCTTTGCAAGAGAATACCCAAATGCAAAGGACAAAGAGGGGAGGTCCCTAGACATCAACTATCCAATCAACTATCCTATGATTTAAGGAATAAGAATGTGGCATGAGGATGACAACTACTTGTTGCAATAACGGGAGATTCAATATAGACAATTTGGTATAAACTTCACGAAGATAGGTGTAGGAAGAGATTTAGATTGATTTAAGGAATAAGAATGTGGCATGAGGATGACAACTACTTGTTGCAATAATGGGAGATTCAATAGACAATTTGGTATCAACTTCACGAAGATAGGTGTAGGAAGAGATTTAGATTCCACGAGAGCCACGGGTATACATAGAGAGCAATAGATCTATAGTCTATGGATGTTGGGGGATGTGGAGACAGAGGAGCATTTCCTTTGAATTTGTCCGGTTTATTATAAGATCCGAGGATGGTACCATTGTCTCTATTAGGAGGGGCATGGTTTTGGGCCTCTTGTCTAATTGATTTGCTTTCAAGACCAGGTTTGCCTTAGTCTCTATCTAATGGAGATGCGGTAACATAGAGAGATCCTATTGCGTTAGATTAGATAGCAAGAGGGGATGGTGGCACGGGAGAGACACGGATCGAGCTCAACAACACATCATACATTTCTACGCATTTGAGACTACCCTTGGACATGGTGCAAAGTCCTTGATGAGGAGAAAAATGATTTGAGGGCAGCATGAGTTAGTGGGATGAGATGATGACGAGGAGGGATGTAGCCCGAGACAATGTAGTTGTTTCCATCTAAGTGATGTGCATGGGAAAGATAGGAAGGATAGGGATTTTCACCTGGCTTCTTAGCCTTCTTAAACAAATTTTCCATAGAAAGGGGGGGGGGGGGGGGGGGGTTGCTCTTGTGAAGGGAGGGTGGTTGGGAAAGAAAAGAGAGAAGAGGTTGTAGGATCTTTGCAAGTTGGGTGTCTTTCATTGGACACCTCCTTCTAGCCACCCTTCCTTGTCTTGACCTATACACTCCTTTGATTAACAACAAACACCTTCTGTTATGGGTGCTTAGAGCCTCAGTGTCAAAGGCTTCAAGCTACCTTGGGCTCTAATACTATGTCAGAGTATGTAATGGAATTATGCATGCATATATATATATATATATATACTCTGACTTAGTATATATATATAGAGAGAGAGAGTGAAGAGAGAGAAGGTATTATGAGAGAGAGAGAGAGAGAGAGAGAGAGAGAAGGTACTATGCAATAAACTACAAATGACTACAAGAAGCATGTGTTGCAAAAACTCTACTCTTTACTGTTGAGAAAGTCACAAATGGAAGATCACAACCAAGGGTGAACTACTTTCTTAAAGACTTTAAATAAAGGCTCTATAGAGTTGTGCCTATGAATGATTGAATATGAAGGTCAAAATAAGCCTATCTATAGAGTTGTGTCTGTGAATGATTGAATAAGAAGGTCGAAATAGGCTTGTCTATAGAAGGGGGCTATTAGACTGATGGACTTTACCCGGGTTGGTTGGTTAGTTTAAGATGACCCACATGGTTGGTTGGTCCAACCCAATGGTTGCCTTGACCTGACCTTGGCTAGCTAGCCTCACTAGCACCAATTAGTCATGCAAGTGCTAGTCTTTACTAGCCCTTAATCGGACCTTATACCAGCCTTTATTAAACCCTTCATCCAACCTAACTACCTTGGCAACATGACCAAGCAATACCCCTAGATTACTTGCACAATTTATAGGAAGAACATACAATTGTCCTTAGGTTGGCACACCCACAAAAATCAGTACTCATTCCCTATAGTATAGATAGGAGATGCCTAGGATTCTAACACATGGTCTCATGGCTTCATTAGCATGTGTAAGTGCCTAGGCATATTCTTAGAGAGGGATCACATCAAAATATATCATGTTTGGCTTCATAGAAAAAAATAATCATCATGTGAATTTAAAGATTAAGGTCATGGTTTTTGTAAGAAGTGGTTACTAGAAATAAAAGAGAGAAAGAGAAAGCACATTCATATATGTCGTATCTTACAACACTTGGCTCCCATGGCCTCAACAGGAATTTCAATCCATCGACAGAAATTATTTTCGTCCAATGAATTTTGGGATTCCAGAATCCCGTTGGATTCTAGAATCCCAAATTTCATCGACGGGAAAAAATTTCTGTTTTGTCATCGACGGGAAAAAAATTTTGTTCCATCAACGGATTTTTTTTTTGTCGATGAAATTTGGGATTTAGAATCAAATGGGATTCTAGAATCTCAAAATTCATTGACAGAAAAAATTTCCACCAATGGAAATTTTCTCTTGATGAAAGTTTTATGTGACGAAATTTTCTGCCTTCTGGTGGAATGAAATTTGCATTCATTCATGGTTAAAGTTTTTCTTTTTGGATGAAAAGTTTGTTTCATTGATGGAAAATTCTATTCGTTTAACTTTATCAACAAAGTGGATCCTAGAATCCAGATTTACATCATTTTTTAAAAGGACAACTGTTTTCATCTTCATGATTCATCTTTAGATCAAAATAAAGTAAACCACTAAATTGTACTACTCATAATCGTCTAAAATTTGGCCATTCATATATTTGATTTTCTTTCTACATCTATCAAAATATTTCCTTTCAACAAGCCTCTTCTTTGGCTATAGTCAACATATACCTATTTATCTTAACACCAAATATATTGTCTAATTCAATGACTGGGATGAACTTCAATAAAAAGGGATGAAGTTTTTGTAGAAGAAAAAGCACATTTTTGTAATTCTAAGTAAATTATGTATTATTCTTTACTTAGACATGTATGAATTACTTGTAGTTTCAAAGAACATTAGATCATATCATTGATCTTGTTGTTTTCAATTTGTCATTTGATGTGAAAGGTAGAAACTTTTTTAGCTTTCAATTAGCTTCAAAAGAAGTTTGAAACTATGCTTATTTTGTAAAAGTTATGAAAATAGTTCTCATTGATGTCTCCAAAATATTATAAAATTGATCAATATTTAAGACTAGTGACAAATCATAATAGCCTATTGCAAACGACAACTCATGACTCATTGTCAATTTTCATGACTCGCTGCTACTTGAATATGTCTCTACCACTCCTCTTGAAAATCAAGACAATTGGATAGGTGAAAATAGGGTGAGGGCACCCTCTAAATCTTTCCTCATTCAAGACATGCCAAATAATGCAACAAGTGTTGCTCCCTCCTGTGCTTGAGTGGAATTCATAGCTATCTTGCAAAAAAGGTGATCATATTTTGGAAATAGTTGCTTAAGGAAGATAGAGACCTGCCTACAACTACAGTCTCAACAAATGAGCTTAGTAGTCATTTTAAGAAGGCCCGAAAATTTTGCTAAGACATCAAAAGAGTTTTGTTGTTTGGTTGAGTGGTGAGTCTTGAATCTAATATAGTTACTATTTTATGGTAAAAGATAGAGGTTTTCTAGCCCAAGAAATAGGCACCTACATGAGCACATGAGTATTGTCAAGAGGTTGCCAAAACTTGGGTAGGTTGCTAGGTGCTATAATAGGATTGCGAGGGGAAGGCCCAAATTTGCCCTAAAAATTATGTAGCAACTTTGTGTGCAACACGGGAATGTGGCCAAAATCATGATTGTAGGAGATCTCTTGGGAATGTTGGGAAGACATGTTTTTGACTCATCAAAAAATTTGGGAGGGATGATTTTCTAATATGGGAATGTGCTCTAAGAGGGACTGCCCCGATGTGGGGATGGCTGGGTAGTGCTAGCGCTAATCTTAGCCATAAATTTTCTAGCTTATTTGCATCCCTTGCATGGGTCCCCGCAACTTGAAGTCGAGTCATAGATGAACATGCTTTGATGCACCTTCATTGGTAAAACAAGGTGGAAAACCTCTAGGGCCCTACTTGATGAGGGTGCTCATTGCCATGAATATATGGATCATTTGTAAAACATGGTGGCAAACCACCATGGCTCCGCTTGATGAGGGTGCTCATTGCCATGAATATTGAGGGATCCCAATTAGATCATATATGGCCAACTTGCCTGCTACATCAACAACCACAAGAGCCAAATTTGCATATTGGATTGATCATTCAATTGTGTACATTTACATTTAGAATCCTTCACACATATGTACACAATTAATATGGCATTATCACATCTAAAACATATTTAAATAAATCTAAGAATATTTTAAAGACATCTAAGCACTTATTAGCATCATAAACAAAGGTCTTACAAGAGACAAAGGTATGAATTATGAACATGCACAGGGTGGATGATATATAATGACATCCTTACACCATTAGCATCTCAAGGATGATGTGGTAAAGCATTGTTCAAATATTGCACCTCAATTGTACCAAAGGGGAAAATGCAAGCACTCATGTTTTATTCTTAATTTTTTTGCTAATTACATGTAGCTTGCAAGCCCAACACATATTTGCATAGTGAAAAAAGTAAATCTTTTATTCACCATGGAGAATTACAAAGAGCCAGCATTGGATGGCAACAAGTGTCTTATGCCACAATCCAAACAAATTACAATCTTTTGTAGACCCATGGCCTAGTAGTTTTTGGAGACATACTTGGCAAGTTCCCAAGTACTATCTTAACAGGTATTTCCTTCGTGATGCCTTTGACGATGGTCCCTTTGCATCTACAACTGACTTTGGTGGACCTAACTTGCCTTTTAGAGGAGGTTTCTAAGAAAATGCAGGGGGCCTTTCCTTCTTTCTCTTTTTTGGAATCATCTTCTCTAGTGTCTCTTTGTCATAGGGGTTTTTCACACCCATGTGCATGTTAGCAAATTACTTTAGCCACCATGTCCTTGACCAAGCCTTTGTGAGCCATGCTTCCACTACCTTTCACATTTTTTGAATGAGTGCCAATACCATTCTCAGCCCAAATTATATCACCCATAGTTTCTTGCTTATTTCAGTTGTCCATGATAACATACTAGATCTCATCATTTTTATGACTACATCTCTCGTTTTCTTGGATTTTCTTTGGACAAATGTCAAAACTATTACACCATGTATACCTGCACAAAAAGGTCAGTAATAGTGTTTGAAATGGATACTTCTGGTTAGTAAGTTTTGGTTTATCACTTCTCAACTCAACTTAATGCATCTATTGTCACCGCATCAAGCCCTAGACAATAGTACTGAGATGGCCACATGTAGAAACATATTATGATAGTTGCAAGCATACATATAGAATGTAATATACTTGTTTCTTTCTTGCTATAATATACTTGTTTTTGTAGACGTATATGATATTTTCCTTACTAACTACTATTTTCTTACTATAAAATACTTGCTATTTTTCTCAAGAATATGTAACTTTTCCCTTACTACGTACTATTAAATATGAGCATTAGGTACTCTTCAAAGAACATGTTACATATATACTAGTAACTAGAAAAAGGCAAGTCTGCAAACTAGTACTATTGAGCCTCAGCCTCCAATCTTAGATTCAAATTTTAAAACTTTAAAAATACATCATAATGAGACAATCAAACATGTATGTGTGTATGCATGTGTGTGTGCGTGCATGTGTGTGTGTGTGCACGCGTGCATGTGTGTGTGTGTGTGTGTGTGTGTGTGTGTGTGTGTGAGAGAGAGAGAGAGAGAGAGAGAGAGAGAGAGAGAGAGAGAGAGGAGTGCACGTGATATAGCTACCTATACACTATGTTGTCTTGAATATAAATGAATATATACATGTGAACCCTTAGGGTTAGTGTTAGGGTTAGGGTTTGTCCTAATGCCCTATGTAGATGGTGTAATTTACACCATCCTTAACACCCCCCTCTTAAATTGCATTGGGTAAGTAGCGGGTGCATGTACAAGATCTTTTTGTGGATTTCATTTAGTGCATATGATAGCATCTAAAACTGAAAAGAAAACTAGAAACAATCAAAGTAGTATGTGCATGTGTAAGCACACATGCACATTCACTACGTAGCAAAGAAACTGAAAAGAAAACTAAAAACAATCAAAGTAGTATGTGCGTGTGTAAGAACATAAACTACATAGCAAAAGCATGTACAATGAGTACAACTTACTAGATCCTATACAAGATGTGTATTTCCCCCTCTGAAGTTGTGGGTCATCCTTTGACTTTGGGAATAAAACCCAAAAGAAAAGCCAAAAGGAAGAGGAAGAAAATATGCAGAAAGTAAAGTCCACCTGGATCAAAGACTGGTAAATCAAAAATTGAATACATGGAGAGCTGTGAGACTATGGCTGCATGTAGAGCATGTCAAAGCTGAACATGTCATGTGTTGTTGTGGACTATGGAGCTACTCTACAGAAGAGTCATTCGAATGTGAGGCTAGTCAATGTAGCAATGGAGATGTGATACGGTAGGTTGTGACATACGAGGGTGTCACTGACCCCAAAAAAATGACAGCAATGTCGAAGGTTTGATGCATTCTAATTATAATCAATGTTAAATGATGCAAGGTTAAAGAAGACCGCAGAGTCGGTGTGGGTAGAGTGATCCAAGGGCTGCATAAATTTTTGGGCTGTAGGTGCAGGTATGATATTCAGCTCTGCTAAAGAAAAGGCTCATAAAATAGACAAGGTACAGCAACCTGTCAAACTTGTATGCTCAAATGGCATGAGCTGAAGGTCATCTACTGTGTGCATGCTAAACATCCATTGGCATGGGATGTAGCATCTATCAAAGGCTCAAGGTGGAGCTAACAGTATAAAGGCCTAGAAACCTAGAATGTCACTGAAAAAGCATATGGCATCCTTGAGGCATATGAGGTACCGAATGATGATGTAGAGATTGATCTGAAGTCCTAGATCCAACCACTAATCTGCATTAAGTATGGACTATATACAACAAACATAAGTGCATGCTAAAACACTGAGGTTCCCCAGGTTGTAATATGGCTGAACCTGATGATGTCCACAACACTAGGGTAGGACCACGCTGATGCATAAATATCCCCATGTTGAGGAATGATCTATTGATCGAAAGAGGTGGTGATCACTCGATCCAAGGGTCATGCAATGCAACATGGCTGAGCCAATGTTGTCTTGAAGATTGATCTGCTGATTTGTACTATTAACGAAAACTATGTTCAAGGTATGCTCTGTGTCAGAGGCGAAAGCCTCAATGATGGATGCCGGAATGGAATCACCTGAAGAGCTGAATGCATTGTGGCATGTATCTCCACATGTGGCAGAACATGTGAGCACCTCATACTGAGGACTTAAATGCCATAAATCTGCATAATCATAACCGAACTCGTGTTGTTTTTCTGCATCATTCGACATGACAGTAAATGGAGTCAGATCCATGTGTGAATGGAAGTGTGGATGTACATCACTCGAATCATAGTGTGCTTATGTAGATGGGACTGCCTCGTGTTGAGTGCTTATCGTTAAATGTGCCTCATGTTGAGGTCTTACTATCAAATATGCCTCATACTGAGGGATCCAAAACTATGGGTTGATCCATGCTAATGTGTGCATGATCAAAAATTGTGGGCTGATCCATGCTAATGTGTGGTACATATGTGTCTGATCTCTCAAGATCCATGAGGCTTGAGTCTACATCTTAAATGGGTTTCTATAGCAATGAATGGTCAAAGTAGGTTCTATTTGCACTCATGGATCTCATCTGGAGACATGACTGGTATATTTCATCAACTATGTGATGTGAATAATTCCATGCTGGAGGTGATCTGGTGATGTTTGTTAGAGGCTTACCTGTGTACCAAGGAGAGTGTCTACCCATGAGAACATTGTAAAAACTATGACTAGGGTCTTACATTGAATCTGTCAATCTGTGCACCAAGTCATGTGATGGAAGAATGTGTGTATGCCAAGGATGGTGTCAGGAGTAGCCAAGAGGCTGTACAAGGTTGATGTATGTGTGAATAGGAACCAATGCCAAAAATTAGTCAACAATGTGTGACTTTACATGGGTGGCATGTGTGTGCAAGATGTGTGCAACAATCCTACATCCGAGGAAGATCATTGCCAAGTGTCAAATTATGTGATGGACTACTGAGTGCCAAGAGACTGAGCTGGTGTCAGATGTATGAATGTGTAGCCGATTTTAGAATCAAAGGGACTGACGCCACTAGGAGCTAATCGAGTAATTGACAAAATATGAAGAGGGGAGAGGAGAAGAGTGGAGATGAGGAGAGAGGGCATAGCTAGAGTGCACACCACAAATGACTAATTGTACACTAGATTTAGTTGAAAATGTAGAATATATAAAAATCCTTTTAGGTTTAGGGATAGGGCATCTAACCCTTTCCTTTATAGCACTCTATTGGGTTAGTGCTATGCACATATGTTCACATGATGTTGAGCATGGTTTCTCAACACATTCCCTGAAGATCAACATCATGAAGTAGGCCTTCCCTCAAGATGATGATTTCAGGAAATCAAAGAAGTACTGAGCATTACATTCCATCACACCCCTTAAATAAGAATGTCCTTCCTCTACATCAAACGAAGAGCTTGTCGGTGCTTCTCGAAAAGCTCTTTATCGAGTGATTTGGTGAAGATGTCTATAACATTCTCTTTGCTATCACAATGCTATGGTGTGATATCACCAAGTAATCCAGTTTCTCGATGAAGTGCTCTCTGACATCAATGTGCTTTGTCATGGAGTGATATATTGGATTCTTGGCCAATGCTTAAGCCGATTGATTATCATAGTATATTGTTGTTGACTTTGATTCATTAAAGTAGTCTATTTTTGACAATAGTCTTATAATCCATATAGCCTCACATGCACCTATAGTGAGTGCTCTATATTCTACTTCAGTTGAAGACAAAAAAACAATTGGTTGTTTGTTGACAACCATGATATAGAACCTTGACCAAGGAAAAATGAATATCCATGTGTTGATCTGCTGGTCTCATGATCTCTGACATAGTCACTATCACAGTACCGATGCAACCTTGGATGACGTCCTCTCTATTCTATTCCAAACTATCTTGTACCTCTGATGTATCTCAAGACTCTTTTGGCTGCATTCCAGTGAGACTGTTTCGGATTTGACATAAACTATGCAAGTGAGCTTACCACATAACAAATATTTTGCCATGTGATAATCTGATTATATAAGAGATCCGATGAGCTACCAATAGTACCTGTCATTGACTCTAGGCTTTTCTGAATCTTTTGTAAGTTTCAAACTCTATTCCATGGGAGTAGCTCCAATCTTGCAATATGCCATATGAAACTTCTTCAAGAGACTGTCAGCATATTTTAGCTAACTCATGAAAGTGTTATCTGAATCTCTCGAGAACTCAATACCAAGACAATAGTGCATAATTCCAAGATCTTTCATGTTGAACCTATCAAACTCTGCAAATAAGTCTTGTTTTAGCTTTTCAATGAAGCTATCCTTGCTTTCGATCACAATCAGATCATCTACGTACAAAAGTGCAATAGTAACATCTTCCCCTTGAACTTTGTAGTAGAGAGTATGATTTGCATTGGATTTCAAGTATCCTAGATTCAAAAAATACTTATTGATTCTACTGTACCTACTTGTGGGTGCTTACTTTAGGTCGTAGAGACTTTTCTTGAGATAGTAAACCTGATTCTTATTTCGTGGTTCAACATAATCTGCTGGTAGATTTCTTTGTCTATATAACCATTCACTAAAGAATTCTTGACATCGAGCTGGTACACATTCCATCTACTGAGTGTTGCTAGTGATATTAAGAAGCGTATAGAATCCATCTTTGCTACTGGAGCATGTCTCATCATAATCTTGACCATATTACTGTGCAAATCCTTTTGCAACTAGTCTGGATTTGTATCTTTCAACCCTTCCATCTGGATTGTACTTCACTTTGTATACCCATTTGTTTTCTATGGCCTTCTTTCCTGGTGGAAGGTCGCATAATTCCCAAGTGGTATTCTTGTACAAAGTGTCCATTTCTTCATTCATAGCAGTTTGCTATTATGGCTTGTCAACTGCATCTTCGAAGTAGATTGGCTCTTCTCTGTAGCCATGATGATAGTCATAAGAGCATAATTAGTGGTTTGAACATGAAATGCTTTGCCTTTCTGAGCATATGTCAATCTCGCTGGTGGTCTGCTTTCTTTAGTAGACCGTCTGAGTTGATGTGGCTCTTCTTGAGGTGCTTTTGGCAATTCTTGCTCTTCTTCATCAACCTTTTCTATAGAGCACTAAATAATCGGTGTGTCTATCTCCTTTGTATTTGACGTTTGCCATTCTTATTCCTCATCAAAGATTACATCCCTAGAGATAATGACCTTGCGGTTGATGGGATCATACAACTTTTATGCTTTGCTTTCTTCACTGTCTGAATCAACTACAAAACATTGATTGTGTGAACTGTCTGTGAAGATAGAATTGCAATATATAGAATATTCACACAAAAGCTAGATCCTATTGTTTGGCAATGATTGGATAGTCAAAGGAGAGTAGTCAAAGAAGATAAGACATGTGGTAGCCTATCCATCATGTGGATAATCTCTATTAAATGATGCAAGGTTGAAGAAGATCGCATAGTCAGTATGGGCAGAGTGATCTAGGGGCTGCATAAAATTTGAAGCTATAGGTGCAGGTATGATATTCTGCTCTGCTAAAGAAAAGGCCCATAACACAGACAAGGTACAACAACCATTCAAACCTATATGCTCAACTGGCATGAGCTGAATGTCATCTATTGTGTGCATGCTAAAAATCCATCGGCATGGGATATAGCATCTGTCAAAGGCTCAAGGTGGAGCTGACAGTATTAAGGCCTAGAAGCCTAGAATGCCACTGAAAAAGCATATGGCATCCTTGAGGCATATGAGGTACCAAATGCTGATGTAGAGATTGATCTGAAGTCCTAGATCCAACCACTAATCTACATTATGGACTGTATATACGATTTGTGTCTAATCTCTCAAGATCAATGAGGCTCGAGTCTACATCATAAACCTGTATACACCCTATGGCATGGTCAAAGTAGGTTCTCTTTCCACTCACGGATCTCATCCGCAGTCATGACTGGTGTATTTCATGAACTGTGTCATGTGAATAACTCCATGCTGGAGGTCCTAGGGGCTTACACTGAATCCGTCAATCTGTGAACCAAGTCATGTGATGGAAGAACGTGTGTATGCCAAGGATCAAACTTGTAACATAATGGTGACAATTGGGTGTCAGGAGTAGCCAAGAGGCTGTACAATGCTGCTAATGTATGTGTGAATGAGAACCAATGCCAATAATCATTCAACAATGTGTGACTTTACATGCGTGGCATGTGTCTGCAAGATGTGTGCAATAATCCTAAATCCGAGGAAGATCATTGCCAAGTGTCAAACTATGTGATCAACTACTGAGTGCCAAGAGACTTAGCTAGTGTCAGATGTAGGAATGTGTAACAAATTTTAGAACTGAAGGGACTAACGCCGTTGGGAACTAATCGAGTAATTGATAACATATGAAGAGGGGAGAGGAGAAGAGTGGATACGAGGAGAGAGGGCACAGCTAGAGAGCACACCATAAATGACTAACTGTACACTAGATTTTGTTGAAAATGTAGAATATATACAAATCCTTTTAGGGTTAGGGATAGGGCATCTAACCCTTTTCTTTATTGGGTTAGTGCCATCCACATATGATCACATGATGTTGAGCATGGTTTCTCAACACATTCCCTCAAGATCAACATCATGAAGTAGGTCTTCCCTCAAGATGATGATCTAGGGAATTGAAGGAGGACTGAGCATTACATTCCATCACACCCCTTTAATGGGAATGTCCTTTCTCTGCGTCGAACCAAGAGCTTTTTGATGCTTCTTGAAAAGCTCTTTACCGAGTGGTTTGGTAAAGATGTCTGCAACATTCTCTTTGCTATCACAATGCTATGGTGTGATGTCACCAAGTAACAATCTTTCTCTGATAAAGTGCTCTCTGACATCAATATGCTTTGTCCTGGTGTGATGTACTGGATTCTTGGCCAACGCTTGAGCCGATTGATTATCATAATATGTTGTTGTTGGCTTTGATTCATCAAAGTACTCTGTTTTTGACAATAGTCGTCTAAGCCATATAGCCTCTTATGCACCTATAGTGAGTGCTCTATATTCTACTTTACTTGAAGACAAAGAAACAATTGGTTGTTTGTTTGACAACCATGATATAGCACCTTGACCAAGGAAAAATGCATATCCCTGTGTCGATCTCCTGTGGTCTCATGATCTCCGGCATAGTCACTGTCACAATATCAGTGCAACCTTGGATGACTTCCTCTCTATTCTATTCCAAACTATTTTTTACCTCTGATATATCTCCAGACTCTTTTGGCTACATTCTAGTGAGACTATTTCATATTTAACATAAACTGTGCAAGTGAGCTTACTGCATAACAAATATCTAGCCATGTAATAGTCAGATATATAAGAGATTCGATGAGCTACCGATAGTACCTATCATTGACTATAGGCTTTTCTGAATCTTTTGTATGTTTCAAACTCTGTTCCATGGGAGTGGCTGCAATCTTGAAATCTGCCATATGAAACTTCTTCAGGAGATTGTCAACATATTTCAGCTGACTCATGAAAGTGATGTCTGAATCTGTCTAGAACTCAATACCAAGACAATAGTGCATAAGTCCAAGATCTTTCATGTCAAACATGTCGAACTCTATAGATCAGTCTTTTTTTAGCTTTTTGATGAAGCTATCCATTTGTTAAGGTAGTTTGTTGACGAATCAACGTGAGTGATGTAGATAAGCTGAGGAAGAAGCATTGGAATTCGGTGAAGGGTTTGTTGATGTCGCTTGTAGCGTTGTGGAGGGGTTGCTTAAGAGATGGAGCTGGGAACGTTGTTGTGGTCATGATAGAGGCACTATTACATGTCCTTGAGCTTGCTATAGGCTAGGCTAAGCATGGAGGAGCGCCACACCATCACTGTTTGCTTGTGTCATGCTAGCTACCAGAGGTCACCTCTGTCTGTATAGAAAGTTGATGTTGGCTTTTGTTGAGAGTTCATTGTTGCTGGTGGACATAAGTATGTTGCTGGTGGAACTGGGCTATGGCGACACTGTTATAGCTAGCGCAGGAGAAGTGCCGTTAGCTAGTTGCCATGGAGCTTTGTGTTGATGGAGGTTTTGGCCGTTGTGGAGCCAACATCTACTGATAGGCATTGTAGGAGCCGTTGCCAACGTTCACCACCCCAATTCTAACACAGGTCTTCCTTTCGCATGGTCTGTCGCAAGATGAGATGATAACATTGTCAGGTGCTCACACGATTGGAAGAGCCCATTGTTCATCCTTCTCTAATCGCCTGCAAGTGAACGATCCAATGTTAATCCTTAGTTCATTGCTCAGCTGCAACAATTATGCAATGCGAATCTACAAGCAACAATGCCACTGGATCCAACCACGCCTTTGGTTTTCAACAACTACTTTATAAATCCAGGTATTCTGATCTGACGTGAGAAGATGGTGCTCGATTGGCATTGAGTTCGTTGGCCATCGATTTGGATGCCTATGGAGATGCCTTTGTTTTGGTTGCTTAATAGGTGTTGTTGCTAAGCATGCCTTTAACCGATTGTAGAACTACTATTTCTCACTGAATCTCTCAAGACAAGCTCTCTTGAACACTTAAAGGAACTCTCTCGCTCACACGTAGTAATGAATGGAAACTCAAGGAGAATACATCTCATCGATGGAAATTCTCTCAATGAATAGAAGTGAATATCACTCAAGAAGAAGCTCTCACAAACACTCAAGAAGAAAGAAGCAAATGAATGGACAGAAACTTTTCAAAAGGACGAAAATTATATCACTCAACGGAAGTAAAAGAATGAACACAAGATCGCTCAAGAACTCTCAATCGCTCAATCTCTCACACTCTCTCGTACAGATCACAATGCCTTAGTGGAAGTTAAGGGAGCTCTGATACCATGACAAAATATGAAGAGGGGAGAGGAGAAGACGAGAGAGGGCACAACTAGAGTGCACTCCACAAATGACTAACTGTATACTAGATTTAGTTGAAAATGTAGAATATATACAAACCCTTTTAGCATTAGGATTAGGGTTAGGGCATCTAACCCTTTCCTTTATAGCACTCTATTGGGTTAGTCCTATGCACATATGATCACATGATGTTGAGCATGGTTTCTCAACAATGATGTGGCAATTGCTTACTTAGCTTGGTGGATTTGAATCTCTTCTATGGATGCACTAGGCTAGAGCCAGACTACACGTCGAATCATCAAATGCAGCAAAATGAGTTTTAGTTCGTTCATTTTATGTACTGGATGCGCTGCAATGGATCAGGAGGTGGTTTCGATGATGAGGATTCAATGATGCTTACCTATGGATAATCTAAAATGTAGATTCAAGCTGCTTAGCACGTAGAGCATAATCTGGCGGCTTTTTTGCTTTTTGGACTATCACAAAATTCCCTCTGAATCAAAAGTTATGGCCATTTGAAATATGTGCCAAACTTTGTCCAAGGGGAGTGGTCAAAAAGATGATGTGGCACATGGTGATGTGGCACTATGTTCACATGCTGTGTGTATGTGTAGCACAGTGCTTAGATGGCACTGATGACATGGATGTTGATTGGGCAGATGACATGGCACTACCACATGTCATGATGACATGGTTGGATGATGATGTGGCCAATCACTGATGATGTAGCAGTCAGTTGGATAAGATGCCAATGTGGCACTACTCCTCTAGAGCCCCCTATTTACTCCCTAGAGGACACAACCTCATAATACAAATCCAAGGTATGTGCTTCATAATACACATCCAAGCTACTAATTTCTTCAAATTGTGCACCATAAGTACGCTCCTTAATAAGAAAAGTAGATTGATGCCTCATAATTATGCTTCTTGACAAGAAAAATATCTATTCTTATAGATCCATTTAGATAGAAAGATGCCCAAAAACCCCAAAAATGACTCATATTCATGGATCCATTATATGCAACAAAATTAGATAAATCATGGTGTGACACAACCATCCTCTTCTATCCCACCACCACACACTCAACAATACTCTAGTAAGTCTATCCATAAACCAAGAGAGTAGTCTCCAACAATGAACATTCACACAACTAGATCTTATTGTTTGGCAATGATTGGATAGTCAAAGAAGACAAGCCACGTGGTAGCCTATCCATCATGTGGCACAAATTGTATACTTCCCGTACATCCTTCACATGGCAAATGATCGATTACCTTACTTTATCTTGATGACATTGCAATACATTGCTTTATCCTAGCCTATGTTAATACATGGCTACTTGTAATAAACTACTTTTGCCCGCTTCTTTTCCTTGAACAAAGTTTTGAGTTGCAAGGCTTTCTCTAGGGCCCTTTCTAAAGCTTTCCAAGCCATCAGAGCCTCTTTCAAAGGCCTAGGCCATCTTTTGTAATCTTTTTCAAAGCCATCAAAGCAAATTTGAAGCTTCATTAGGCCTCTTTAAGATCATATTTGACATTTTTAAAAGTACAATATCCAAAGGAAATTATGTGCTTCAAACAAAAAGGATCCTCTATATCAAACCATGATTAAATAGAGTTGAGAAAGAATGGCTACGTTCAAATTTGTAGGAGCAAGAAATTTCAGGGACCAAAATCATTCTCAGAGTTTGTTATGTCCTTTGAAAAAAAATTTATGAAACGGCACCAAAATTTAAAGTTGAAGAACTATTCTCCAATCATGATTGAGAGCCTTCTTTGACAACACACTAATCTTTACACATATATTCGTCAGCAACAAACAGTAAGGGTTCTTACTCAAAACATGCTCAACAATTTGCAAAGCAATCCTAGGTACCTTTGTTTTTCAATCTTCAAATAACTAGCATCTCCAATTTCTCCCAAACTTCAAAAATCCTTATTCAAACCATGCTTGAATAAAACTAATACTCCAACATTCAATTATGAGTTTTTTCAATGGGATCCTTCTTGTGTCAGCATGTACAGTTTTGGGAATCTCATAAGCACGAACGGATCTTTTCAACATCATTACAACAATGGAAAATTTTCATGACATAATATTTTATTGGGTCAAAACAAAAAATTGGATGACAACTATGGAAAGTGAAAATTGAATTATGGGTGATAATATGCTACACAAGATGAAAGCAATGAGCAACATCTCACTGCACAACAACATACACCTTCCATAACATTGGCAAGTCATCAAAATCAAGATGCACATCTTAGCAAATTGTGCCATAGGAGATTTGCCATATCAATTGAATTGATTCCCATACATTATCATTGCACTATAAAGGAACTTGATAATCCCGACATAATTGTTACAAAAAGTTAGCCTAGAAACACCTTCCCCTGTTTTGGAGTTGTATTATGGTCCATAGAATATGGAGCCACATACTAAAATGGCTAGCTAGGGCTCAAATACATGTGTGATTCCCCTAGGATATAGCCCTTCTTGGCGATAGAGGTTGTTTGAATGACTCCCAACTGCAACTCTGGAATCTCGTTAGATTTGAAGTGATTTACAAGACATAGAGAATTCACAACCTTGCAAACATCCATCACCACAAAGAACCTCTTGATTTTCCCCAATAGGTGCAACAAGTTTTAGGGCTCATCAAATATTTCAGCTCCAAATTGATTTTGTCACTATAGACAAGTGGTCAAGCTATGTTTTTATCCTTTTGTATTTTTCCTTTTTTTATATAAATTCCATTTTTCTTTTCCTACAAAAAAAAGAGATCATTGGTTTCTCATCATCATAATCAATATTGTATATATATCTCAAAGCACAATGTCAAGGTTTGGATATTCTCAATTTCATAAGGAAATTTCTTTGAAGAGATCATATTTGGTTCAACACAATGTCGGGGTTTTGGATATCCTCAATTTCATAAGGAAATTTCTTTGAAGAGATCATATTTGGTTCGGATATCCTCAATTTCATAAGGAAAGTTCTTTGAAAAGATCATATTTGGTTCGAGGCCTTCTTCAAGTCCACTTTCAACAAGATATTTGTGAATCATGCAATATGTCCCTAATTTAGACATAAAATGAACACATTTATGCTTATAATTCTCTTTACATGGACAAAGACCATGAAGTAAGAGGAAGCAAAATGCAAGCAAAAGAATGACAAGGCCTTCTACAAGTCTACTTTCAACAAGATATTTGTACATCATGTAGTACTTCTAATTTAGAGATACACATTTTACACATTTTTGCTTATAATTCTCTTCACATGGACAAAGGGACCCCAAAGTACAAGTAAAAAGCATGCGAAAAGGTGACATGGAATTGTTTCCAAGGCAAGTCAAATAATCCAAATATAAAAAAAAGATAATTTTAAGAGGGCAAGGTGGTTGCATGATACACATTGCAAGAAGCATTGTCCCATAGAGATGTAATATTTCAAGTATTAGCAAAGGATGCAATTGGAAAACAAATTTCTTTGTAATCCAAATACTTATCTTTTGTAACTCTATTAGTATCATTCAAAGCTACGTTATCAACATTTCAACATTGCAATATCCACTCCTTTAGCACTATGTCTTTGGCAAACAATATAAAATCAGCATCACAACTCAAAAACACGTGCAAGATAGTATCAATATTCAAACTTAAAATTAAGTCACATCAAGAGATGCAAATACAACTTAGGTAGGTAAAAATCAGCATCACAACTCAAAAACACGTGCAAGATAGTATCAATATTCAAACTTAAATTAAGTCATATCTAGAGATGCAAATACAACTTAGGTAGATATATATTTGGCCTACCTATATATTTGGCTGGTTGTTTACAATAAATCATCCTAGTGGGCTAAAAAGCATTCTAAATTTCATTTTATATGCAACTGATTTTAGATAACATATAAAGAAGCTCAAGGACACTTGAGGCTTTTTAGTAATAGATTCAACATATATCTATAGATACATTTGTTTTGCTAGTATATTACCCAATGTTCACATGTTGATTGGTAATTGCAAAAATATGTAAAGGTCATTTTTGTCACATGTTGATTGGTAATTGCAAAAATATGTAAAGATCATTGCTGGACTTGGCTTTACTTACACAAGTATTTTTTGATCATAAACATTTTAACCCTATTTGGTGGTATGTCATGAATGTGAGTACCTAGGTATTCAGGGGACGTTTTAAATATAAACTATAGAATGCCCTCTAAAAGATCAAATACATGCTTGCAATGATGACCCCCGAAAATGAGGACATCTAGCAAATAAAAGAGTGATGAAGATGTTAATGCACAATTTTTCATTCATCTTTCATAGCATAAGGAAAACCATGATGTTATAAACTTAATGAGCTCCTACGTCCACAAGCAGCAGAGATACATCCTCGATACATAAGATAGAAATATGATGAAGGAGATCTTTGTGAAACTGAGGAGGGGCTCATTTTACAAGTACCAACACAGAACACAGAGCTCAGAGCAAGGGCATGGTTTACAAGGAAAATGTCATGAAAGTGTCACGACTCTGCAAATGGAGTGACTGACTGTGAATGACAATTGAGGGGAAGAGCCCAAGCAACCAACAGATAGAGCTGTGAAGAGCTCCCAAAAAAGAAATCAATCAAGGCTAGCATTTTGATCAAGGAGGTCCGAATGGTGAATCTGGACCTGATGCTTGAGCATCAATCTAAGCAAATATGAAAGACAAACTCCCAATGGAAGCATCTGAAGCAAGCGTCAATCTAAGCAAATATGATAGAAAGGCCTCAATCAATGGACATGGAAGTGGCTCTGGATGAAATCTCAGAAGGAGCAACTGCACCTTTGGTTGTGGAGTTTCCCAGAGTAAGCTCCAAGTCTTCTTCTCCAAGAGATACCTCATGAATGGTCTCTCCCTCCCATGGCTTCACTAAGTTCGTCATCCTTTGCCTTCTCCTTGCAACATCCATCTCCATTTCCATCCTGAAACTCTCCGTCACTATGCTTCTTGCATCTGGTACTGCACTTGCAAGATCTCTCATCGCTTGCTCCGCCTCTCCGTTCTTGTAAATCCACCCCCCTTTCGACTGATCGAAGTAGCCATTCGGGAAGTTGTCCGGTACCTTCCCTTTCGATTGATCGAAGTAGCCATTCGGGAAGTTGTCCCGTGCCGTCCCTCCTTGTATACTCGTAGTAGCCCCGTTGTACATTTCGTTTCCTCTGCTCGCCAGATCCAGCTTTGGGCCTGTAGAATCCATCTTCAGTCCAGACGTGCAAGCCTTGTCGAAATCGGAGGCTGTGTTGCCAGGACGCTCGGCGTCCTGGGCTGGTCGTACGTAAGATGCGCCCGAGGTAGCATCCGCGTGGAAAGACAGATTTGCGGCTGCAGCTGCGGCTGCGAAGTGGAGAGGCACAGCCCGGACGGCACTAAGGGGTGGAGGGTGAGTGGGCGTGCAAGCGCCGGAGGGGAGGACAGAGGCAGGGTGAGTGGGGGTGGAAGTGCCTGAGGCGAAGAAAGGCGAGGGGGTGGAGGCTCCGGAGACGAGGAAGGAGGAAGGGTGCGTGGGAGTGGAGGTACCGGAGAGGAAGGGGCTCTGAGGCCAAGCATTGCAGAAGGCAGCAGCGGCACAATCAGCCAAGGCATCGCCACTGCCTTTGGCGCTAATCTCTGGCCAGTCGGGCTTGACGTAGGAGAGCCTGGGCGAGCTGAGCGGAGGGGTGACAGGAGCGCTAAAGCTCCCTGCGCGCACGATCTGAAGGGGCGGCATCCCTGCGTTCCGATTCACCGCGCCAGAGGTAGCCATTGTTGCTGCTGCTGTTGCAGCTGAAACTCCAGAAGACAATCCTTTGAGCCATGGGAGAAGAGGCATTCCGTCGCCGGGGCCCTGGTAGGAGGAAGCAGGGCTAGCGGTGGAGGAGATGCAGACATCTACTCGATCAGGAGGCGGCTTGCATCCCTGTGTGAAGCAAAGGCAAGCAAACAGGACCTTCAATCATCAATCATTCTGCTAAAAAGCTTCGATCTGCAGCAGAAGAATGCGCAAAAAAACCAGGAACGAAGAAAACGAGGGCGAGCATTTCTTCGAAAGCTTCGATCTGCAGCAGGAAACCGAGCTTGCAAAAGATCCTGAAGAAGAAGAAGACGATGATAAAGATGCTATACGTACTTTCTTGTAGGTGGTGCCATCCTCTTCGACGATCCAGCCAGCTTCCTGGCACAAGGCCTTGAGGACCTCGTTGTTGTCGCAGTGCTTGGGGAGCTTGTAGTTCCCGAACTGGCGGAGGCCAGCGAAGATGCGAGCGGCGATGGCGCGGCGTTTGCGCTCGCGACGTTTGTTGTTCTCGCGCTCCTTGGAGGTGGGAGCGCGGGAGCCAGAGGTCATGGCGAAGGAGAAGGGGGGGAGGGGAGAGAGAGCAATGGCGATGGCCTTCTGTGAACTGAGCTGAGCTTGAGCTTGCTGGCTATGGCGGAACAGAGCTTCGAAAATACACAGAGCTTCCTAACTAAGCAGACTATGATGAAGAAGATCAAGAAGATAATAAGCCATTTCCCAGCACGTGCATTCATCCTTGGCCGAAGATTCCACCCCCTTATTAGATTCACCCCCCGCCGTCCATCTTCCCCCGCACGTGCACCCATCCTTGGCCGAGGATCCCACCCCAATAGATTCAATCCCAGCCGTCCATTCTACTCTTGCACCTGCAAGCATCCAGAACCGCAGGATTCCGCACAGATAGATTCGATCGCAGCCGTCTATCCCTCATGGCGCGTGCAGGCATCCAGGGCCGAAGATTCCGTGCAGATAGATGCAATTGCAGCCGTCTGTTCTACTTTGGCACGCGCGACGGGCGCGTGTTGCTTTCGCGTGCTCTCCGTCCCGAGCCTTTAAGAGGATTATTAGATCTTGGGTCCCGCGCTTGTGGGCCCCACGTGGCCCAGGGCCACACGTGTGACTCGCCCCCACGCATGTGGGGGCTGTCCCCACGTGACATCACGCTCATGATGATTGTGCACGGCCGCGAGCGCCGTATACGACCCCCGCTGGCTCGCACGTGTAGAGGCGGAAAAGCCTGCCACGCGCGTGTGGCATGCCCGGCCGGCCCATTTCCACCGCCTCAGCCGCTGATCCCGCGCCCCTTTTCTCGAATCGGGGGCCCCCCTTCTCACGCACATTTTGTGCCTATTTTATTATGCCTTTTCTCGCATGGGACGACTAGTTGCTTGACCTTCCTCTTCTCACACATCCTTTCCCATAACCGTTTCAACACTTAGCTTTACCACAATCGGTGAAGCTATGAGCCGGTCCACGACCAGAGGACCTCGGCTCAAAATCATGGGGCCTTAGAAATGGCTATCAGTACCCACTCTAGCTGCATTCAGGCCCATGGCAGTCCCCATTTTTCCTCACTCACTGGAAAATGGTGCAACACACTATTCGATCACTCCATCAGGACTCCACTTTGGATCATGATCTCCAAATGAGTGGCAGGAGCCGATGCACGGGGACTGGTTCTAAGGCCTCTCATATAGGTCCTCTGGGTCATCATCCTTTCGCTTGCTCTCCCTAGCCAATCCTAAATTCCTAGTAAGATCACATGCAGCAAGCCATTGAGCCAATAAGGTGTAACCCTTTATCATTCATGCTAGCTCGCACGTGTGGATGCGAAAAAACCACTCAGCGGGATTAGCCCATTTCCACTGCCCCAGTCAATAGTCCCATGCTCATTTTTATGGAATCTACACCCCCTCCCATGCACATTTATGCCTTTTTTCTAAGCATCACTTCGCATCGAAGAAGACTAGTTGCTTCACCTTCCTCCCTCCAAGTCAGTCGTAGCACATTCCTTTGAAGCCACCCTCACAATCTTTCCCACGACTTTTGCCTCTCACAATCAAAATTCCTTGAATATCATTGGGGTAGGTGCTTGTCATCACACTTAGCTTTGCCACGCTCAACCGTCTGGTATGTACGCTCCTCCTTTCCCTTGCTCTCCCTAGCCAATCCTAGATTCCACTAAGATCACATGCAATAGGCCATGAGGCCAACAAGATGAATCCTTCCTAATTCCCAAGATGCAACAGGGAAGCAACATCAAGAGGCATAGTCGAGATCCTTTATGTATGGATATGGTAAATCATGATGCTTTCCTTAGAGCATTCTCTCTATGAGGCCAATTCTAGCAATGCAATGTTCTAGAAATATTGCAAGTCATCAAGTCAATTTTGACCATTTGGCCTCGAATATATGTTGAGTGGGACAATGACATGCCCAGAGGTTACAAGTTTGCTTTGAAAGCAAGGAGATAAGTACTTACAGTACTAGCATTTTTTGTCTCAAAAAGCACTATCACCTTGCCTCAAATCCCAATTCACCCATCTCTGTTATCGTGTCATGCAACAATTTGCATGCTATAAAAATTGCTTTCTCGCCCATGAATCGACTCAATTGTGGCACCATGCCAACCTAGAATTTCCTCTATTATAGCTTAATGTCCTAAATAATCAATGGCAATTTTCCTCTGATTTCAACCTTTTTGAATAAGAAACCATCCTCGTGCACTCACTTTACCCCATGGGAGTCGAGCTATTACCTACCTCCTCAAGGACATTAAATGCCTCTATCATCTAGCCTAGCATCCTTTGGCTGGATGTCCACATTCAAAAATACATTATAGTATAGCTTTTTTTATGACTAAGACCTTCGACCCTAAGTCCAAAGGACGTTTGTTATTTTGTAACTTTTCATAGCCATCTATTGCCTCATCTTTCCACATGGGAAAGGAAAAGGTTCCCCATAAAGAAAGAGTGAGCTACTACAGTTGACTTTATTGGACAATGAGAAAGATGTTACAATGCACATGGAATGCACTGATACAAAGGATCTTTATGAAGTATGGAATCAACCCTTATACAATGATTCTCATGTAAATGGAGGCTTGAGAATTTGTAAATGAAGACTTTCATTAGGTAGCCTTCAAGATTTTTAATAAATGAAGTTTAAATAGGTGGCCTTGAATTAATTAGGTTAGGAAGTACATAATAAGCAAGAGATATGAAGGCCCCATTTCCTACCTTCTTGCAAGTAGCCTTAGAGTTTGGTGCTACCTTCATAAACAACATGAACTCTAAAACTATGGTTTGACAATTATTAGTAATTGTTATTGGTAATTGGATGTAAGGGGTTATTAATACTAATTCCAATTCCACTCATCTCCTTAAACATGTAGAAGTATCTTAATATTCCCTCCATGTACACTACATACAAAGTCTATAGCATCGTTACAAACTTTAACATCACAAGAATACCATGAAAGTCCTCACACTTGTCAAATCAAATTAACCTCTCCAATCCTATAAAATCAATTGAATACAATGAAAATTACCCGATGTCATGCTCTCTAAAATTAAGCTTCATCCCTTTTGCAAAAGATGAACGAAGTCCACTACTGTAACTCAATTAGATGTCTAAAACTTATCTTCTATGTAGGGCTTTGACTTGTCAAATCTCCACTACTTGTTATAGGTAAGGCTTGATGTTGCACGTTCAGTTATTGTTAGTTATCTATTTAGACACATCCAACTAGAAAATGAAATGATGGCATAACGAGCAACAACTACCCACTTGTTCAATGCCTCTTTTTTTGCCTAAAGATGGCCCACACTTGTATCCAAAGCATCTCTAAGGGAATTGGAATTGTAGGTACCCAATTGAATACTCAATCGTTTTAGAGCCTTTCCCCAACACTTTCTACCAAATCCCACCTTTCCTAACTCACCTTTTGATAATCCATACATCGAGGGTACAAATCCACCAAACATTTTTATTCACAAAAGATATATCAATTAGGGAGAGATGGAGGAGTCACAAGAGATAAGCTTTAGTATATTAAAGGAGTTATCTTTTTAGTATATTAAAGCAATTTCATTTTTAGTAGTTGGTTTAGGAGCTATTAGCTTCTTAATCTTTTTTTGATATTTTTGCCCTTACATTTTTAATAGGTTTAAAATGTATGCGTGTCAATTGACAAAATATATATTCCATATGCAAACATGGTAAAAGATTACTGATGATAATTGCGAAGGGGAGAGAAGTCATACTTGTGCACAACTATGATCATGTGGCTTCAACCTCTGCACTTTGATTCGGAATATGGAATGCTTTCTATAAATGTCATTAGATTGTAGCAACTTCCCCCTTATTGTGACCTCATTGCTTTAGTGTTATCTTTGTTATACCAACAAAGGAAAGTGATGATATACCAAGAAAAGAGCAAATTATGAATATAGGACATCGATGCACCCTTCAAAGTCATGATATAAGCAACGAGCATGTGGTGACTCACATGAAATCATACAGCTTCACATACAAAATTATGTGGCTTTGGGAAAGAATTGAATTTAGAGAAAACAGGCATAAAATTTATTGTGGTTAACTGGCGAGTGGCTTTGAGGGACCTTTCACCACTACAAAGAAACTCACTAATAGCAATTTTAATGGCGACATGGTAAATTAATTTTATATATATATATATATATAACTTTTGAGAAATTGTTGTGGCTTGGTGGTGATAGCACCCACCTAATACTAATAGACACATGGCATAAAAATAGTTAATTTCAAATATAATTACTGAGTCAGGCCCGCATAGTCTAATGCCGTGGAAACATTGAGGATGTTCTTGAATATGTCCCCACCTTTCACAAATCCTTTTTGCTTAGCATCCACCACCGAATTGCAAATGTCTCTAATTCTTCTTGTAAGGGCCTTAGCTATAATCTTGTATGATGTATTTAACATCGTTATGGGTGCCAATCACCTACCTTAATCTTGCTCTGTCATTTTGGGAACACCTTGACCAACATGACGTTCATGTCCTGGGAGAGAGAGCGCTTAACCATACCATTGCATTCGCCATCTAAACCAGGTCCGGGCCCAAAATGTCCCAAAAAGCCTAATAGAATTTAGTTGTAAGGCCATCAAGGCCTGGGACCTATCATTTTTCAACTTGAAGAGTACTTCTTCCAGCTCTGTAAGCAAAAAGGGCCTGGCCAGGAGAGTGTGATGAAACTCTGAATCCCTGGTTTGGATATCCCATAGGACTTCCTAAAGGTTGTCCTTCCAAAATGGATCCTAGATCACCTATTCACCCACAAGTTACTAAAATGCTAACAAAACACATCTACAAGCTAGAAGTCTGTCACCATCGCTCCATCAACATCCAGAACATGATCGACCATCTCCCTCTAATTTTTTGCTTGATAATTTGAAAGAAGGATTTGTAGAGGAAGTCTTGCACTACAAGCCACAATTGGCAGCTACAAACTCTGGCCAGTTCGGCATCTTCAATTTCTCTGTGTTGGATCACAGTCTCTACCTCCACCTATAAGGTGGTAGCCATAGATCCCCTAGGAAGGCGGCCATTGCTAGTTTGAGAGATTGCCTGACCTCACAAAACTGGTCATCTTTGCTCTTCCACTTTGCCCTACACCATCTGTCTTTCTCTTTGGCATAAATATGCACTTGCCTAGATTGTCGCATCCCACTTGGCACACAGATCGATGATTTCGACACTTGTAGTCCTCCAAATCTAGTGAACCCCAACAAACAATTTAATAGATTGCAGTAAGATCTTGTTAAATTTGTAGGGCACATTTGGCGACCTCCCACACTTAATTGGAACACTAAAAGACCATTTGATAGGAGAGTGATCGAATAAGCAGGAGGAGATGATGCACTCGCCATGCAATGGGCCACACATACACCACCCTTCCTCTGAAGTGTAGAACCTATCTAGTCTGCTTGCATGAAAGTCCTCACCTTTTCTTCTGTTGTCCCAAGTAAACTCTTGGAGTACTACTAGAACCAATTCACTGCAGTCCACGAGCCCATTACTAAGCACCAACGCTTCCCAAGCCATTCTCTCCCTGCCACCATCCTGCACTCATGTGACCTGCCACCATCGTGCACTCATGTGAGAGAGATCTGAAGGATCCATTGTGAAGTTCCAATCCCCACCTAAAATCCAATTACCCTCATTGGGCTTTTCACTCATGTGCTCACTCAGGAATAGCCCAACACTCACTCCTCCCTTGAGAACTATTAGGGGCGTAAACACTGATCACTCGAAAGACCAACCCATTGACTAAGACAAAAAACGCTATGACACTCGCCCATCCTTAAACAACTCTTTACTATTGCCAACCTTTGAACTAAAATTGCTACCCCCCCTTACCTCTAGTGGGACAATTCATGACTGAATCATAGCCTAATCCCCTCATCTTAAACTAGAATTGATAAAACCACCCACCTTTGAGCTCCTATAGTAATACTAACTCAGGCCTATTATTTTTTAGGAACATCAAGACACCCTGTTGTTTGCTTCCATCGTAGCATCCCCTCAGGTTCTAGGACAAAATTGAAACCCTCTGAATGTTACTATCCATTGGGCCATACTCTTAATGGGAAATCTCTTTGTATGTAGTGCAAGAAACTCTGTTTCAAGAAAGCTTTAACACTTGGTGTGATGGCTACTCCTAGTGGCACTTTTGGAGTATCTGTTGCTACTGCTCCTACTCCAATGAATCAAATTCGACCAGCCACCTTCACGAAAGGCAAACTTGATGGTACAAACTGCACTCTTTGGAAGTTTAAGATAAGTGCAATTCTAGACTCATATGAGCTGCTAGAAACCATTCTTGGGAGTGATCCGGAACCAGTTGCCAATGCCGATCCTGCAATTCCTAGCAACATAATTCCTCCTGATGCTACTCTTCTTCAAGCATGGAAGTGATGCAATGCTGATGCACTTTGCGTCATCGTCCCAAGTGTATCTGATTCGGTGCTTCACATTAATTCAACACGCATCCAACGCATCCGAGGCTTGGAACATCTTGAAGAATCAGTACGAGCCCGCTATCAAACTTAGATTCAAAATCTAGAAAATCAACTTGCTGAAAAGCTTGCAGAAGGGGAGATTGTTGAGACATTCATCACGAGGATCAAGAATTTGCATGATCAAATGGCTGCAATGGGCATTGCAAAGACTAACGAAGAGCTAGCTGGGAGGTGCATTCGAATTCTTCCATAGAAATTTGATGGTCTGGTACTTGCAATTAACATCAAGTTCAAACTCCTACATTTTGAAGAATTTTGTGCATTACTACTTGAGGAGGAGATGCAACGAAAGAGTCATGATGGTGGGAGCAATGCTACTTTCACTATTATTACGAAAGGGAGAAGTGCCAATTCTTCAGAAAAGAAGAAGCCGAAGAAGAAGAAGTTTCAAGGGTCATGTTACTAATGTAACAAGAAAGGTCATACTGCAAAAGATTGTTGAAAGAAGCAATCTGATGAGAAGAACGGGACCTTGAAAGCTTCATGGAAGGGCAAGGACACTGTCAACAATGCTAAAGTTGAGCTTGATCTATTTGTGGCTATTGAGATGTGCTCCACGACTCAATCTTCACCAAGCAATACTTCATGGGTATTGGATAACGATGCAACCCGACACATGGTAGGTATGAAAGAATGGTATAGTTCTCTTCAGCCTCTACAAGGACCCACAAATGTCGTGGTTGGGAATGATGCAAAATGTGCAGTTCAAGGGACCAGTACCATCTCACTTGCGGCACCCAATGGTGAGTCTAAGAAGCTATCTGATGTACTTTTTCTTCCACAAATCAAAATAAATCTACTTTCTGTTGCTGCAATAACTGATCAAGATCTTGAAGTTCACTTCAGAAAATCTCAAGCCCAAATATTAGGTGCAAAGGGCAATGTTGTGGGCTATAAAGTACACTTGGCAACGTGGGAGTCCACATGGTAGGCACTAGGTACAAGGGAGAGTTCTAGAGAGAACACAAGAGAGAAGGAGAGAGAAAGGAGAGAGAACAAGGACTCTCTCTTCTAGGCGATTGATGGACGATCTCTTAGACAAACTCATGGCTGGGTGGTAAAGGTAGAGAGCTTCTTATGATGTTTCATTGGTATTAGAGCTATGCTTACATTTGAGGATCCAACAGGAAAAGTGTTGACTTGAGGCGACGTGCCTTTAGCTGATTATGCATAGAGGCAAAGCCATTGTTAATGTGTCTGGACAAGAAGGATTAATTGTCATGCATCAAGGATGGGTGCGTAGTGATCTTGTGCATGCAACAATCATTTTGTAAGCGCTCAAACTACTTAAAAATAAAGAGCACACGAATTACACATGCAAATTTGCAATGCTAATGTAAATTAAACCACTCACAAGCGACATGCAACACAATTAATTGTCATGTTTCAAAATAACTTTCACAGAAGTTCCGATCCTTAGAATAATAAACTACTAAATATGTTTTGCTTTCTAAGGCAATGGAATATTATGTCAAGTAATTTGTAGCTCACTGCATAATCCACTATCGTAGAGCAAATTCCATAAAGTCACTATCGAGTGTCAACCTATTAGCTGGTGGAGGCTAGAACAAGAAACATATAACAGCATCACATTAACCAAGCCATCATTCGAATAAAACCCGGCTCTACTAACACCTATGTATATAAACAATACATAGATATATGAGTCTAATAGGAGTTCTTACTGATCAACACCTATGTATATAAACAATACATAGATATATGCGTCTAATAGGAGTTCTTGCCGATCAACCCTTTGAAAAATGGGGCGTTGATTTTATAGGTCCAATCAATCCAGCGAGCGACAAAATGGATACAAGCCCGATATATTATTGTGACTACTGGCTATTTCACAAATTGGGCAAAAGCCAAAGCCATGAGGAAGGCATCTATTTTTACCATTTTGAATGTATGAAAAGGCACTAATTTGAAAGACACTACTAGGTATTTGACGATTTTTAACAAAAATACCAACCGAAATTACACTTTTGTTTTTAGTGTGCAAAGCATCGGTGTTGCTATATCAACACTGGTAAAGCGTCGCTATATACTAACACTAGTAAAGTGTCAGTATGAAGAGCTAATTTGGTACATTTAAAGTAGCAAGGAAAGGTATAGTTAGCAAAGTCAAATGGAGACACGAAATAATTTGATAGTCTGTATAACAAGTTGTCGTCGACATGAATTGTGTAATCCAACATGATAGGAGTGCTAGGCTACGCAACACTTAATCAATCCTCATGTACAATGGAGTTGTAGATGACAAGGTTGCAGGTCTCCTGCATTTCCATGGCCACTGTGTTCCTCACTGCCCACACAACGTTTCCATCATTGTCCTTGAGCTCCAACTGCTCTTGAGAGTCCACTTCTAAAGGGATGTTGCATGCAACATACCCTCGAGAGTCCACTTCTAAAGGGATGCTTGATTAAGGACATGTTGATCATGGTGGTGTTCAACAATTTCCATACGAGCACCTAGACCTTGATTCCCAGCACACGCTTGTGAGAATATTGAACCATTAACGAGGTCGATGACACAGAGGAAGCCGAATGAGTAAATTGATATGCTTGGAGATCTAAAGGTCTTCTCTACTCTCGCATAGTCAAGCCAAACTTTGACACGTCCAGAGGTTATGTATCAGCTTAGCAAGCACAGTTAAGTTGAGACAGAATGAAGGCACTGAGAGAGAGAGAGAGAGAGAGAGAGAGAGAGAGCTTATGAGCTAATGTAAGCTCTAACAACCATGGAGACTTGTGTTTGCTATGATTTCATAAAGGAAAAAATGCATCAACATGAATGAAAAAGCAGCTTGTGTCTAACACAAAATACAAAGAATTGCAGTGAAGAAGCATGTCATCAAAGGCCTTAAGCCTTTGAAAAAGCCATATCAGCAAGGCTATTATACCCCCTTCCAAAGTCTAAAGTCCCCCTTCTCTTCCAAAGGTTCTAAGGTTCTTTTCAACCCCCCTCTTTCTCTCCAAGGTTTATTACTCATCATAACCCTTTAACTTTTAGGCAGAATTCAAGACTAGGTGGCTTAGCAAACAATGGACGATGAGATGTTCATTTAGTAGATCAACACATAGAAGAGCGAGATTGACAGGCAAGATTCCAAATTAAAGAGTGTGATGATTCTAAAGACAAAATCCAGAGCCTTAAATAAATATTAGGGAAGTGGCCCATAAGATTTTTTATCTTGATAAAGCATTTTGCTTTATATTTTTTGGAAATTTTGCATTTATCAAATGACAACTCCAAAAAGAGAGGAGACGATCAGGGGGAGAGAGGAAAGGGCTAGAAAAGGAGAATCAATTATGGAAGAGGAAACACATGAGGAAGTGCATAACAAAATTCAAAAGGATAGTATGGAAATGGAGGATGTTCATTACAGTAATTACGAAATTCCGTATTTAGAATTCATTAAACTTGAAACTCAAACACAAAATATAGAAAAGCAGTTAGGGATGATTAATGATGCATTAAAAGCCCTAATTGAGGCCATATCTAAACTGTTTGATTCTCAATTGGTAAATCCTATGGCGCAATCACTGACTTTTCCTAGTCAAGTTGAGAGGTTTACTTCTCGATTTAGAGAAACCTCTAACATTATTAAGGACTTAAAAGCACCAATTTTCAATGGGGAAGAGAAAGAATGCAACAAGGATGCAATAAATACGTTCTTGCAATAATGGCAAAATCAAGTTGTGAAGTGAGTCTTTCCCTTGGAAATAAGGCCTATAAATGGCGGATAATCCTCAAGGAAAATGATAGGATCCCTAGGTATTGGTCTCAATTTGAACAAGCTTCTTAAAAGCATTTTAACCTAAAAATGAGCTAAAAAGAGTGTGGGAGGCTTGGAACAATTGTAGAACGGGTAAGACCACTCTAGCCCAATACATAGCAAACTATAGGGGGGTAGTCCTTAAGCTAAAAGGAATGGATGAATTCTGGAAGATAAGGGGTTTCAAGAGATGTCTGAAAGACACCTATAAGGTCAAGGTGACAATAAATTCTCCCAAGACATTTGAAGCAGCAATTAAGTATACCCAAATATACGATGACACGATGGGGAAATCCAAAGTTGGAACTTTAGAACAAACAGGGTTTGTTTCTAAGTCCAACAAATTTCCCAATTTGAAAAGGAAGGGGCAATTTAAGAAGGAGGTTTCTCAGGCACCACCTAAGAAACCTCAAACACAAAAATATCCTCTCCTGAAGAAAGAGGATTATGAAAGGGCCAAGAACAAAAAATCTTTGCTTCAAATGTTTGGGCAAAGATCATGTTGCTTGGAACTGCCCTAAAAACAAACCGGCAAGAGCTAAAGCCCCAATAAGTTTCCACAAAAACAAGTATGCGGTGTAGGTGTTGCAACTTAATGATACTAAAAAGTACACTAAGATAAAGGTTTATCATGAGGACAACACCCGCACGTGCTACCTATTATCGGCGGCGGCAATGTGGCAGCCCTCTTTTGGTCCCCATGATTTAATGAGGATGCATGGAAAAATTAAGGGGCAAAGAGTAAGAGTGATGGTCGATGATAGCGTAACATATAATTTCTTAAACTACTCATTAGTTAAGAAATTGAAGTTGCCAGAGAGTCCAAGTGCCCATAAATATGTGATCTCTCTAGCGAAGGGTAGTGATAAAAAGGTATGGAACACCATCATTAATGGTGTAGAGGTGGATATCCAATGTTATCCAGATGCCTTGGATTTTCATATTATGCATCTCCATCAAATAGATGTTGTCCTTGGTCAAGAGTGGCAGTATAATCTTGGGCATAGCTTATAGAGGAGTTATTTAAATAACTCCAGTATGTTTGAAAAAGATATTTGAGTCTTCCAAATTCAGGGAGAACATGATGTACCCAACTCTCCTCTTATTTGTTCTATGTAATTGGAATGACTTCTATAACAACAACAATGTAAGGTTTACCTTTGTGAACTTTCTTTTATTGGTAATTTTATTTTTGCTACATCTGAAAAGAATAAATTTTCTATTGATGTAATTAAAAACTATGAATCTTTGTTTAAGGCTTTGATGGTTGAATTTAAAGATGTTTTTTCAATTGATTTGCTTGATGATTTACCTCCCGAGCGACATGAAGATCATAAAATAAACATAAGTCTTGGATGTCGCCTGGTCTATAAACCATTATATAGACTTAGTCAAATGGAAGAACGTGAGTCGAAAGACAATTAGTGGAAAACATTAGAAAGGCCCAAATTCAACCTAGTAATTCACCATGGTCATCACCAATTTTACTAGTAAAGAAAAAAGATGGCACTATCCGTTTATGTATAGATTATAGAGCCCTAAATAAAATCACAATAAAAAATAAGTATCCTATGCCTCGCATTGATGTGCTCTTTGATCAATTTCGAGGGGCAAAGTATTTTACTAAAATTGATTTAAGATCAGGATATCACCAAGTGCGAATTGGAGAAGAGGATGTCCCTAAGACATCATTTCACACTAGGTATGGGCATTATCAGATTAAAGTATGCCATTTGGTCTAACAAAGGCTCAAGTAACTTTTATGACATTTATGAACAGTGTCTTGAGGCCATATTTAGGAAAATTTGTTGTAATATTCCTAGATGATATCCTCATCTATAGTAAAACGAGAAAAAAGCATTTGGGAACATTTGAGTATTCCAATAGCTTAGAGATACTCATCTTTTTGCAAAAGAATCCAAATGTGAATTCTTTGCAAAAGACGTGAAATATTTGGGACATATTATATCCTAAGAAGGAATTCATATGGATCTTGAGAAGGTTAAGGCCATATTGGAATGGCCGCATGCTACAAAGCTACAATAATTGCAAGCATTCTTAGGTTTGTCTGGATTTTATAGGAGATTCATCCAAGATTAGCCTAAAATTGCTATTTCAATGATGGATGAGCTTAAGGGGAAGGGAAGTACCTTCATATGGGATGAATAGTTTTGAGAAACTAAAAGTGGCTATAGTGTCTGCTACTGTCTTAAATGTAGTGGTTCCCAATGAACTTTTTGTGGTTGAAACAAATGCCATTGATTTTGCTATTGGGGCACTACTATCACAAAAGGGTCGACCAATGCTTTTAAAAGCAAAAAGTTAGACCATGCCCAATGGATATACTCGCATATGAGAAGGAATTGTATGCTATATTCTATGCTTTGAAGAAATGGAGGCATTATTTGCATGGTGCCAAATTTGAGATCATTTTTTATCAAGAAAGCATTAAGTGGATTTGCAATCAACTAGGGCTTTAAGGAAGAAAAGCTAGATAGGCTGAAATAATGCAAGAGTTTGATACCCAATTAACATATCGGAAGGGGAAGTTCAATGTGGTAGTAGTAGACTCCCTAAGCCAAATTTTCAATTGTTAATGAATTGAGTTTTACTCAATTCCAAAATGATTTCCTAAAAGGAAATTGTGAGTTTGATCCTCACTTTCTGAAATATGGAAAGCAATTAAAAAGAGGGATCCAATTAATCGAGAAGCTTTCACTGAGGTGTTTGTCACATGGAAATGGTGACACACCATAGGTTGGTGATAAATGACTCAAATGGAAAAAATTTATGATTGAAAATGGCTACTCCTCTACAGAGGTAGAGTATGTATCTCGGATAATAATGACATTAGGCACCAAATTATTATTGAGTGTCATAATAGTCGAAGTGCTAAACACCCGCGAATTCAAAAGACATATGCGCTTTTAAAGAGGCAAACCTTTTGGCCTAGAATAGATAAGAATGTCCAAGATTATGTATTGAAGTGTTAAAAATGCCAAGTCAATAAGGCTGAATGCCTTGAGGTAGAAGGTCTCCTACACCCATTGGAGATTCCATCTGGCAAAATGGGAAAGCATCTCTATGGATTTTATTCATTGGATCATCTAGGACACAGAGGGGGCAAGACTCTGTTTGGGTAATTGTTGATCGATTGACCAAGATGGCTCACTTTATTCAAACTCTAGAATTCACTAGGCTTATTGTGGAGCATATTTATAAATTGTATGGGCTACTAGTCGAAATTGTTAATGATTGGTATAGCAAATTTAATAGCCATTTTTGGAGGGCCGTGTTTATGAGGTTGGAAACTTCTTTGAATATGAGCACCATACATCATCCACAGAGCGATGGTCAAACGGAAAGGGTCAATCAAGTCATTGAGGATATGCTTCAAGCATATGTAAATAAACTGCAAACTAGTTGGGAACAATATTTGCCTGTATTAGAATTTGCATATAAGAGTGCTAAACATTCAGCTACAAGTTTTAGTCCATTCATGATGATGTATGAATTTCAACCTAGAGCCCCAGTTGTAGTGGGACTTGAAAAAGAGAAGGTTCAAGCAGACAAAGATTTTCTTAAGGATATGAATCAAATGCTCAAGTTAGCTAAAGATAGCATTAGAAGAGCTCAGGATAGAGTAAGAAGTTATGCAAACCCTCACCATAGAAGGTTGGAGTTTGAAGTAAATAAGAAAGTCTATCTTAGGATACCTGAATCTTCAAAATCTCTAAAGATAGGTAAATGTCTTAAGTTGTCTCCTAGGTATTGTGGACCATTCACAATGCTTAAGAGGATTGGAGAACTTGCTTACAAAAATTAGCCTTACTCGAGGGATGTAGACTACATCCAATTTTTCATGTAAGTAGGCTAAAAATAAAATTGGGAGATGATGATAATCTCATTGGAAATGAAGTCCTGCTTAATTAAACTCATTGAACGTGCATCTTTACAACATGAATAGATAAATAAGAAAAAAGAATGCAACATACAATATGGCAGGAATGTCTGGTTAAGTGGAAAGATAGAACTGAAGAGAGTTCAACTTGGAAAAGGGTAAGCAATCTCCAAACGAGGTTTCCTAATTTTGTTTTTGAGGATGTAAACCATTCTTAAGGGGAAGGGAATGTTGCATCAACTATAATTGAGGTCATGATAGGAGGTGGGAAACCAAGAGGGCTCAACATTGCTACAGTGGACACAACGGCGGTTAAAGGCTAGGAATAATCATGCCTAACATTAAAGAGGGATGTCCAAGCAATAAAATCCCATTGTACAAGTCATGGAGGTAATTCTTCCCATAGTCATGAATTACTGCTTGCATGATGCGAGAGGCAAAAGTATTCCATGCATAACCAAGATCAATCTAGCATTGTTCCCAAAGAGGTGCAATGGCTCACGCATTCGCACGCACACATGCATACACTGCATGAACATGTATGCACACACACGTGTTCATGTGTGTGCGCATGCACATACACACAATCCTTTCTACTTCTTCTCTCAACCTTCCTTCTCATACTTTTTATTGACTCCTACTTCATGCACACACACACACACAATCCCTTCTTCTCTCAACCTTCCTTCTCATACTTCTTATTGGCTCCTACTCCTTTCTTCTACTTCCTCCTCCCATCCTCTCACTCCTCTCTTCTATCAGTTTTAATTATTGCGTAGTCACAATAACTTGATTCTCAAAATGTTACTCTCGTGAGATTAGTATTTTTTCTTTGCTAAGAGTAATTTCCTTGCTTACACTCTCATAGGAATACACCTTACTTATGTTATACTTAAACTCATTATGGGAAAGTAAATCTCCTTTTAGCTTTCGATGAGCTAGATCATGCTTGGTATGCAAAAGTTCTATGTCAACCTTGTAACTAGGGGGGTTTTATGACACCTGCTGTCCGTGCTTGGTATGCAAAAGTTCTATGTCAACCTTGTAAACAAGGGGGGTTTTATGACACCTGTCTTCCCAATCAAGCTAAAACATGTTCTCAGCCATGTTTTTCTTATTGGATGGTGGCACGTATTTAGGCATCCCCCTTTGGTAAAATGTTTGTCAAGCTGTTTGATTTCAAAGCTCTCATGTTCCTCTATTGCTCACAAACATTCCAGGTTCCCATTTCACTAAAATGTTGTCATTTTACTACTTGTATAAACTCATATTCAAAGTGTCTTTGTTTGGTCTTGATTATAAAACTTTTCTTTAATTCTTGTCATTTAACTCTGCAAAAAGGATCTTCAATTCTTGTCATTTTACTATGCAAAAAGGATCTTCAATATCTTTTGTGCATACACACACGTGCGTGTGCACACACACATCTTGAAACGATTCCATCAGTAATGTATTGTCTAAAATAGATCTCTCTATTTTCAAATAAATTACTAACTAAACGCATGTCTCACATTCGAGATGGTCAGTCTTTAGATTTTCGAATAAGTCAACACACACAATAATTTTGATTAGTAAATGTATCTCACACTCACATACACTTATTTCTTTACACACACACACACACACACATGTATACTTCCCCAACTATGACTAATTCTTTTATGTACCCCCCATGAAATCTCCCCTTTACACTCTCTTTTTAACCACCCCACACACCAAGTCCACCTCCTCTAATACTTTCTCAACCCATGCACTCATTCTCTCCTTACTCCACTTGTGACTTAAATTTTTTTTAATTATCTAAGAATCCATATGGTTGTCTATATTCCTAGATAGAGCGATAATAACAAGCCAGGGAAAACAAGCATTACTTATCTACCCAAACATGACTATGCTATTCTAACACCTAGTTTGTTTGGATGGTGGCAAGTAAGTGGACCCTGACCTTGGAACCTAGACTGCGTGAGGATTCAACATCTGTTAGTCAAACTCAATATTATTAAAAATTCTTAATTTTGATCGAAATATTTGCAACTCTAGTTGCATTTTTCAAGTTAGATGTCTCAAACATTTTTTTCTTATACATTTTTTTCTTATATGTTTCCCTTTTTTTACTTTTTATCCAATCAATGGAATTAATTGTATGGCTCAATTATTGATGGACCTCTCTCTCTCTCTCTCTCTCACACACACACACACACACACACACACATGCCTATTACCACCTACCTCCATACTAGTATTCCTTGAATGCTTTCTTTTTACACCAAATGCATCAAGAGATTTATGAAGTCATAAGAGATGACTTATGGCTAGATAATCCCACCATAGCCACAAGCCACAATGATGGCCTTCTATATAGAGCATTTCTTCCACTTGAGCAAAGATGGTTTCACTATACATCAGGATACCTAGAGTGCACCTGTCCCACATAGTATGGATAGGCATGGGTCAACTCATGAAGCCATCTTATAGCTTTTAAATGCAAGATTGTGGCCATGTAACATTGCAGAGACCTAAAGTTATGTACCCTATGTAAGATAGGAGATGAAGATCGAGGGATGAGATGCCTAGATACATTGAGGTTTCAGGGAGATTTCATTGCTTATAGTTTACTTGCCAATGTCTCAACATGAGTCAAGTGATTGACTACCATCATCACAATGTGCCACACTCTTTATACATGAGGCCTTGAGGTGTGTTGCAAAATATGGCCCTAAGATCACATACTTCTTCTTCAAATGTGAAAAGACTTTAGAGATGGGATTTTGTTGGCATAGAATCATGACTTCGTCCTCCTAAGATGTCAGATTAATAGGAGACTAGACACATGCCTAGTGAGCTCTATCCCATGTCAAGCACCCTCATTATTGTTAAGTGAACTCTATAGAGAGGACTCGGGGGCTACACCTATTGAGTGTGGATATGTTCCTTGTGGGACCTCAGTCAAGCCTATTCGGAGCTTCAATTCCTCATGGATTACATAGGAGATGCATAATTCCAGGGCACATGTCCTTTCTCTAGTTTGAGTTCGAATTTTAGATTTGACACGAGACCCTTAGGGTTTATCAAACATCTCTAGACTCCCTACCGGGGTGTTTTTCTCTAGTTGATATAATCCTTTGGTGGGCATCCAATGAATCTGTGTGCGTGAGTGCGTGCGTGCGTGTGTGTGTGTGTGATATTGGATTAGATATTGGGCTTGTTGGACTTTGTGGACTGAACATAACATGGCGTATCTGCACAGACAGTTTACTCAGCCATATCAGTTCTTCAGAGTCTCCTTGAGGGAATATGTTTATGATGCCTGTCAGGAGGGCGATCATCATAGCTCTTGCATGGAGATTGTTTTCTTGTGTTTTTGATGTGCATGAGATTCTATTCTTTCGAGAATCTCTTTGTAAAATATTGAAATTGTAATATTATGACTGTGCAATTACCCCCCCCCCCCTCTCAAAAAAAAAGTGTGTGTGTGTGTGTGTGTGTGTTTGTTGAAGCCCTCCACCGTCTCAAAAGTTTTGACATGATCATCCTTAACCATGGAGCCATTGAAGGGTGCTCTCCTCTATGCCTAAAGCAAAGGATACTCGCTATGCACACTGCTTTAATGAAAAGAAGAGTAGTTCAGGTAGTATTAAAGAAAGGCAACCTTTAATGCCCATTAACCAACTACTTTCTAAAATGGGAGCACTTGAGGTAGTATTGAAACCTAATACTTAAACACTAACCTAACAATTAAAAATAATTAACACAACCAATCTACTTTCTAACATGGTTAGCTTGACTAGTAACAAAGGAAAACAAACCATCAACCTAGATTAGCCAAAAGAAATCCCTAAACGCTTAGTAGAGCCAAAAAGCCTCTAGAAAGCATCGACGAAATAGAAGGTTATGGGTCCCTGAACGGATATACACAATACATAGCAATGGGTTGGGAGTTTAAAGTGAGATAGGTTGGGCACATGTGTGGTTCCGATTGCATTCCGGTTTCCTTCCGGATATTATCGAAATGAGGCAACCTAAAGTTTATCAGACCCAATCGGAGTTACATGCACATGTTAAGATTGAAAGCCGAGCCTCCTTCGATTCTAGTGGATACCCACGTTGTGCCGACGGTGTTGTGTAGTGGATTGCCTTTCGACAGGCTAACCAGAGTCAAGTGGGAAGAGACTTGGGTTAATGAGGTGAACAACAAACTTTTCCAAACAGAATTACTCATGTGAGCAATGAGGCAGCTATGGCGATTGTTCCCTTTGCTCCGTTCTATAACACAAGAACAACGCTCATTCTCGCTCCTCCCCTTCACGCCCACTTCTGCACCACGCCGTAGCTTATGGATCCCAGCCTCTTTCTCTCCAACCTCTCTTGGCACACATCTTGGCCGAAATTCACCCTGGGGTTTCGCTTCATCCAGTATATCTCCGCCTCTTCAGGTACATACTCCACTACGCAAATTTAAGCTTCTTAAGGGCTTTGCACTTCTGTGCTCAGATAAGTTGTGGAACTCACCCCCAGCCCAACACGGGATCTTGTCGCATCATGGTCAATTACCGAGTAGCTCTTGTATTCTCCGAAGAGTTGCCATTCCTTGTCCTACTAAAGTTCTTCCACAACAGAAAGTGCACATGGGGTTTTCCTTCTTCGAGTTGATTTGGCTTGTTCATAATTAAGAATGGAGCACGCCAAGCCATCACCAGAAGCAAAACTAAAGTTTATGTCAATTATATGACAAACCATGATCAAGCATGATTTTTGGGCTCGTCAAGTCTACATACAACATAATTACATATCTGTGCATTTCCGCCTGCCATGTGAAAAGCTGAGAACAGTGTAAAATGTGATATATGCTGGCCTACCTTGTACTAATGCGTTGTTGAGAGATTGGAACTTACTCACCGTTGGATGTGTGTGTACATGTTGTCAGGCACCAAAAACTTTTACCCTAATTGTAAGTGTCAGCCTTAATCAAGAATGATAAGGAATTCCATAGGAAAATATTTGCATAAATATATTTTCATGTCTACGTCATTATGTGTCACGTTTAAAAGCTTATGCAAATCCAATGATCTTATCACCAGTGGCTGTTGAAGGTTCATAGGGTTGTCATGGAAGATATTGCTTGTTCTGCAAGATACACTTGATGGTATTCTTCGCATAGTTTCTAGAGGATAAGTTGAGTCATACCCCCAGTGCTAGCCTTCATCAAAAGATTAAGTTTGGCTTTCGGAGCTTGCAAAAACTCAATTGAATGCTTTTGTACGAATTCATACTTGTGTGTGTGGTGTTGTAGATATATGTTCTTGTTTATGCAAGGGTATGCACACACTGTTGTGCATTGTTCGAGTGTCGGGATGACATAGTACCTAAGCCCTTGTTAACAACCTTGGGGTTGCCAGCCCATCTGCCCACTACATGGGCCTGTACAAGGGCTTACGCTGGCCTGCACAGAAGCCCACGTGACTGCCGTTCTGCACCAGATCCTCTGCCCTTTAGAGGGCCCCCTGGCTGGGCATCCGTAAGTCCCACAGCCAGCCCTGAAGTATGGACATATTTACAGCTCTGAAGGAGGAGTGTGGGACAACCAGCTATGGTGGGTTTGGTGGTCCATGTGGATGTCCTTGGAGGACTTTTGATCACTGCCTATGTGTGCCCTTCACCCAACATCTTGTAGGTGTCCAGCCTTGTTGCTCTCCTCAGTTGGTAGCTCACAGGTTGGGGCATTGACCATAAATTTCCAACATTCCCTCTCAATGATGTGCCATGGTCCGATACCCACTCTGCTGAACCATGCCTTCAGCTGCCATGCAAAAGCTTTCAGGAACATGTACAGTATGTCTTCATCATCTGGTCCAGGAACCTGCACCTCTAGTATCTCTAGGTCTGCTCCTTATTGTGCAGGAACTGCTGGAACATTGGTACAATCACTGGTCGAAGTCAGGAACACTCCGGACTCTCCAAGAGTCCCAGGCACCAAAATGTCCATCTAGTCATCCCCCTCAGAATCCAAGAAAGACCAGACCCTTCAAAGTATCAAGCATCCTGGGTCTGTTTCAACCTGATCTTCCTCGCAATAGTATCTCCAACCTCGACCCTCAGAAACTATAAAGTGAGAACCTTGTGGCTGCTCCACATAGTCTCCACCAACTGATCCCTTTCCAGAAACTCTGGAACTGCTCCCAGCTGTCTTTGGACCCAAGTCTCACTGAGCTCCACTCAGATCTGAATCCTAAGCCTGCCAAGGCAACATGTAGTCCGCCAACGTAACCTGTAATCACTCGTATTCCCTATTCAGAATGATGCCAATGACCCACCTTAAGAAATCTCCTTGTCACCTGCATTTGTCAATATCTTAATCTCCATCGAGTGCAAGACACTAAAGTCTTCAGAAGACATCCAGATGGCTCTGAATGCCTCTGCCTTGAGACTTCCCCCTCTGCATGTCTGGAAGAATTTACCCTCCACCTGGACAGACGTTGCAAACAAAGTGTGCATTGGAAATCCATATTGATGCACAGAGAGAAAACGTGCCTTGGTCTGTTGTCTTTCTTGCCTTTGGAATAGTCAGGTACCTCCCCAAAGTACCAATCTTGAACGGCCTCTTTATGAACCTCTGGGCGTGCACCAGCGTGTTCCACAGCTCCTCATTCCATCAGACCCTGGAACCCACCTTTGGAGCAAGTCAGGTACCTCCCGAAGTACCAATTAGAACAACGTCCGAATGAATCTCTGGGGATTAACCAGCTTGTTCCACTGCTCCACATTTTATAAGATCCTGGTCCACTACAGCCTTGTTCTCAGTACGATCCGATCAAAATGTGCGATCCATCAACTTCACAAAAGGCTTTGGATCCTCTGACCATTTCTCTAAGTCAAACATGCATGTAGTCATACCTGGATCAATGGCACAGATCTCAAGGTTATTGACCAAGAACAACGGACTTCTTACCAAATTGGTTGTCTTTGACTCAGACTGTTCTTTCTTGGGCTCCTTTTTTTGCTCATCCTCCTTCCTCCTCCTGTAGCCTCATACAATATGTCCAGGCTGATCTCAGTGATAGCATTTTCTCTTTTTATTGCTGTCATTATCAGAAGAGTTGCTGTCCCCTAAAGAATCCTTCAGGCTTCTTGTTTAGATTTATATTTAGATGCTCGTTTGGGAGAGACTAAAATGAAATCGTTTAGTTGTAGCTTGAATGAAGAGATTTGGACTACTTTTTGATTAGCCTTCTCCTTTAGTGCTAGCCTTCATCATGGCTGAGTTTGCCCTTCACCTCCGGAGTGCCGACAGAAACTCAGTACGAAGACTTTGTATAAATGGATGCTCAAGTATGTGTGGGTGTGTGGATTTGTATGTGTGAGAGCATACTTTTATACTATGGTCTACACCCACTGTTGGGCGCTGATGATGTCAGTGGGGATGTCATAGTAGCTAGTCCCTGCTATGTGTGATGGAGTTTATGGTTTTCAATCTTATGAGTGACTCTCGTGAGATTGAAACTGCACTATGTTGTGTTTTTAGAGGATGAGTTTGGGAATGTTCCTGGATTCATCTAGGTATAGGCTTCTTGTTTTGCTTACCCTTACTGGAGTTGACTTTACCCTTCCTTGTAGAAGCGGTAATGCCTTCTCATCACCATCTGTATCCTGCAACTTCAACCTAGCTTCTTCCTGGAGCAGCAAAGGACTCAAATGTAAGAGACCTCAACCTTTCTCCAATCACTAGCCCATTTCGCCACTGCGACCTTGACCAGATGGTTGCTGACAGTTTCTCCCTCTCCCAATGTCACATGAATAACTGATTCTGCAGGGTAACTATATGTGGTGCATTGTTAGTCTCATACAGATCCTTCAAGATCCTCCAAGCTTCACGTGTAGTCTCTGCCAATTGAATATGCAGAAGAACTGAATTAGTAGTCATCTTGAAAATAATTGTCAATGCCTATCTGCCTTCTGCCTGTCGCATCTTTAAGGTCCTTGAGGTTGACCTCAACGTTCTTAGTAATCTGCCATAGTTCTCTCATTACCATGCGACTCTGTAGCTTTATCTTCCAGATTGGATAATTATTCCCATCCAGCATCTTATTGTCTCCGAAATTGGGAATATGCATCCAGGTCACCATGGGTACTTCTGTAGATTCCCTGAAGTTTCCGTCGACCTTGCACTCATTGCCAACATCTCTTCATCAAGTGCACACTTCTTGAGTTGAAGTCACCTTTCTTTATTTGGGTAAAGACCTTCAGTCATCTCTGAAGCAGATCTTTGGAGTAAGCTACTTTGTGTTAGAAATAACCAAAACAGAGGGTACACACATTGGAAGATGGATAAAGTAGCCCAGGAACTCACACAGTGGTGTTATAGGTGGAATCCAAAAAGGAACTTATTTACTTAGTGTGCTCAGCATACATGTGCAAGCCAGTAAATAGACAGTGCTCACAGGAGAGATATAGAACCAACAGTAACTATATTTTTGTCCAATGGACACGATACAAAACAAGTTCAGAGTCCCATCAGAGTGTGGTCCTCTGTCCCCTACCAACATATGCTGTCCTCCCACCTCAATGGCACTTCTAGATCCCTAAGCTTGTGTGCTGAGTTGGCTGTCACCGTGCCTGCAAACACACCTCCAAGCTATCCCTGGCGGACAGCCACGCGAGGCAGTGAATGCTTTCTTGATCCACCTTGCTGCCCTGGAAGACAGCCAAGGGTGAAGCCCTTCCCTGAGCTATATTGGGGTTTTACACGTAGATTTCCAACATGTTTATGTCACACGGATAGCTTGGATGTTGAAGGGCTGATTTTGCAGCAAGCTTAGCTGCTATAAAACGTTTCCTCTAACAGCTTGTTAATGTGATAATTTTCCTTACCAGCATCCGTATGACATCTATCTAATTCATTTAGTAAAGAGAGGAAACCTTGCATAGACATCTCACATGCATATATCGTTTTAGTTTTTTTTAATAAAAATAATGGAAGGAGTTTCCTAGTAGAAAGTGCTGCTTAGCAGTGTTTTCACGATGTCTTTGTACTATCGCAGATGGAGCAACGGCGGACATATGCATCCAAGTTAAAGAAATACAAGATCAAAGCCTACTCGTCTGTACTCAAGCGTTTTAAATCCATCTTTGAGGAAGCTTCATTGAATTTGATTGTTGGAACATTCAAGAGCTCACAAAGATGGGTTTTTTTGTTCATGTGAAGGTCCTACAAATTTAGATTCAAAGAAAATGAGAGTGGAGAATATAAACGATGGAGAGCTGGGAAGCGGCATAATGCTCATTCAAAGGTGATTCTTACGTAGTTCTTCAGCCTTTTATACAATTTGTTTGTGTGAATAAGTCTTTCATACTAGCTGAATTAGTCCTGTTGAAGCACACATCAGCAATGCCAAGTTCTGGTTTACAAAAACAAAACATAGGCTCAATCTATCCCAACACTTTTTTTAGTGATTAACCGTTCTCGATAGTCAAAGGAATTGATACTGGCAATTGCTCTAGACAAGATAATATAAGCAAGTTTGTGGACAAAAATAGGAATAAATTCCATAATAGGTTTACAGTATAGAACTGCGGCAGCTCAGTTTGGTCCTCAAGTTTGTCCAAGTGACATGTCCTTTTGGCTTATCCATTTCCTTACATCACTTATGTTCTTGTGTACTCACATGGTGTTTGGTTACTCAAATGTCACAATGTGTTGCAACATCCACTGTGAGCCAAGGGTCTCAACAACATGGCTGCTAGCATAGAGCTCATGAAAGGATTCTATCGAAAAGGGGTTTAAGAAATACTATGAACTTCGCTCTACTTTTTCAGGGTTTTTGAAAATTAATCTTGCAGATAGGATTTTGTGACTATTACCTGAATCAAAAAATTCATGATAAAGTGCCGTGCCTTTCTGATAGTGTCTGTACTAGAATCAGGCCACTTGTCTAATACGTCTGGATTTTTAGAGATTGCTACTTGTAGAGAACCCATAGTCCATGATCATAGGAGCTCTGTGTCCATGGTTGGTTGGATTGGTGCAGCATTGTAATAGCTTCATTGGTCTTATTAGAGTTAGCTGTGTATGGTAAGGTAGCCTTTTGTGAAATTTGTAGCCTCATCAAAATGATGAGGCTTACCTTCTTAGGGTAGCCTCTTGGCATTCTACCTGTCATTCGAACAACAGTCATGATTTTGATGAGGCTTACCTTCTTAGGGTAGCCTCTTGGCATTCTACCTGTCATTCGAACAACAGTCATGCTGGGTCATGTTTTGATCTACAAAGTATGTCACTTGCTTAGAGATGACACCTCCTTGAAACAAGCTAAGATGCTTTCTGAGGCTAAGTCAATAGACATTTCATTTGCCGCGTAATATTGTCTCATCTGCTATGTAGTTTTCTTTTGGAAAGTTTCATTATTCTACATAAATTTCATTCTAGTGAGCTTTTGCTTCGACCTTGTGCATGCTTTACTTCAATGTGCACTTTGCATCTGTGTACGCTTGCTTGACTTATCTCTTATTGGCTATTGCGCAGTACCAGGCATCATACAATTTTTCCAAAATTGAATGTGTTTTGGAGAAAAGTAAATGTTTTCAAACGATTCTTTTGAAACAGGTTGCTTGCAATTCAGGTTTAGTTTGATTATTCCTCTCCATCACCCTTTTTTGTTGAGGAGTGTAGGAGGTATTGAGTTGAACTCTTCATACTCATTCCTACCCCTTCCTCTATTTGACCTTAATATCTCTATTCTTGTGCTCTTTTGATTTTCTACCATTACTTTATCTTTTTGAAAATATCAAGAGTTCTTGCGTTGGAGTAGATGGTTCATTGTCCCAACTGTAAGCCTGCATCGGATTGGGGGGCATGAGAAGTCGCTAATGGCCATGAGAGCAAGTTGCAACACGGGCAGATTTGGGTAGAAACGGACATCGGTTGAGGCTGGCATATGGCCAGCATATAGACTGACATGTGGACAGCATGAAGATGTGCTGACATGGCTCTCTTAACTGATTAATCGAGGCTCTATTCCTCTTTCTTAGAGAAGGATGCGGATGCATAATCTTCCTTCGTTATGGTAGTACTGTCCTTGTAATACTCAGTCTCTGTCTAGTGCCCAAGTAATTGAGCCTCGTCCTTTAAGAATGCATCCTCAAGTGGAGCCGTCTCCTCCACCTCTATTAATACTATTTATTTATAGGCCCAAGCAAGTTTCACATTATTTATTGATAATTCAGGAACTTATCACATTTATTTCTCAATTCATGTAATGATTAAGGATTTAAGATTCAAAAACCAATTTCCAAGGGTATCATATGACGCAGGAGTGATCCTAATGTATGCATGTCAAATAGGACTCGGTGCATGAATTTACAATGACACTACTTGCATTGGACCCTTCGGATCCTTCAACTTCTGTGCTAGCCTTATTCTTACATTGCTCCTATTAAGCATGTTCCTAATCTTTGTGTATATCAATCCGAGAGAACTTAAGTTTCTCTCACAGATACTAGATAACCAATTCTATTTAGAAAGACTCAAAAACTTGCATACTTTACTTCAGACTCCAGTGCAGAACTCAACGAAGTAAAAGTCTTAAAACTTACAAGCTTCGAGGTACAAACATTCTACGGAGTTTGCGAATGTTCCTGGATTCATCTAGGTATATGCTTCTGCCGTATTAGCGGACATGCAAATTTCACCTTATGAAGTTTTCGTCCAAGTTGCGGCCTGCTGGTATTGCGATAATTCTTTTTATCTTAAATGGTGCATTGCCCTATCAGCTAGATTTTGCTCGTTTGGGAGAGACTAAAATGAAATCGTTTAGACTTCACAAGCAGTTGTAGCTTGAATGAAGAGATTTGGACTACTTTTTGATTAGCCTTCTCCTTTAGTGCTAGCCTTCGTCATGGCTGAGTTTGCCCTTCACCTCCGGAGTGCCGACAGAAACTCAATACGAAGACTTTGTATAAATGGATGCTCAAGTATGTGTAGGTGTGTGGATTTGTATGTGTGAGAGCATACTTTTATACTATGGTCTACACCCACTGTTGGGCGTTGATGACGTCAGTGGGGATGTCATAGTAGCTAGTCCCTGCTATGCATGATGGAGTTTATGGTTTTCAATCTTATGAGTGACTCTCGTGAGATTGAAACTGCACTATGTTGTGTTTTTAGAGGATAAGTTTGGGAATGTTCCTGGATTCATCTAGGTATATTCTATGGAGTATAGACTAGTCACTATATTTTTAATCCAAACTTGAGATGGGACTATCAAACCAAGAGCCTGTAAATGCTAATGCCATATGAGCTTCATTCAACTTTGTCCTTGACGAATAAATGAACGTAAGGAAGGGGGGGTCTCAACAAATTTGGAGGGCCCATGTGGCTGGCCTACATCCATTCATGTGGGAGGAGGACCCATGCGACATGTAGGGGCAGAAAGCAGGAAAAGAGGACATAAACGGAAATCTGTTGAAGGAACTGGATAGAACCTATGGCTATCTGTTTGTCCTTGATGCTGATCTTCTCTTTTAAAAAAGCAAGATGTAAACTTAAAGTAAAATCTGTATGTTAGGCCTTGTATTCCGAACCTAGGAAGTACCCTTTTTAGCTGCAGGATGACACAATGTGACAAATGGATTGGGCATGCGAAGGCACTCAAAGACACGTTTACATGTTCGTTTAGGATAATAGCAGGAACTGTGGGACGAAGAGTGCATAGACGAAAATCCATCGATGGAACTAGAGAGGAACTGTGGATTACTGTCGGTCTTTGATGCTGATCTTTCTCTGTTAAAAACAGCAAGTAAACCCAAGGTTGAATCTAGTACCTTTTTTAGTTTGCAGGATGACAAGTCATGCCAAATGGAATGGGCATGCGAAGGCACTCAAAGACACTGTCAATCTTAAAAGCCAGATGCCTCATCCACGTTAGTTTGGGATTATGACACAAAATTGCAAGGACGGCTAGTCCTATGCATAAAATAAATGGCCAGCTTTGCGGAGATGCAGGGGTCTGTTTGGAAAGAGAAAAAAAATCTGAAAAGGATTGGTGGAAAAGCAAGCCTCCAACATTAAGCCATTTGAAACCAAGGTCCACGAGATTAAACAAATGCATGTCGAAGGGTAGATGCAAGCTCTTTCCCCCATCACCCTCTTGATGCTCAATCTGCATCTACTTGAGATCTTCGCTGATGAAGATTGGAGTCCCTTTCAAGTCTTCCCTCTTTATGGGACGTCTTGTCTTACTTTGGTATTTATAAGGTTGATAATGAGCAGTTCTCGTGCGTCTCATCCCTCCCCACTCTCCATGCATTATCAAGATGCAATCTCCACCGCAAACTTCTCGTGTGAGGTCTCTTGCAGTTCCAGTGGGCTCGTTGCATACTCCTTTTGCCCAACCTTTTGACGTTAAGGGCTTTCGCTTTCTTCTCCTCCTCGAAGGTCTCTTGACTGACCTTCTGCCGCTTGTGCTTGCTCACGCCATGGGACAATGTTTTAGCCCTCTTGGCATTTTCTTCTACCTTAGCCTCCATTTTGACCTCCATATGTTTGTTATCCTCAATGACTTTCCCTTGGCCATGACTCAGCAAGGTAACAGGAAGTTTCGGCACCGGGCACAGGTTTTTTATTTGGTCAGGTTGGGGCCCCTTTGTGTTGATGAGTTGCCTAAGGTTTTGTGTGTCTTCCAAACCAAATCTATGAGAGTATGGATGAGCTCATCCTTGCCTTCTTTTGACATTTGTTGGATATTCTCGTGACTCACGGATTGGCATTCCATGAGTCTTTTTATGCTTGGTTTATGCTAGCGTCCCTCTCCCATGGTTTGATAGGTGTCAGCCAAGATTCCAGGTCTGCATCTACAACTTATAGATTTGTTGCTCCATTATGCGTAGACAGGTTTTGTTCATGATTGCAGGCTGTGGCATCATGGATAACATCCTTTTCTACCTTGAAGCTATGGATTGGGCGCAGTGAGTGAACAAGCCCCTGATGGTCTTGCTTCTAGACCTTAAGAGGGCCGTTGATTAGGTGGGCCTAGGCTTTTTAGAGGGCCTGATGAATGGTTGGGCTTCTTGGAGGGAGAGATTTGAGGCTTGTTCCCACTACACATAGGTAGCTCCTGCCGGATACTCATTGGGGGGCACATGATGGAGGCTTTTGCTTTCTTAAGATTTGGTTGATAGGGCCCTCCTCTTGTACACTTCCTCTTCTATTCATGGCAGAGGCCTTGGAATATTATGTAAAAGCTCAGGTTTTTGGCCTGATAAGCTTAAGGCTTCCCCCTTGACTTTGAGTTCATAGATGACACAGCCTTGTTTTTTGAGGATAGGGCCTCAAGGTTTGATTGGGTTCATAGCTTATTGGATTGATCTGTCTAGCTTTCGGAGGTTGAATGGACCAGGTACATCAGTAGGTTTGATTTGGGTATTGTGTGGCTCTCTAGAGAACCTGGTGAAGTACCTTCTTTGTGTAGCTAGAGACTTGGTAGTCAGGCAGGTCTGGTTCTCCACATGGTGGTGGCACATAGCTTCAGGATGGTGCTTTTATTGTGGATGCTATAAAAGGTGGTTAAGAACTTCTTGTGGGCTGATTTTGACTGGTCCTAATATATGCACACTAAAGTGGGTGGAGATGGGAAGGTAGTCCCCATAGTTACTAGGACAATGCTGTTCCCCCTTCTTGGAACGGGGGATCACTGTTCCGGAGCAGGGAAATCCTGGAATGGCATTGGAACACCATGTGTGCATATGGTAGATTTGGCATTTCGATGTTCCCGAAACATTTTGGGAATGCTGCTACAAGATTTTTGGGATCTGGGAGGCCTCTATCATTTGTGCCGCCTTCAGTCCTTCAGGGCTGATTTCGAGACTTCATGGACTGATGGATCAGGGGCATGGCTGATGCTTGAGTTTTATTATGTTTTGTACTTTCTTTTTAAATGTATATCATGTACTTGACTCCTGAGTTTTGCCTATTTGGTATTGAGGGCAGTGGACCCAAGGCACTTGTTTGTGGCATGGGCTGTTGCTTTTAGGACATGACCTCCTATGCACTGTATGATCCATAGAATATCATGAATCATGTATATGCTGTATGATCTATAGAATATCACCATTCATCTATAGCATGCCAATTTTTCTGATGTTTAAAGCTCAAATGATAAGGTCAGAGATGTAAAAAATGATCCTTTCCATATTATAGTACATTTCTATGTCATATGATGATGTATTGTGTGATGTATCGTATGACATGGCATGGGCCCACGCTACCCCTTCCTGACACATTCTTGTTCTGGCATTTGACTCTTCCAGAACCTTCCTTGTCCCTGGTAACTATGTAGTATGGTAGTCCCTTTTAATTTGCCCGCAGGTGCCAGACTCAAGATGGGGAGATGCTTGGGGAACACAGGCTGGATGGGCAGAGTGAAACAGCATACATGCACACATTGGCAAGCATGGTGGTGATTTTTGGGTGATTGACTGAGCATGCATGCTCTAGTGCTGTGGCCACAGTCTTGGCTTTGGGAGGCATGTCCACTGCTAGTCGTCGTCGTGATGACTGGTTTTGGCCAGAGCAGCCATCTAGCCCCAGCTTGTACCCTCCTTTGAGTACACAGCACAGCCTTGCAGCATTTGGCTTCTTTATTGTGGACATGCTATTGTGAGCCATTAGCATCTTCATGGCATGAGGAGAGTTAACAATTATTGAATGTTTGTGTATGTGGATGCCCTTTTTATTGTACTCCTGTAAGAAATGCCATATTTTCTCATGCTCAGCTCTGTTTACATGCATTCTGTGTGCTATTAGTTTTGTTTGTGTATCTGTGTAGAAATGCCATGTTTTCTCATGCTCAGCTCTGTTTACATGCATTCTGTGTGCTACCAGTTTTGTTTGTGTATCTGTGTATCTTTGCTTTGTGAGAGAGTCGAATTCCAGTGAGGTTGTTCTGGCAAGTGACAAGGTGCCACAATAGTCTTGCAAGGAGGTGATGCATGGGATGCTAAAAACCAGATGTTGAGTGGCAAAAGCGAGAAGTGGGACTATTTGGGGACCTGATCATAGTCTCTCTTAGGGGTTGGATGAGGATTGACTCAGGAAACCACTTTAGAGGCCAGGAAAACTGCTGCTTTGGGCAGACTGAATTGCTAGATGAGTTAGGAAAGCTGATGTGAAACAGCTTGGAAGAACAGGGATCTCTACATAAACATCAGCCTTTTCTCATTCACACTACGAACATTGCAGGCAGCCTCCCAAAGACATATTGGCTATTATTGAGAACCAATTATAGTACGGTCCTGCAGGAGACATGAAAGAAGGATATAACCCTTTACGAGGGACCATATTGCGATGGAAAATTTGTTGAGATATGGTGCCTTGTGCACATAATTAGAGGCTAAGGTATGGTATAGGAATGTATTAAAGTAGCCACCCTAGGATGTGGACTACATGATGTCAGGATGTGGATTGAGGACATGCACAAGGAGAGATGTGGATCAGAGGATCCCACAAGTGTTGACTATTCTAAGGGCTCTCTCTATATAAGAAGCCTATCGTGTATTGTTGATTACGCACATTGCAATAGATTGAGTATTGCCTACATTTCTCTCACGGTGTTTTGATCTTCCTTGATCCCTCACTTTGTCATGGTATCAGAGCTTCCTTGTCTTCCGCTGAGGCATTGAGATCCTTGTGAAAGAGATTGAGTGATTGAGCGATCGAGTGTTTTCATTCTTTCATTCCGTTGATGAGAGAAATTTCCGTCCACTTTGAGAGGATTCCATCCATTCTTCCACTATTTGCAAGAGAGAGAGTTTCCTTGTGTTCCTTTCTTCGTGTGAGTTCTTCCTTAGATTTCAGTTGGAGAGGAATAGAGATCTATTCTTCTTATTGTGAGACTTTCACTCTTGAGAGTTGTTCTTCTGTTAATCCGAGAGAAAGATATATTTCTGTTATAGATATCCGTCCATTTGATATCATTGTGAGAGAAAGAGTTTGAGAGAGTTCAGTTTTTTGTTTTAGATATTTTAAGAGAGCAATTGTGCACCTATGAGCTACAACAATCTAACCAAGGCTTTGCTCTAGCTCTACTGCCTTCTACGAGACTTGCAACTAGCCCAACAACGTTCCAAAGCGTCTGCATGTAACTGAGTGGCGCCTCCACGCAACAGCAAAGCTCACGGGTTGCCTCCAACAAAGCTACGGGCTAGCAAGCCGACCACAACACATCAGACAACGCCCTCCGTCGGACTCCCTGCAGCGCAACCGCATCTCCTACGGCAAGCCTCTCCACAGTCGACCTAGAGCGCAACCGCATCTATAGCCAGTCCATTCCACGTGCAGTAGCTTCAACGCCTAGCGACAGGGATTGCCGTCGACGTCAGATTTGGAGTAGCGAGGGACACGTCGAAGCAAATTGAAGAAGCCGAGATCGTGCGATTGGCCACAATTAGAAACGATGACCTTATCCTTCACTTTCTGTAAGGTTCTAACTATTTGGCACATGGCAAACTTGACCATGGTTAAGTATGTACTTTGGTTAAGCTACACTCAGACTATGACCTTGGGTTAGTACTATGGTTAGACTAATGGTTATCATGATTGAGTTTGTTGGCTTGGTTGGATTAACAGATTGCCACGTGGCATAGTGCCACCTAAGCACACAGTCCCTTTCTAAACACAGTCTTGCATGCTGCATATGAATTTCTGTGCCACATCATCAAAGGCCACCTCTTCTTCATAAAACTTCGGCAAGCCATAACTTGCAATCCAAGAAGAATTTGCACTCTCCAAAAAGCAAAAGTGATCGTCTTTTCAAGCTCTATGCGCCTGTCAAGTCAGAATTATTGTTAGCAATTAGACACTGCTAGATTTGAAAGTTTCTGCAACTGGTAAGGCCTTTGCAATGGCAATACGCACCTCAACTGTCGAGAAGTTACTGGGGAAGGATTCCACACTTGGTCTACACAAATGAGGTATCTCCTGATGCATTAAAAGCTTTGGAAGACCGTAAGAGAAGAATGAATCCATGGCACAATTTGTCAATAAGATCAAAAGCATTATGACCCAACTAGAAGGCATATTTGCAAAAGTAGGAGAAAAGGATGCACTTGTAATTCTCCTTTAAAGCACAAACTACTCTAGGGTTAGGGTTAGGGTTTCTAACCCTTTCCTTTTATGCACTCGTTTGGTTAGTGCTATATACGTATGATAACATGTGATGCTGGCATGAGTCCTCAACAGTTATGTTGAGCACAATTCAAAAGCATTATATTCATTCAGTAGGAAACTTGACTCTCTATAAAGTCTTTGTTTGGTATTCAATTGTAATAATTAAGTTCATTGTATGGGGAAAGGTTGTCTGTAGCACTTGATCACACTACACTTATCAACCACAAGGCTTGCCATAGCAAATCACATGAGGTGATAATACTGCTTGCAAGGCAACATGATCAACTCAATGACATGTTTAGCTCAAATAGACAAGACAAACATAGCACATCGACCTGAAGAGTACAGTGCACGGACAACCACTTTGAAGAATCTTCCATATCCAAAGTTTGAGGAATATGTGTTCTCTCTTATTGAGAAAGAAAGAGAGTTGAAGGCATCGACATCTACATCAACACGTAGCAACAATAATGAAGAACAAGCATTGTTCAGTAAAACATCAACAAAGTGTTACCGTTGCGGAAGGATGGGTCACTATCAAAGTGACGGTAGACTGAAGAACAAACCAAAGTGTCACCATTGCAAGAAGCTGGGACACAAGGAAGAAGATTGTAAATTGAAGAACTAGTAGGTCAACTACGTGAAGTCATCATCAAGCCTTGAGCAGAATGACAAGAACATGTATTGAGAAGCAAAAGCCTTGCCACCTTTAGCCCACACGTTTGTAAAACAAACCTGACCCCCTGAGAGTAGCTATGAAAGTACCCAGAGGAGGATTTGATCTTGTAACTCACATCTGACCACCTTGCAGTAGCCAAAGGATCATGGCACTAAGAGAAGGTGTTGAGATATGGTGCCATGTGCACATAATTAGAGGCTAAGGTATGGTATAGGAATGTATTAAAGTAGCCACTGTAGGAAGTGGACTACATGATGTGAGGATGTGGATCGAGGACATCCACAACGAGAGATGTGGATTAGAGGATCCCACAGGTGTTGACTATTCTAAGGGCTCTCTCTATATAAGAAGCCTATTATGTATTGTTGATTACGCACATTGCAATAGATTGAGTATTGCCTACCTTATGTCTCTCTCATGGTGTTTTGATTCTCCTTGATCCCTCACTTTGTCAAAAATTACATATGCAGTCCTTGCTATGCATGATAGAGTTTATGGTTTTCAACTTTGTGACTATCATGAGATTGAAATTACACTATTTCAGAGGATGAGTCTGGGCATGTTCCTGGATTCATTTAGATATATGTTACTGCCGTATTAGCAGACATGCAGTTTCACCTTGTAAAGTTTTCGTCCATGTTGCGGCTTACTAATATTGTGATAAATTCTTTCTATCTTAAGTGGTGCATTGCCATATCAGCTTTCTTTTCTAAGCATCTTTTGCATAGACTAAAATGAAATACTATATCATTTCGTAAGTTTTCGACCATGTTGCGGCTTACTGATATTGTGATAAATTCTTTCGATGTTAAGTGGTGCATTGCCATATCAGCTTTCTTTTCTAAGCATCTTTTGCATAGACTAAAATGAAATACTATAGACTTCACAAGTAGTTATAGCTTGAATGAAGAGAATGTGGACTACTTTCTAATTAGCCTTCTCCTTTAGTGCTAGCCTTTGTCATGGCTGATTCTGCCCTTCACCTCCAGAGTGCTGATAGAAGCTTGGTACAAAGACTTTTTGTATAAATGGATGCTCAAGTATTCGTGGGTGGGCAGATATGTATGTGTGAGAGCATTTGTCTATACTATGGTCTACACCCACCGTTGGGCAGTGATGATGTTGATGGGGATGTCATAGTAGCTGGTCCCTGCTATGCATGATAGAGTTCATGGTTTCCAACCTTGTGATTGAGTGATCATCATGAGATTGAGACTGCACTTTTTGTTGTGTTTCAGAGGATGAGTCTGGGCATTTTTCCTGGATTCATCTAGGTATATACTACATATGCAGTTTCTGCTTTGTCGGAATTGGCCCCACATAGCATGGAGAGGTCACAGGAACCAAGAAGTAGACGTGCAACCTGACCTGTTGCGGCTGCTTAACTTGCTTTGCTAACAGCTATCTTCGGAGTATTTTCTTGGAAATCCGTGCATGTTCTTTGTGACCCTCTGCTGTCTTCCTGGCTTTTGAATCCCTCTTTTGGCTTCCTGTACCAGGCAGCCCCTCTGATGTTCTCTTGTACATGGCTGCAATTGTTTTTCACATGTTTTCTCTTTCCATCCGCACTCTTTGAATCCCTCTTTTTGCACCTCATATGGGTAGTACTTCAAGATTGTCAAATACCTTTACCTCATTACATTTTCATTACACATGTTAGCTACTAGCTGGTGAGTTGACTTTGCTCACTTGTTATTCTGCATGTTGCTGTCAACAGCTCACTTCTTTGCTCCATAAATGTGGGATTGGAGAGGATTGTTCGGAATTGAGTTGCACATTATTATGTGGTATTGTAGAGATTAGCTGAATTTTGTTACAGGTCAATTCATACTTTGTTTTGTATGAACCTTCTTGGTCTGGATTAGATCTGCAAATCTTACTTCATTGTGGATCCTTGTTGTCTCAAGTGTAAGCATGAACAGCTTAGGTGAGTGATCCATTAACCGTAGCTTTCCAACTATGTTTGCAGACCAACAAGCAGCTACGTCAATTGAGAAGGCCTTCAGTGGTACACGATGCATATGCCAAGATTATGAAAAAGCTAAATTTCCATCGTTGACATCCAATCTAGCACTGTTGGTCATACAAATATTTTTGGTAACATTGAGTTTTGACAATGTTTCTGTGTCATGAATAGCATCATGCCCACCCACAGTTGGACCATGCCTTGGGCTCATGAATGCAAGTTTAACATTATTTGCCTTATGGACTCTCTCTCTCTCTCTCTCTCTCTCTCTCTCTCTCTCTCTCTCTCTGTGCATGCATGCATGCAAGTGGAGTATTGCATGCTAGATATACTCTCAAAGTTGATGTAATATTAATGGTAGCCTCTTTTTTAAACTTCCTTTGGGGTGGGGTACATTTTTTTGTCTAGTTGACACTTAAGGAATTTTTTTATATATATTCCTTTGAGCCATAACCCACTCCTTATAAGGTTTGCGTGACACATGAATGAGGAGGAACTCTCTCGATTGGAGACAAGATGGAAAGATTATTATTAAACGTGCTCACTTGGTGCTAGAGGGTGGGGCAATCATGTCAAGATTGATCCAGCTCGCTCTTCTCGTGTTGCAAAAACATCACTTGCATTTAATGACTTTTTCTAATAACTTGCATTATGGCAAGCATATTGAAATTTATTAATTTTTATTTAAATAAGGGTTGTAGCTCTAGCATAGTTCCAAGAATGAAAGAATATTGCATACCATGCTATAAGCAAATTCTACTATTTATGACCTAATAATGAATGTTCAATTAGGGTCACCAAAGAACGACATAATTCATGCTTTTGCATGTGATTCACAAAAAAGGAAACTTTGATCCAAGGGGTAAATGTGCTAAAATGATTGTGGTAAAATCTTGGGCCTTGATGTAAATGGAATGATTGCTTTATGGTTATAGCAGCCACATAATTACCCCTCATCCTTGTGGGTGTAACATGAAATAGTGAAATAAAGTAAAGATGAAAAAGTATAAGTAAGCAATTCGAAGGAATCATAAGGCTTATTTGTAGATATTTGCAAAATCATTAGTAGAAATTCAAAATTTCTTTTAAAAATTTCAAGTTACTTTTACAAATAGAAAGAAACATATCTACTTATGCACATAGTATTCTTAAGAATATTACAAGAATAAAACATACCAAAGATACAACAAACTACTAAATGAAGCTATGATTGCTACATATCAGATGTTTGGTCATTGCCATTCTCTTGTAATTAATCTCTTCGCACCCTCCTCCAAAAAGCATATTCGACTTGCTTGTTTTTTAAAAGATATTGTGAAAAGCTTCTATTTAGCATGGTGGAAAGGGCTTAATTCTGCAAACGTGTGACTTGACAAGTTTGAAGTTTAGACGTGTACATGCAGAATCGCTGTAGCACTTTATACGGCCCAATTCAATTGTGCATGAAGCTCTTGCACAGGCCTCTTTTACAAACGGGGTAATACACGGACACAAGGTCTTCTATCTAGTACGTCACATCTTCACGGCCTTCGATTTTATCCTGCTGCTGCCTTGCTTGAGCCACTTGCTAGTTGTTCAGTATTGCAGATCGCAAGATTGGCTGAACTTTTTTGAGGTGTTGGTACCAATCGACTGCGTCTCGGAACTTTCCTTGTATCTGGACGTCTGGTAGCTGTGGTGGGAACTTACGGTCGCAGCCGTAGAGTGCTCTGAATGGGCTCATCTTGGTTGATGCTTGTACTGTCATTCGATAGGCGTGAAGCACATAGGAGAGGATCTGATCCCAATTGTCATGGGTGGAACTGATATACATCTTGATCATTTGCTTGATGGTTTTGTTCAGTCGTTCTGTGAGTCAGACTGTCTGGTGATGGTGAGCACTTGAGAAAGCATTCTGCACGCCCAAACACTCTGCTAGGATCGCCACGACTTCTAAGAAAAACTTTGCCACTGTATTAGCCGAAATATTTGCAACTGCAATTGTATTAGCCGAAATATTTGCAACTGCAATTGCTTCACACCATTTCAGATATTCAATCAGAGTGATTATATCCTTGCAAAGACTATGGAAATGGTCCTATCACATCCCAAGATACTAACTCAAAAGGCTTGCTCACTCTTATGCTTTGTGGTGGTTTTGATGTCGAGGACGTAGTTGATCGGCATTTTGGACAAGCTTGTATATGACTAGTAATGAAAAGGCACATCTTCGGCTAGTAGTATTGGGTTCGTATAGCTTCTAAGATCGTGTAAACACCTAAATGTCCGAACAACGGGTGGGCATGGAAGTAGTTTGTGAAATGGAAGCGTAAAGCAGATGCTACATACAAACGGGGTTCTTGGTTCGGTGCAATGAAGTACGAAAGATTGCTGTGGATCTGAAATCTAGTCTGGTCCGGATGGGGCTGTAACTGGCAGATATTAGCTATAATGCGGATTACTACTAGATCTTGTTGTTAGGTTGGACGGCTGAATCTATATGAAAAGGTGAAGGAGCGGTCATAGTTGCTGTGGAGAGTCTGAGGTTTAAATAGACTGGCTGGCTATGTTGGACATTTTGAACTGCTGGACTTCTTAATAAGGCGTTGGCTAATTCATTGTATTTACCTGGTGTGAACTGGAGGTCGAACACATAGTCCAGGAGAGCGAGGACCCATCTCATCAATCGGCCTGAGGGATGCTTCTTCTTCAACAATGGGATCAGTGGTTGATGGTCTGTCTGCACCACTACTTCTGTGCCATGAAGATAACGGATGTAGCTTGGAAAATGCCCATAAAATTGCCAAAATCTCTTTCTCAGTTGTTGCATAGTTTCTCTCTGCACGACTGATGAAGGAAATAGGGCGTAGTTGGCAGGCTTCTTCCTGCAATAAAAGAGCATCTAAACCCTCATATTTGGCATCAGTCTGTAGAATGAAAGGTTTTTGAAAATCTGGGTATTTCAGGATCGCAGTTGAGGACATCATTTCTTTCAGCTTTGTGTATGCAGTTGCACACTCAGTCGTCCATTCGAATTTTGATCCTTTTTTCAGTAATTTGTTTAAAGGATACGTTACCTTCGCAATCTACCTTGTTGTGAACACTATCATTCCCAAAAATTGCTGCAATTGTTTTTCTGTTTGAGGCGTTGGTTACTGTGAAATTGCTCTAACTTTGTCTGGGTCCATTTGGATGCCTACTGGCGAAATGACAAAACCTTAAGAACTTGACTTTACTTGCAGCCCACTTACACTTCTCAGCTGTAATTTTAAATTGTTTTCTTGAAGTCGTCTGAGTACTTCATTCGAGATTTCCACGTGCTGGTCCCATGTTGCTGTGTGGATCAAAACGTCGAGGACCTTCTTTTGGATCAAATCACTAAAAATGTTGTTGACCATCCTTTGGAATGTGGTACAAACTTGTGGGAGTTCTGAACCCCCTCTTTTCTGCATCTTTAGGATCTAAAGGGATCCATCTGGGATCATGATAGATCTAGGGGTATCCCACTTGTCCCTAGCGGGTGCGGCGGGCCTCAGCATCGTCGGAGCTTTTTTCCGGCGTCGGGATGTTTATAAGCATTGCTTGTAAACCTATGTACATGAACAGTACTCATATGTGCATGCTTGTGCATAAGCATCCGTGTGGCATGGTGGCAAAAGCATATGAACGCCACAGAGTAGGTCCTGAGTTCAATTCTTAGGTCTATAACCTTTTGCTCTTTCATGGCGCCTTGTTTTTTGGCGACTGGAGGGGCAGGCCCTACACTATTCAAAGCTCCATATAAGACAAATAGGAGACCCCTACATCTATCCCCAAGCATCGCCAGTACCCAGTAGAACTTTGAAGACCCCAATTGGTCGAGTAAATCGTCTAAGTGTGGCAAACTATGATTGCATTTAAAGGGTGAAAATCAATACAAAAGCGTAAATCACCATTTGCTTTCTTTGTCAAAGGTGGTTCAGATGCTTGAAGGACGAATGATCATTTTGGTCAACATCTCGGTTACTCGTGATTTATGCATTCTGTCTGTTTTGGTGATCATCTTCGGATTGCCATTTTGATCGAAAAATGTTCTGTTGTCTTGATCTGTTGGAACACTGGTGCAGTCATTCTTGTTGGAGTGGTCGGGTCAGCTACGATTCTAGGATACTTCCTTAGCAAGCAACTGATGAATTGTTAGCACTGGCTTGTTAGAGTCCAGTGCTCTAGGAACGGATTTAGGGGCTTTTGGCAAAAGTAGTGTAAAAATCCACCTATTAATTTGAATTTAAAAAATTCATGAACCCCAACTCAACTTGAGTTCTTTGCAGCTTTGTGCGGGGTTTTGCTCTGGCTGGTTTGTGCATGGTGATTGGCTGCATGGCAGCTTGCATGGGGATCCACTTTGGTGACTTTGAGCAGGATTTTGGTTGCATTGCGTGCTCTTCCGTTCGTTACTAACTAGTTATTGCTCTGCTTTACAACATTTGCTGAGGCGAGGTTGAGGTCATTTGTGAGATTGTTGTGAGGTGCGAGTGCGTGTGTTGCCTACGTCTTCTTCACTCTACAATGTTTGCTGAGGTGAGGTCGAGGTCGTGTGCAAGATCGTTCTGCTCTAGAACGTTGCTGAGGCGAGGTTGACTTTCTTGGTAGTTCCACGCCATGTACACTCCCTGTGCTTTGGAGTATTCTTTTAGAGGTTTGCTCAAATGGCACATGGGATTTGTGTGGTGCATGTGTACTTGTTCCTACATTCCAAATTTTTTTGCGTTTTGTATTGATTAATGTGTGGAAAAAAAACTTTCTTGGGCCCTTTATGGCATGGGGTACTTTCTTTAGGCAGGAAATATAAATAGGAAGCTCAAACTTATTTGGATTAACTACTGAGGTGATTAATTAGATTAATTAGTTTAGCTTGAGAATGTAAGGTAATGGTTTGGTTAGATTGGTTGGGTTGACAAATCTTTAAATTAGATTTGCTTACTTGAGTGACATGGCATTGGATGTAAGTTTGTAGGTCCTCTTATATGCACTTGGCATTACAAAATTTAGGTTAATTGTTTATTTGTAGGTCCTCTCTAATGCTTTTGCCTCCTTCAACCACGAACTCTACTATTGGGATAAATGCTTTCCTCAAGATAAACTTTGCATACACCTAGGTGCATGGGAGACTATTCTACTTTGACATGGAGCTATGTGGTTCTTTTTAAAGCTACAAGGTCCTTGTAATGACCACATGGAATTTGCTAGGTTGCATGAGGCTTTCTAAGACCACTTAAATTCATATAGGTCCTTGCAAGGACCATCTGCTTCCTTGTAACAATCGTGTGGGTCCATTTGCATGCACATAGGGTTAAAATTTTTAGGCTAACTATTTATCATAGGAAAGAAAGGGCACATATCTCTCTAGGGCTTTCGACTCCTTTAGCTACAAACTCTGCTAGAGGGATAGATGCTGGTATAATCCATGGGGTGCTTAGGGGTAAACTTTGCGTGTCAAACTATCCTATTTTGATATGGGATGTATGGTCCTTTAAAAAAGGTGCAATGTTCCTATAACAGCCGTATTGAATCGACCATTGTTGTAGAGAATTACGGGGTCCATTTTGTCTTGCGGAGGCTTATATGTTCCAAGGTTATGGTGGGCAGCAAATGTAAGGCTAAGACTGAGGGCTTGGGTCCATTCATTCACTCAGTACATGTATTGCCAAGGTTTAAGTCACCACGGCTAATCAATTGATCTAGTTTGAATAGTTAGATTAGTTGTCTAGTTAATTGATTGATCCACTCTCTCTTTCTCCCTCTTTTTCTCTCTCCCTTTCTTTTTCCTCCTATACCTAGACTCTATTAGCCCCGAAAATGCTATTCCCAATTGTGAGGTGATTAATTAGATCAATTAATTTAGTTTGAGATCCTTTCTAAGACCATATAGATCCGTATGGGTCCTAACAAGGAGTATCTACTTCCTTACATCGATCGTGTCAGCGGTCCATTTATATGCACACAACATTACAATTCCTAGCCCACTATTTATCACAAGGAAGAAAGAGGCTATTGTTCCAACACATTACAAGGTCCACATTGTCTTGTTCTAGTTCGGGTAAGTATAACTAATCGATTACTTGGATTGATTAAATTAATTGACTTTATTCATTAGCTTAGTTGGTTGTTTAGTTAATTGATATGCTCTGTCTCTCTCTCTCTCTCTCTCTCTCTCTCTCTCTCTCCCATACTTAGACTCTATTAGCTGGACATGTTGTTTCTACTGTGCTTTCGTGTGTCGCATGCCATCGTGAGCTCTTCCTGTGTCTTGGAGTATTCCTTGAAAGGTTCCCTCAAATGGCACATGGAATTTGCATGGTGCTTGTGCACATTGTCGCTTCCCCCGTGTACTCTTCCTATGCTTTGGGGTATTCTTTGGATAATTTACTCAAATGGCATTTGGAATTTGTACTGTGCTTGTGCGCATGTTTTTTCGATTGATTCACGCCATGTACTCTCCCTGTTCCTTGGAGTATTCCTTTAACAATTTGCTCAAATTGCACATGGGATTTGTATGGTGCGCGTGTACCTGTTCCTACATTCCAAGTTTTTCTGTGTTTCTATATTAATTAATGTATGTAAAGAAAAACTTACCTAGGCCCTTTACGGCATGAGATGCTTTCTCTAGAGAAGAAATATAAATAAGAAGCTCGAACTTATTTGGATTAACTAATGAGGTGATTAATTAGGTTAATTAATTTAACTTGAGAAGGTATAAGTAACGGCTTGATTAGATTGATTCAATTAACGGATCCTTATGGTTGGGTTTGATTACTTTTGACATAGAACTATATGGTGTTTTTGAAAGGCTACAAAGTCCTTACAATGACCGCATTGAGTTGGCTATTGTTGCAAGGGATTGCAAGGTTCACATTGTCCTATGAAGGTTTACACATTGTCCCAAAGTTATGGCTAGCAAATGTGGGGCTAAGACTAAGTACATGTACTACTAAGGTTCAAGCCATCGTAGTTGGTTAATTGTTCTAGTTTGGGAAAATATAATTAGTTGATTACGTAGACCGATAAAGTTAATTGATCATATTGATAAGTTTAGTTGGCTGCCCACCAATAATTGATTTATTCTCTCTCTCTCTCTCTCTCTCTCTCTCTTTCTGTCTTTATGCCATGCTTAGACTCTGTTAGCCAAATAGGTTGTTTCCTACTGTGTTTTTGTGTGTTTTTGTTCGTCGCTCGCCATCGTGTCCTCTTCCAATGCTTTGGAGTATGCCTTGAACGGTTTGCCCAAATGGCACATGAAATTCGCATGGTGCTTGTGCGTAGTTTTGTTTGTCGGTTCCCAATGTGTACTCTTCATGTGCTTTGGAGTATTCCTTGGAAGGTTTGCTCAAATGGCACATGGAATTTGCACCATGCTTGTGTGCATTTTTCAGGTAGTTCCTTGCTATGTACTCTCCTTGTAATATTCCTTTAAAGGTTTACTCAAATGGCACATGGGGTTTGCATGGTTTGAGTCTACCTATTGCTACATTTCAAATTTTCTTGCATTTTTATATTATTTAATATGCACCAAAAAAAAACTTTCTTGTGTCCTTTATGGGATGGGATGCTTCCAATGGGGGCAAGAAGTATAAATAGGAGGCTCCAACTTATTTGGATTAACTAGTGAGGTAAATAATTAGATTAATTAGTTTAGTTTTAGAAGGTATAATTAATTTGGAAGATTTGGCATTGAAATTTTGACTAATTATTTATTGCAAGAAAGAAAGAGGATATATCTCTCTAGGGCTTTTGCCTCCTTTAACTATGAACTCCACTATTGGGATAAATGCCTGCCTCAAGATAAACTTTGCATGCACCTGCATGGGAGACTATTCTAGTTTGACATGGAGCTATGTGGTTCTTTTAAAAAGCTACAAGGTCACATTGAATTCGCTAGGTTGTATTAGCCTTTCTAAGACCATATAGATCCATATAGGTCCTTACAAGGACCATCTACTTCCTTGTATCAACTATTATTTGTTTGCACATAGCGTCAAAATTTTTAGGCTAACTATTTATCATAAGAAAGAAAGAGGACATATTTGCCTAGGGATTTTTCCTCTTTTTACTACGAACTCCGCTATATTAATTAATATGCATCGAAAAAAAACTTTCTTGGGCCCTTTATGGCATGGGATGCTTCCTCTAGGCAAGAATTATAAATAGGAGTCTCGAACTTATTTGGATTAACTAGTCAAGTGATTAATTAGATTAATTAATTTAGCTTGAGAAGGTAGAATTAATTAAATTAATTTGGAAGATTTGGCATTGAAATTTTAGGCTAATTATTTATTGTAAGAAAGAAAGAGGATATATCTCTCTAGGGCTTTTGCGTCCTTCAACTATGAACTCCACTATTGAGATAAATGCTTGCCTCAAGATATACTTTGCAAGCACCTGCATGGAAGACTATTCTAGTTTGACATGGATCTATGCGGTCCTTTTAAAAAGCTAAAAGGTCCTTGTAATGACCACATTGAATTCTCTAGGCTGTATGAGCCTTAAGACCATATAGATCCATATAGGTCCTTACAAGGACCATCTACTTCTTTGTATCAACTATGTAGGTTCATTTGTGTGTGCATAGCATTAAAACTTTTAGGCTAACTATTTAGCACAAGAAAGAAAGGGGACATATCTGCCTAGGGCTTTTAACTACAAACTCCGCCATTGGGATAGATGCTAGTATAATCATTGGGATCTTGGGGGTAAAATTTGCGTGCACTTACTTTGGCATGGGGTTGCATGGTGCTTTTAAAAAGCTACAAGGTCCTTAAAATGGCCATATTGAATTGATTATCTTTATAGGAAATTATGGGCTCCACATTGTCTTGTGAAGGCTTATATATTCCAAGGTTATGGCCAGCGAACGTAAGACAGGAGGGCTTGGGCCCATTCACTGATTGCATGCATTGCTAAGGTTTAAGCTACCGTGCAACTAATTAATCGATCTAGTTTGAGTAAACATAATTAGATTACTTGACTTTATTAATTATATTAGTTTGCCACTTCGTTGATTGATGCTCTCTCTCTCTCTCTCTCTCTCTCTATATATATATATATATATATATCCCTCTCTTTCTCTCTCCCTTCTATACGTAGACTTCATTAGTTGAGCACACTATTCCTTGTGAGGTGATTAATTGGTTTACCCTGAGATCCTTTTTAAGACCATATAGATCCATATGGGTCCTTACAAGGACCATCTACTTCGTTATATCGACAGTGTAGGTCCATTTATACGCACATATCATTACAATTCCTAGGCCCATTATTCACAAGAAGGAAAGAGCCACATCTATTCAGAGCTTTTGCCTCTCTTAATGACAAATTCTACTACAGGGATAGATGCTAGTATAATCCATTGGATGCCCCAAGATAAACTATACACGTACCTGCATGGTCAACTATCCTACTTTGATATGGAACTACATGGTGCTTTTAAAAAGGTACAAAGTCCTTATAATGTCCACACTGAATTGGCTATCGTCGCTCGCAAGGGATTACAAAGTCCACATTGTCATGTGAAAGTTTATATATTGTTCCAAGGTTATGGCTAGCAAATATAAGACTAAGGCTAAGGGCTTGGGCCCATTCGTTTGCTGAGTACATGTACTGCTAAGGTTCAAGCCACCTCGCCTAGTTGATAAGGTTTGCTCAAATTGCACATGGAATTTGCATGGCGCTTAGACGTGCTTTTGTTTGTCGTTTGCTACCTTGTACTCTTCTTGTGCTTTAGTGTATTCCTTGAAAGGTTTGCTTTAAGGGCATATGGGATTTGCACGATTCTTGTATGTGCCTTTTGGGGTATGCTGGTATAATCCATTGGATGCCTCAGAATAAACTGTACACGCATCTACACAGCCAAGTATTTGAGTCTTCCACTTGGTTAGCTACATAGATAGGGTATGCATGATGCCTACTCACAAGAATAGGGTCTCCAGACCTCCATGTGTCATACCCACCTTCATGAATATGAGGTTGTGGATGATAATAGAAATAGCTACAAGCCTTATGTGTGTTGATGACCAAGTGAGGGATATTGTCAATAGAAAGAGGTACTCGGGCAAATTGCCTTAGTTGCTCTATATTCACCCTTTTAGGTGCTTAGTGGCATCTATCTCCATCAAAAGCACAGTTGTCGTCATTTCTGTTGATTCTTTGACCATCTTTTCTTGCAAGTCTTCTTCAATCACGCCTCTCTCTGACCAATCCTCATGGTCATAGACAATTAACCATTTTGTCAGTTGATCCTTAGCATGACCATGAGGATTGGTCAAAGAATCACACTTGTCGTCATTTCTGTTGATTCTTCCAAGGGAACAGCTGAGTAGCAAAGAATTCTTAAACCTCATGGTCCTCATGGTCATGCTAAGGATCAACTTACAAAATGGCTAATTGTTCCAGGTCCAAACTCTTTGTAGACGAGTGTTCAAACTCCACTTTCCATGATGGACCTTTGCTTGTTGGTTTTCTTGGATGCCTTAGCTAATTACTAGTGGTTAATCCTTCTAGCACTATGTAATAATCAAATTCCACCCTTGGAGTGGCAAGGCCGAGTCTCTCTCTTTTTGCTCTATGCTCCTATTGGACAGTTGATGCTTCTACTTGCCTTGTTTGGGAACTCACCTCTAGCTCTGAGACTGCACCAGTTCTCATGGTTGGATGTAGCCGATTTCATTGACTCAAGAACTCTTCATGCATGACCGTGTATCTTTGTCTTCTTTTCGAGCATATATCAAACAGTGGTGGCTAAGTCATGAATTAACCAACTAGTGGTATGATTACTTTCTGTAGTCCACACTTTGATCTTAAAGCATAACACCAGATTATACCACTCATTTGTGGTTACTTGAAGAAACTTCTTGTAGTAGCTCACAACACCTAGTAGCTGCTTCAGCTCATCATTGGTCAGTGAACCTCTCTCAATGACTGTGCTCTCAATCCTAGGCTTGCTATACTCAATCCACTCAATTCCCCAAACTAACATGTCAACTCATAAATTCAATTGACCCTTCCCCATCAGGATCGTCAAAATATCGACGCTCTAGTTTGCTCACTCTCCAACCATTAACTGACAAGTGCTAAGGTGTTGCTTATGAGCTGTGAACCCAATTGTGCATTGCTCAAATGAAGATGCTCACTAGCCCTTAGGAAACTATGTTTGTGAGTGCTCGATCATATCAAATAGATGTCTTTGCAAGCTTGCAGGGGCTGCCCAAGCGATTGCTCCATGTTCCATTTGCAAGCAACGTCAAGTTTTGTTCTAAGATCTAGCTTTGTTGTGTGAGGCACTTGCATCCACTAGACATCTCATGGAGATCTCTTTCCCTCCAACTTATTTATTTAGTCAAGCTATCCAGACCAGATCATTCAAATTCCAAATTTTCAGAACATGACACTCATGTCAGCACTTGCAGAGCCATTATTCTCCACATTATCAATACACCATATATCGTGAACCAGTAGTAGCAATAGCTAAGTGCCATGGAAATGGCCATCCATATGTTCCGTAGTCAAAGAGGAGGGATCATTTTGTGAAGGTGCAGCAATGCCTGCAAATGCTGGGAAGGCAAGGTAGGGAGCTTGAAGTGAGGGTTGATGGAGGAGCTTTAAAGAATAATGCTCCAACGATCTCAACACAAGGCTTCTTAGGACTCAAGAGATCCAAAAAATGGTCCAAGTAAAGAATGCATTTCACATCCTTCCTTGAGAAAGAAAATTTATAATGAGGGTATCCTCAACTTTCAAAAATAAAAAGACCTCTAGATGAAGTCATATCTCTAAATGGCTATGATGATAGGAGGGAGTGAAACTTTATTATATGGAAGAATCCTAGGGGATAAGTATTTTTGTTTCAAGAGGTTCTCATATGCATGAATTGGTGCATCTTTCATTATATATAAAGCTTATTGACCTCCTTGGTCATACTGCTTCTTGCGGAAATCTCTTTGATAGTGTCCAAAATTATGACAGTAGCTGCACAAAATGTTTGACATGGTGGTGGATGCATTCCCTCTTCCTTGGAATCTCTTGGAATGATTTCCTCTTGGTTGCTAATGTTGATGCTATTGAGGATGATGCTGATGTTGATTTTGACTTTGATGATGACTTTGTTGTTGATGATGACCACTTTGCCGAAATGCTCTACCTCTACCCCAGCCTCAACCTTTGCTTTTATCTAAAGCTATTAATGCTTTTGATCATTGGAATGACCTTTGCGTGCATGGATGTCTTGCATCCTGACTTCTTCACCAAGTAACACTGACTGTAGCTCTTCCAATGTTGGAATTTGCCATTGAATGGAAATACCCTGGACTAGATTCTCGCATTCCTCTCCTAGTCCATTCAGGATGACTTGAACCAATTTTGTGAGATTCATAGTCTCTCTTTCTGCTTTGAGTTGATTATTGTAATCCTTGATTCTGAGTACGTAAGCATGACCAATTTCATTGCTGTTGCAGAAATGCTGGTTGATTTGGTTTCTCAGTGTGAGAATCCTGGATGTGTTCTTGGACTCATAAAGAGCAACGAACATATCCCATGCTTCATTTGATGTCTTCACTGTGTTGAGCTGTCCTAGCATGACATCTTGCACATTCTGCTTGATCAAATGATATGTCTTTCTAACATCATGGGTTCAATATGTGCATAACACTAACTCAATAGAGTGCTATAAAGGAAAGGGTAAGTAACCCTAACCCTACCCTAAAGGGGTTTGTATATATTCTACATTTTCAACTAAATCTAGTGTACAATTAGTCATTTGTGTTGTGCTCTCTAGCTGTGCCCTCTCTCCTCATCTCCACTCTTCTTCTCTCCTCCCTCCATATTTGCTCATGGTATCTAATCTCCCTCGCTGAGGCATTGAGATCCAAGCGAGAGAGTGATTGAGAGATTGAGAGTGAGTGATTGTTCTTTCATTCCGGTGATGAAAGTTTTCCATTGAAAGAAAAGTTTTCGTCCATTGTTCTTTCATATGAGAAAGATTAGTTTCATTCTGTTTGAGAGATTTGTGTCTCCTTGAAAGCTTCAAAAGATATTTCTGTTAGAAAGAGATAGGGAGGGAAAGAAAGGTAGATTGAGAGAGATCTTTTGTTTTTTAGAGAAAGAAAGATTTTTAGGTTTCAGCAAGCAAGAAGACTAGGCATAGTGGAAACACAAGCAAGGAGGGAAGGCGACTCTCTCATCTAGCCATAGCATAGCTACCTCATATGTACAAACGACCTCCAGGCTTGCATTCTACAACAAGCTGACTCATGCTCCTAGTCTTCTTCAATGATAGCTTGGACTTCTTCCATGACCTTCTACACCTAAGGCGGCTCTTCTCAATGGTGGCTCCTAGCCCTCTCTACAACGTCCTGAAAAGCCACCCATGCTAACGACCTCACAGCCAACAATCAGCCTCCCTTCGGCTCTCGGCCAAATAAACGACCTTCCATCTTAGCACACAGGCTGAGGCAACTCCAACAATGGCTCTCTCCACTAGCCTGATTGGTGGCTCAACTCAATGGCTCTAGCACTATAGCTCCATGACTGTAAGCTCTTTGTCCCCACAGCAAGCCTCACCAACGACTAGGTAGTTCAGCTACTCGAACGGGTTGCGCCTCCTTCAATGCGCCAAATCTCTCACCACATCACTCCATCTATGAGCGGCTCCCCACATAGTGTCAATGATGTCCAAGCCAAATGACCACTTCCTAGAAGCATCAACCTCCAATCAAGCTCCTTCTCTACTAATGACGCCTCACAGTCTGCAAGGAAGCAGCACCTACTCAACCTCTTGATGGCTTACACGACCAAATGCTACCACAGTTGTGTTATCGATCTGCGCCATCAATGTGCCTCCAGCAATACTAACGACCAAGCCTTCAATGACATAGTCTTCCAAAACACAAAATCTCCAACACACAAAGGCACCCACAACACTATGCAACCAGCTTCTTCCCACACGACAAAGCTCGTCTCCAAACTGAAATCTTTGTGTTCTAACAAGATCTTAAAAATTTTGTCAAATCTTACCCTCGCAAGGGGTTGGCTACCCTTGTGATTGGCATGCCCATGAGAGGCCACGTGGCACCACATCCTCTAAGGCCATGTCACACCCTACCTACCATGTAGGCAGCCCAGCATTACCACGTGGCACCCCATTGGCAACCTATCCACATCATCACGATGCCACATCAGCAACTGCATCTTATGACATGTCATCCCATTTGCCACATGGTAGCCACTTGCCATGTCAGCAATCCACATCAGATTGATGCATCAACAATTCCATGTCATCAGCCAGATCACCCTATCCAATCATCTGCCATATCACCATTAACTACCACATCACCATTGACTACCACCTTAGCATTGCCATGTGGTAGTCCCCTATCAAGCACAATAGCCTCTCCATAGGCACACAGTCAGTGCATGTGCACCCAAAGTACCACCTCATCACTACTCCATAGGCACACCCCCTGACAAGCACATTGCATGTGAACCTGAGTACCACATCATCATTTGCACCCTTTTTGCCCCTCCGCCTAGATCAAGGTGTATCTCTTGATCCAGGAAGAATTTGAGGGCGCTTCAAATAGGAAAAATGCTAGATTTTTTGTGCTCTATGTGTTTGTCACATCACATGCACATTTAGGTGCAAGTATCACACACTTTTGGGCACCAATGACAAATCCACTTCTTGCATATCAACCTTTACAATGACGCATCTAACCCAGCACCTAAGACGAACAAAGAAAATGAATTATTTGTTATTTTTTCATCGTTGGACGATTGGTCTAGATCTAGTTCATAGTAGATTAGATCATCCTTAGAGGAGAGAACTCCAAACCAACCAATCGAAGCCATGCCCAAAAATTCCTAAATAGTTCCTACTCGGAGTCAATCCCTTCGCTCACATGCATTTCACACCATTACATTTCCTGAAACCAAACCACCATCAATTTAATGAGCTGATTTTAGAATTTTCAGAGGCATTGGTTGATTGATCATCAGTGGGTAAATTGCACATTTGTTAATTTTGCACTCATATGCTACCATTTTAAAGCCTTATAAGCTATTTTTTGGCATTGTGCACATCATTTTAGCCTTGTAAAGCCTCTTGGCTATTCCCCGCATTATTTGCCACAAGCCTTGAAACAGATTGGATTATATGTTGCAATTCTATCTTCACCGACAGTTCAAATTTTAGTTGATACACACAGTGTTTTGCAATTGATTCAAACAGTGATTTTCACAATAGATTGAGTACATTTTCTTGCATCATGTCTACCACTAGCAACCTCAATTTGAAGGCATCTGCTAAGCTAGAAAATTCTAACTATGGCACATGGAAATACCAAATGGAGACCATATCTTATACTTTAAGACAAATGGGAGTATGTTGATGGGTCTACACCTAGACCATCAAACGATCCAACAACAGCTCTCGCCATTGCCGCACCACAAGCAGCGCGATCTATGCATGCACCACCAATGCATGCATCAGCAGTAGATCCTACCATTGCCCGAGCACAAGTAGAATGGGACACAAGTTGTAACTGCATGTTCTTCCCTATGAGAGATACCACCTCACTCTTGGACTTGTTAGCAAGTGCTTTCAACTTGTCCACCTCACATTGCAAGTTACCAAAGGTCCCCGTCTTGAGCTTGATATGGGCATGCTATAGTTGGAAGTAGCTCTGGAGCATCTCATCATAGACTTTGTGTTTACTAGGCTTGCTGTTTACTTCTCAAAGAATTTGGACATCTCCTCCTGGTACTGTGTCTAAAGAAAAAGATTATGCTTGAGTACTTGTGGAGGGAGCCAATGGATTGCCAGGAAATCCAAGGCTTGAGCCACGTGCATTACATTCTCCCTAAGGACTTGCCACTGGCTCTCATTGTTGGTAGCCCGATCTCAATTATTGTCCTCTTTTAACATGGGGTCCAAGGGGAATGGCTTTGCACAGGGTAGGCTCTGTAGAGGCAAGGGAGGTGAAGGTAAAGTGATGGTGGCCAAGGAGGTATCACCCCTCTATTGCTCGGCTTTCTATGAAGGCTCAACATCACCCTTGTTTGCTCTGGCCTCCCTCAACAACATCACCCTTGTTTGCTCTGGCCTCCCTCTACTCCTTTGGTGTGGCTTCTTTTTCCCATTGCTCGAGTGTCTCACTGCCTTTTTTCCCCTTAGCATATCCATGCTCCACATCCTCGCAGGTGCCCTTCTGGCCACTCCCCTCTGGATTTAGATCTTTTGCCTCCTCAGAGGTGCCTTTGTTGATGCTCCCCTCTTGGTCATCCTGGTTTTGCTGCTTGGAGGTGCCTTCGTTTGCTGTTCCCCTCTGGCCTTTGATCTTGTGCCCCTCTGACACCCTTGTCTTGCTATTTTTTTCCCTACTCTACAGCTTTGTCTTGTTCCTTATGTTCCTGTGCCTCCTTCTCATGTGCCTTCTACTCAGCACCCTTATCAATTTGTGGCTCTTGTCTTGTGCCTTCTCCTTGGCACCTTTGTCCTGCTCCTTGTCCTCCTTATTTCTCGGCTCTTTATCATCCTATTCTTCCTAACCCTGCCCTTTCATCTCTTTGCTACCTGGCTCCCCCCTTTTTGGGTGTTCATCATTTTTAGCCCCTGATGCGCCTACTTCACTTGGTAATGACAATGCATTTGGCCATGGCACCCATCCCATCATGAGACGGTGTTGCAGAAATCAAACGTGCAACCCAAGCTTGCAAGCAATCCTCCACTGCTGTAACAACCCATGTAACATACTATTGTGGAATGTACCCGATTCTCTTCCTCAACCCAATAAACTTGAACAAGAACCTGCAACTTGTCCTTAGGCTCTCGTCCACTGCTTTGCCTAATAGGATAACCCTGAGAAGAGGAATAGCTTTTATCCTTGAAGTAGACATCGCCCCGCTTGGCATCAATAAACTTTCCAGGGTTAGAGTCCTGCTTAAGCTTGAAAGCCTTCCTAAAGTAACTTTAAGCTAATCCAGATGTGCATGTCGTTGATGATGAGGCTATGGTCCTCCTCATTGTTAGAGTCCAGGATCTCTTTTGCTAGTGCCTCATCCCAAACATCCTTCCATGGCAAGCTTGCAAATTTTAGTAGTAGACAGTTGACCTACAAGATCCCTATGAGAATGCCATTGTCAAAATCCTCAATGGGGTGTGGAGATGACACATGAGATGTTCTCCTTATCTGGCGATTAGTATGCTCTCTCCTCTCCATGATCACGAAAACAACATATATACTGAACGAAGAAGAGGATGATGGAAGGAAAGGCTGAGTAGCATAGGAAGTAAGCTGGTGCAATGGAAACAAAGAGAGTAGGGAGGGTGACAGAGTTTGAAGCTGTTTTAGACAACAACAAAGAGGTAAAAGCAATAGTATATTGAGAATTAAATTGAAGATGATAACTCGAGTCCCTAACCCAGTGTAGTTGAACGAAATCTACAACTAGATGTCCTGTCAAATCAATGGTTGCATGAATCTCCCTTTATTTAGTATGATGATTTTGCATTAATGTGCCCACAACGTTAAGATTGCCACATGGTGGCATATGATGCAATCCTCTACTATTATCACATAGCTAACTGGCACTCCACTTTTTGTGGAATTCACCAAGGCATTGTCAGCCCAATGGTCTACATCCGAGTTTTGTTTATCCGAGGAGCTCGCTACTTGGTACGGCTTCACTTTGCTTCCATTGTACAAATTGGAAAACACATTCCCTTGTACGTCTTCAACTTGAACTATCCCATTTTCAAACACTTCAACTAGCCGGTAGGGACCATTCCATCCTAATTTAAAATTTGTTTTGAGAGGCCCCAACTTAGCATTGTAGAGTATCACGAGCATACCCTTCTCACAATGTGCCGATCATGCCATGCCTTTCTCCTACACTATACCACCAATTGTGATCAGGCTGCTTGGAGATGTAACTCATCCAAGTGGCTTAGCTTATGCAATCGCCCATTGATTACTTCTGACTCATCCAAGTGATGCTCAATAGTAATTTGAAGACTTGGAACAATAAATTCCAAGGGAACAAGTGCTTCCAAGCCAAAGGCCATACAAAAGGGTGAAGATTGGTGGTCACCTTATAAGCAGTGCTATAGGCCCACAAAAGGGTGTAAGATTGGTGGTCACCTTCTAAGCAGTCCTATAGGCCCACAAAGCAGAATGTAGTTTTGTATCATGTTCACCCTTAGCTGATTCCACTGTTCTAGGGAAGATGAGCTTAAGGTTCTTGTTTGTTGACTCGTCTTCACCATTCCCACGAAGATAGTAAGTGGTGGAGACTGTATGCATGATTTTGAATTCTTTCCTAAGAGACTGTACTAGAAAACCACATTCTGAATGAATATGCGTTCAGTGCACCAACCCGCATCTATTAATTGGTGGCAGAGCCACAATTTCATGCAGCTCCGCTACAAAATGGTGCTCAATTAAGACCACCGCTTCCAAGGTCGACACTCGATGACCATACTTAGACCTATGGCTCCATGTTAGCCTAACCCGAGGGCTAACTCAAAGCCTAGCTCGCCAATGAAGGCTCCAACATATTTGAAGGAATTTGGTAATAGGGAGATGAGATATAGTAATAGATCAAAGAATTATTACAACTTCTCACCCGACCATAGGACTGCAATAAACTTAAGACACGGAAGGGTGGCACCTTTGAAAGCAAAGGTGGTGTAGAAGCGATTGGAGCCTCGACCTCTGAATCCCCCGAATGTCTTCCAAAATAACATTGAATAGCAATATAGCATACTTATGTGTATCTAGTAGACAAGAAGGTTACCATTAGTTGAACAATATTTACCTTTAGCCCATCGATGGTGTCCTATAGCCTTAGTTAATTCTTTCCATATGTTAAGAAACCAATAGGTCATGTAGTGATATAAAAAGGAATGCTTGATGGATGTATAATAGCTCTCGAAAGGTTTACATGCTCATGCATTACGGCATCGTTGCAATAAAAATGCTATTTGGCATGCATTAGAACTTCACATTCTATATCCCTTGTATTTTATAATACTATTGCAATCAGACAGTGCCATGGGTGAGGACATCAAAATTCTGCATTGTTTCATACCGGACCTCAAAGACAAGCACAAAAAGTACTAGGTAAGGAAGCTTACAAAGATGGCCTTCATGGCTTTCACACAGCTAATGACCAATCTATAGGCCACTATTTCTTTGCACATGCATCCAACCACTATATAAGCCAGTCATCATGTAAGGATTACAACCCATGAGTCCTTGTGAAAGGACAGTTGTCATTGAGAAACCGTGAATGCACGCAATTCAAAACCTGTACAGTAATAAAGAAGCAATGGCATATGGCTGCTTACTAATGGCTTAACAAACTTCTGAACAGAAGGAAATAAAAAAGCTGACACAAGTGGCAGCTCAATTCATTTGGAAAGCTCTAAATCCAAAAGTCCTTGTGGTGAAGGACCATTTTGTCATTGTGATACCATGAACACATGTATTTCAAAACTTCAAGAAGCAATGGTGTATTCTTGCTTAGTAATGGCTTAACAAACTTCTGAACAGAAACAAATGGAAAGGTCTGACACGTGGCACAAACCTTATAAGACATCGTCGACCAAACTACGAGTGACAAGTGCATTATGCCCTGCTCTTGGATTTGTCCCATCCATGAACACACTGATTGTACATTGTTGATTCAGAGAAAATGCATAACATGAAGTTTTGATGTGCCAGTCTGATATCATGGTTTGAAAACAATTACCTATCAAACTGTCACTACTGAGTCGCACAATGAATTATATAGGCGTACTAACAGTCAATCGTACATTAAACAGATATAATGTAACAACAAACTCCAGATAAAATGGGCAAAGTAAAATCTGGAGCTGCCTTTGAAGTACAGGTGTTTGATATGCAGTTCCGTTGCTTGGAGCAACAAATTTAAAATATTTTATGGAATCAAAAGCTTGCACCAAAAATCATCATTAGCATATTTTTTCAATATAGCGGTTGTAAACAAAATATTACAGTTGATGACCCACACAAGTTCCAGATATTGTGGGAAGTTGACTAGATTTAACTTCACTATGTTCACTATGTGTATACTTGTGAAGAAGAACGAGGACTATTGAAGCATAGCCTGCGTAAGTCCTTATTTCTACATGAAAGTAGAATCATAAAGCAATATGGTGAACAGTAGCCAGTTACCCACTTTGAAAGAAAAGAAAAAGGACAATAAACAAAGAGCTCATAGACTGAGTGGAACATTAAGGGATACCAACGTATGGAGACGTTAATAAGAATCTCTCCACGAATCAACATACAACATAGTGACAAAACTGATACATAACAAGTCTCCTTATGAAGTAATATACAGTATAGGAACTAAACCTGAGATTTTACCATCTCTGCCAGGCCGCTTTTTCCGTACCTGCAATATGAATCAGACAAGTCACCAACTTCAAACACTAAAATGTGCAGTGATCATATAATATTCTCATTTCTGTGTCACATAGCAAATAAATGCACAATACTGCATGGCATTAACAAGCCAAGTCAGGATTCTTACATGAAACCATCCATCAACTTCATATTCAATCTCTAATTCTTCTCCTGCTGCTAGATTCAGCTGGGGCCAACAGTACAAAAAGCAAATCAGATGTATTAGGACAACACAATGCTGGAAAATTTAAGTGAGCCTATAACGGGCATAACGTCTGTGAAGCACTGCCTACCTCTTCGTCTCCACCTGCTGTGAAGTCATAAAGTGCTTTCCCGAACTGTGGATTTTCATGAGCTGGTTCCTCATCATCATTGGCTCTTGCATCCATGTCATCTTCAGTCAAACTCTCAAAAGAATTCAATCGCTGCATTAAATTTGCATCAACTGTTTTACCCATTCCCATTGTTGATGAAGCAACCTGTTGCCAGATACAAAATCATACACCCATAAAGGGTTGCGTCATTTATAAGGAAAGCACCCTGATATTCATTGGCAAAGAAATCTTTTTTAATGAACCAAATAATAGTGTGGATTACTAAGCAAATTTTCTCGAGGGCTTGTTAGATATAGACTCAGAAAATATCTATTTCCCTCTGCTGCCAGCTTAATACTGCACTTGACATTCGAATATCACAGACGTAGAAATACAAATGGCCTCTTGAACAGTCTATAGGGCTCAGAGTAAAGAATACACTGAAAACCAACTTGTAGGACAGATAATTATCAAGCACCAAATGGTCTTCACGACATGCTATGAAACAGAAATCATAACAAACTTGACATGTTATTTTTGCAAGAGAAGACAGTCTATGTAATCATAATATACTTTAAGGTGATCAACATGCCACATTGATATTGAACCAGGAGTAATGTTTTTACCGGAGAATTTGCTTGTTGGTCCCGGAAGTTTGAAGCCGACGAGTCCATTGACAAATTGCTTAACCTACTTGTTATTGTTGTGGAAGACTTGTTCTCCTGAATCATACATCAAACAATTTAACAGGGTCAGAAATTTCACAAACCACATGGATGATGGATGGAAGTACGCTGTGTCAAAGCAAGTTTGTTTACCTAAATCCCTACAAATGAAAGGTTTGCATCCATTTTAATATATTACAGAGGGGAAAACATATACAGTCCACTGATTGAGCACCTGCTACACTCTTAAAAAACCCTTGGGTTGCCATTTGGGGAGAAATAGCTAAGACTATAATTTGCCAAATCAGTGGAAGATGGTTTCAAAAACAAAAACCTAGGCTTCTAAAGGGTGACTGAAAAGGTATTTGCAGGACACTCAAGGAACTGGATTAAAGTTCATGGGAAAGAATCAAAATGACAGAGCCCTGGGAAAAACAAAGTCAAACAAGACCTAACAGGTATCACTTCTCTGTACTAAATTCGTTGCAGCATCTCACTGAGACCTAAGTCTATCTAAGAAGTGATTAACTCAAAGTTCAATTCTAGAAAAAAACTGTTTATTATATCACATCAAAGTGTATTGTAGCACAATCTTGCAAAGCAGTCAAAAAACTGGAAGTAGCCGGTAGCTTCTCTTGTTTCTTTCAATTTATGCAAGAAACATGTAACGTTTGAAAGGGAACAATATCACAAAATCTTGAGAATCGGGAGAAACTCCCTCAATATGAACATGTGTGTTTGCAATCAGACAACAAATCATTCAAGCCAATATTTGAGCCCAATTTTGAATCCTTTTCACAAAACTGAGTTGGTCATTGATGCAAAATGTGTGTTACATGAAGAACCGCAAGGACAGACAAAATCTCTACTTCATACATACCCAAGGTGTGGAACGACCAAATGGAGAAGCACTGGAGCCTCCAAACAATGACGGATAGCGCATGCTTCCAAAATGAGACGATACTGATGTACTATACGATGCAACTGACTCAGGTGACGATGAACCTGATGACTGTCCATCAACATCCTACAGGTAACACAATCAAACAAAGCAATTTATGGAACTGTACAAGTTGATTCATTAACACCCATCTGCTTTGGAAAACACATCAGTCAACCTGTCAGCATTAAAACATGGTACCTCATTATCAGAGGCTTCCAACAGTTGTTTTGCCCACATATCATCGTAACTGATAGATGTCCTAGGTAAGGCATTTTCCTCTTCTACCTCGGGGGCATCCGTACCAGCTCCCACGAGAAACTCATTCACCTGTGAAAAGAGTCCAGGATATTATTTTGTTGAAAACTCATTTTTCATGTAGCAATCACAATTAGTGGGTAATAGTGAAACAATGATGGAATTACCATCAGTAGCATTTCACAAGACCAACTTGAGATAGTATAAGCTCAAATGGACAGTTAACTTGAATGTGCTTTTCAATTCATTTGAAAGATACTGCACCAGCACAGACCAGGATGTCCAATGCCACAGCACAAATGTTGTAACTTACCATGTCTACAGCTGGGGCACTACCTGTCCACAGGCCATCACTCAGGCCTGCAACAAGTGGCTCACTGGTTTCAACCTGCATGGGAGGTATCTGAATCTGATTATACAAGAGATCTGATATTCCTGTTGCAACAGCTGGGTCGTTAAAGCCACTTGCTGCATCTATGCGATGACGATTTCGATAGATATTAATGAGTCCTGCACTGTTCTTAGTGAAATCATTAAGAAAACATTAGCACTCAATCTGCCTTCCCTTCTATATGTTGAATGCATCAGCACATGCATAATGAAACAGCTAGAGGCTTAAACATGCCCTGATTAGATACAACCTTCATAATGATTTGTGAAGATGGAATATACCTGGTCGGTCCAAGAGGTAAATATTTTGCCCGAGGAACATAACAGAAAAGAGACACTAGATCTAGGAGCCTCTCGTGCGTCTCATACAATTTCCGAAGCTCATCATCGGACCATTCCTGCTTGGTATTATCATGATTTCTCATGTCCCTGCATGTTTTAGCAAAGTTGAGATATGTTGCTTCCCATGAGAATCTAGAGACCACACATTTGTGCAGGAAGAAAAGATTAAAGTTTGCCTTTGTAAAACCCAGAATACAGAAATAAAGAAGAAAGAAGGGGAATGCATGGGCAATCTTCAAACAAGTTAGATTCAAGTCTCCGTCACAGTTCCTTACTTGATAAGCTCATCTTGTGCTTTATACATCTCATCCAATACTTGAATCATAGGTGCAAGGATAGAGCTGAGGCCCGTTCCACTAGCTCCTTGGTCCTCCCCATTGCTAGCAAGGCCAAGTATGTTTGCAATTGCTCCACCCTGGGCCAGGGCCTGTAAAAGCTCATATATTTGTAATCTGTATGGCTCCCCTGATCTGATGGCAATTGTCATGAGGGCTTGAGCGGCAACTATCCTCACCTGTTTGATACAAACTCTTAGTACTGTCCCTAACCAGTTTCCAAAACCTATACTCTATCTTCATGTTAGGATCAATATTCATACCTCCCAACTCCCACTAAATGCACAGCGTTGGAGACGAGTCAGGGCACCAGCAAGAGTTGGGTTTCTTGAGCTTGCAGCTGCTACCATCTTATCAACGTCTAACATCATCAATGCCGTGCCAGGTGGGGTGACAGACTCCCATGCATACTCAGAAGCAGCATAATTTGCATTTTCACCCAGAAACCAGACCTTAAGAGAAGTTATGCCACATAAAGAGAACAAAATTCAATGAGTCCCATAATTTGCAGGTGGTTATAATGAAGCTTCCCAATCAGACTAATTGCTTGAGTAACCTACGCAAGGAACAAATTGCTTGGAAACAGGCCCTCTGTAAAGCTACGCAAACATATTGCTCAACAAAAACTTCAAACTTTTCAGTTAGTCCCAGCTCATTAAACAAAGAACCGCATTACCGCTGCTTGTACTAGCCTTTGCAGTGCAAGTGCCGATTTCGGATCTGCTGCAGAGACTCTCTTGCTTGAATGAGAACTTGAGATTGATGCAGGCTGTGGCGGAGGCAGGTCCAGAACAACTGTGACAGCCTCTAATGCCGTGTGCTTCCCACTAGGTCCACACCCTAACAAGCAGGTCTTTCCCATTTGCAGGTGTAACGTGTCAGGTTTGAAAAGCATACATCAATCATGAACAAAAACTTAAACTACAAATGCTTACTTCATCAAATTGAGCTCATCCCCACATTTGGTTCATCCCTTAATGAATACAAACAGAACTTTGTTTAAACACTTTGCTCCGTTTGAAAGTTGATTTAACAGCCAAAACCAATAGTTTAATATTTATATATATACATACATACATGGAGATCAGAAGGCAAAGGGCAACATGAAAGGATGAAAAATCGCAGTTGTAAATCTTGTTAGCTTGGAAAGAAATAGGAGAAGTTGCCCACACACCAAAGGTATGGCCAAAATAATGAAAATGATCATGATATAGCGCTGGCCAACTTGCATGTAAGGAAGTTTTAACTAAAAGCTACATAAGAGAGACACACTAGTTTCTCTCAAAGACTAAGGGAAAATTGAAGATCTTACAACTAAAGCAGGGTGGGATGCCGTGCCCACCTGTCTAGTGTGATTGAACTTGGAGTTGCTTTACCCCCAAAGTTTGTGTTTCAGACCTTTCTCACCTTCTCTTGGACACAGGGTACCTGAAAAAAGAAAGGATTCACCTTGACCCAGGATCTTCTAACCCATCCCATCCTCTATCCATAAGCATTGAGATGGGAAAATGATCAGGAAAGGGAGATAAAACATCTACACTCTCATCTTAGTTCCTCATTGAGATGGGAAAATGATCAGACAAGGGAAGGGAGAGAAAAGATCTACACTCGCATCTTAGTGCCTCATCAGCTAGAATTTTAGAGACAGACAATCTGTCAATCCCAGATCATCTCTGAAAACAGCCTCCTTGGTTATTACACCATGTGAAAGACATGTCTGTTGATGCATCAACCAATTCAGCAATGTCTTTAAACCGTGTCCATGCCTTGAGCTCTCCACTCAATCATCTTCCTTTACTTCCACCATATTAAAATCACCCATCAGGATAGAGTCGTTCTTCAAAAGACAGGCCTCCAGAGCAAGGACCGCGTTATTTACCTAAGTTGGGCGCGTAAAACCCCCAAAAAAATCAGTCTTCAGATACGTATGGCTGAACTCCATACCACTCCATTTATCCCATAAAGGGAATAGGACAAACTATAAAGCTTTCAGAGTTTTTAACTATCCCTAGAGCTGAACCACCATTCCCCATCAAATTATAGATGCCACTAGTTACAAATCAAACCCAAATTAAGCAAAACCTGGTCAATTTAATAACAAGACAGTTTACAATTCATACAAAATTGGGGAACATCTTGAACCAAAGGTGGTTCAAAAGATCCAATCGAGCCAAAAATAATTGGGTGTCGGTCAAAACTGAGGACTTCAACTTCTTCATCACTTCTCAATAACTCGGAAGCGGTATAAAGACTCTAAAACAAGTTGTCTACATTTAGAACAACATGAGCCTTCTTCAATAAATTTCCGGTACTGAGGGGTTTTATAGTAGTGAAGAGCTGCCCAAAGTTCATCCATCAAGGAATCCATCTCTCGTAGCAAGTCATGAGGTCTACGAGGAATAATCTCTGATGTAGCCTCGTCCTCCATCTCAATAAAACAGTAATCCAACGTAGGAGTCTCATTACTTTGATGTCCTTCCATGGCTGGAAAATATCTCGCACGGGAGAGGGACTAGAAGAAAAACAGCTGCGTCCAAATATGTGCTCTTCACACTAGCAAAAGAGAATCTGGTGCTGCGTGTTATCAAGGAAGAAGGCGGGTAGAGGACAGCAAGAAAGATGGCGGAATCTGATAGGCTCATCTCAGACAGAAAGAGGGTGGGAAATTCGCCTTCATGCACTGAAGTGCTGAAGTGAGAGAGAGAGAGAGAGAGAGAGAGAGGAATCCCGGGTATATAAATAGCCAAGAAGGGCCATCAAAAGCTAGGCGAATTTAGGGTGGGTGCTTGATTTAGAGCAAGTGCTTTCCTTGCTAGAGAAAAACAAAAAAGCAACCTGCTTTTTAACCAAAAAACAGTCTCGCTTTTAATAGATCCTGTCCCGCTTTTCTCCAGCCAGCCAAAAATAGCCAAAACGCGCTAAAATCAGGCCATACACTCCTTCCCAAAGAAGCGCCTGCCCCAACCATATCGCCCTTGTCTCGGATGCCCAAATCTCCTACACAAGCCGTTCTCTCGCTTATGAATGCCCTCTCTTTCCTCCTACTTCTCAACTGTAGCAAATCTAGGTCTCTAGGGTAGGAATCTCATCCTTGAGAACCTAGAGCGAATTCAATCCCTAACCAGCCCACTCTCACGCGTCCCCACACAGCCAATCACAAAGCGTGGGAAGTTATAGGTGAGAAATGATCCATCCTCATATCTCTTGCTGAAACATCAAGTCTTCTCATCGCCCACCCTTCTCAGGGAATCTCGATTTCCAAACACGTAGCAACCGAGAGAGAGCACACAGCCTATGAACTTCTATTTCTTCCACAAGTCTCAAAATCATGAGCGCACATCATCAGCCAACAATTCAGCCCATACATGAGCGGAAATTCAGATTTGCAAGAGCAATCTCAAAAAGCGTATCTGAAGACATCTTTTCTGCATACCTCGCATTGAATTCAATCGTGATAGGACGGCTCTGATACCAAATGGCACGACCCCGCAGGATCTGACCCTATCACTGACCTAGAATCCCGTCCTCAATCCAACCAGAATCATAGCGCAGGCGCCTCGATCCTCCTGACCACCCCCGAGCAAGTGGGCTACAGCTCGACTCATCCATAGGCCTGTATCTAACCCAGGCGTCCCATACCACCTGAGCCCGTCTAGAGGACCTTCGATACACCACCTATGATCCGCCATGTAGAAGGCCAGAGTCCCGGCCTGGGTCCAAGCCCCATCCATCAGTTGAGGAGCGCTCAACTGATCTACACAATAGCACTGGCCCTCCCTCTATATAGAAGGAAACCTGCTTTAGATAGCACAATGCTATGAATAGCTCCCTCCATATAAAGCAAGCACTATATATGAATCAATATCTATATATAGCAATCTCGGCTAAAAATAGCCATCCAGCCCTATGCTATCCCGTAACCCACGTTCACCTGCTATCCAACCCTAGGTACACCATGCACATGACAAGCAGCAGTCTCATATTGGGGTAAAGGCACATTGCCACCCCTTTATTAAAGATATGACACCTATGACTGTCTTAAGACAATCATAGGGTGAAAAACCTAATCCTAATAAAACCTATGAGTTTGTGGTGTGGCTCATCACTTCACACCCGCATCTTTTGTGTCACCACACTCTCTCACTCTCTCCCCCCTTGTACTCCCTCTTACCTTCCCTCTCAACCGGTATCAGAGCCTACCCCTCCCTCTCCACTCCGTCTACCCACTCCCCCTACCTCTTTGCCCTAGTGGCCAGCAAGGCAGCAGCGCGGGCTGCAGCGGGGCAGTGCGGGCAATAGCAAGGGCAGTAGCGCGGGCTGCAGCGGGCAGCGCAGTCAGGCAGCGCGGGGCAGCGCATCGCGCAAGCGCACGCGTGGACGCAGGCAGCGCGCGCAGGCATCGCGCCATTGCGCACGCCGTACAGTACAGTACGGACGTACAGCCGTCCGTACAGCCATACGGACACCGTACAGGCGACCGTACCGTACGGACGCCGCCGTACGGACTGTGACAGGGAGCTACGTCAAGGATTTTCGACAGGGAGGTGCATTTTTTGTTTTGGATCTGCGTCAGAGAAGTGCATTTCGAAATTTCTCCTTGGATCTGTACCCTGCACAGGTACAACAGGTACATTTGTACCCTACACAGGTACAAAGGTACAAAAGTACAGCAGGTACATCAGTTTTTCTTTGGGGGAGAAAGAAAAGGAGAGAGAGCACTCTGCTCTTCATTCAGGATCATTTTCAGTTCTCAAAACTGTGTTTTGAAAGCACAGCAAGTACCTTCGTGTCCCTCGTGCTTGAGGTGACTAGTACCACAGTGTGTGGTTGATTGCACAGTTATCTTGTTTCGGGAAGGTAATGCCTTGATTTTGCAAAGGACTTTTATGCTTTTGCTGAGTGCAAATCTCAGCTTTTGGGTGACATTTTCAAAGGGCTTTTGCCTGGAAGTCTATGCAGTGTATGCCTTGAGGCAGTGTGAAGCCAGGGAGCCCACATTGGTCTTGTTTTCGCAGTGTATTCAGTGACATTTCTTGCAGGTCACATTTTGTGTACTACACCTTGGAAAATCTCAGTTGAGCCACGCTTGGCCAGGGCGCATCGAGTTTACTCGGTCCCTAACTGTCCATCGTTGACAGTGCTCAAAAGATTTTCTCTTCAGTGTCTGTACGTGGGGATCTGTGTTGTTATTGTGTACACAGGGCCGTTTATGCATTGCATTGTCAGGTGAAAGTGCCAGGAGAGCGCTACTTTTTTGTATGCTACCTCAGTTTTGAGGTGTTTTTCACTTGGTACAGGTGTCAAATCAAGGGGCTTTTGCCCAGATTTTGCTTGAGAGCACTTGGGTTACTGTTTGAGACCTTCAGATGCCTTTTATCCCTTTGGCAGAAGGGTGATTGCTTGGGATTTGTCCCATTTTCTGTTGCAGGTTTGTGACAGGCTGAAGTGTCTGGAGCCTCTTTTACAATGAACAAAACAGTGTATGACAAGTGGTTTATGCATATAAAATCAGTGCAATACCTCATCTGAGGTGGGATAAGTGATCAGTACAGCAGTGTTTTATGCTTCATCAGATGATGATGCACTGTTAAAGCACCTGTGGAACAGCTGCAGCATTCTGAAATTACTGTTTTATGCCTATTTGAGCACGGTACAGTGTGTCAGAAGGTACAGTAACTGGAGGGAAATTTACTGTTTTTCTGCAGATTCTTTTGACAGTAAAAAACAGCACTATTGTGAGTGCTTCTGGCTCTTGATAGAGCAGGTTTTTTCTGAGAAATCAGAACTTTATTCAGTCATTTTTTGACTTACAGGGAGTCAGGAACTTTCCTTATCTGATATGGCATCAGGGGGAAGTGAATCTTCAATTCTGAACATAAAGAAATTGGAAGGAGCACACAATTATGCATTATGGGCAGAACAGTGTTTGAATGTACTTCTGCTAAAGAAGATTTCTAAGCCCATAAGGGTGAAGGGTGTCAAGCCATCTGACATGGCAGATGATGAATGGGAAGAGCTTGATTTGTCCGCAAGGGCAGCTATCATGCTTACTATTTCTGATACTCTTGTGTTCAATGTTCAGGCTGAAAAGACCTCTTATGGCCTATGGCAGAGGCTAGCAGAGTTGTATGCCCAAAAGAGTTCAGCCAGTAAGGTTTATTGGTTGAAGAAGCTGGTTGATCTTCGCATGAAGGAAGGTACAACTATGACCTCACACTTGAGTGAGTTCAATGCCATCTTTACACAGCTGATTGCACAAGGTTTGAATCTTGATGAGGAGTTCAAGGCTACCTTCTTGTTGTGTACCCTCCCTGAGAGTTGGGACACTTTCAAGACCACCCTGTCAAATTCAAATGTCATTCTTATGTATGCTGATGTGGAGAGCTCTCTCCTTATGGAGGAGATGAGCAGGAAAAATAATATGGGCAGCAAGTCTTCAAATGCTTTGCAGGTACAGGATAGAGGCAGGACTCAGCAGAAGGGGAGATCTGCTAGTAAGTCCAAATCCCGCAGTCAGTCCCGTGGCAAAAAGGATATTGAATGCTTTTATTGTGGCAAGAAGGGACATGTGAAGTCTAAGTGCTTCAAGTTCATACGGGATCAGAAAGCCAAGAAGGCTGAAACAAAGGATGCAGGCAGTGGAAGCAAAGGCAAAGGCAAGGCCAAGGCAGATGACTTGGATGCAGTGAATGTTGCAGCAGAGGATAGTGACAGTGACAGACATGATGTTTTATGCTCTTCTGCTGTAATTGCACATACTTTGGTTATTGATGGCCATGACATGCACACCTGGCTCTTGGATTCAGGTGCTTCTTTTCATGTTACTCCTCATAGGGAGTGGTTTACTTCCTACACAGGTACTCATGGAGTTGTTCATCTTGGGAACAACTATGCATGTCAGATTGCAGGGATTGGCAGTATACAGATAGTATTCCCTGATGGACGCATATTTATGCTTGATGGTGTCCGCCATGTGCCGCAAATCAAGAAAAATCTGATTAGCACTGGCTTGTTGGATGACAGTGGTTACCACACCACATTTGGGGATTCCAAATGGGTGATTACTGATGGCCACGTTGTAGTGGCTGAGGGTTATAAGAGTGATACCTTGTACCCTCTTTATGTTTCCAGTGTGGGTAATCATGTTGTTGCCATAACCGAGCTGCCAAAGGTTTCATTGTGGCATAGCCGGTTGGGACACATGTCTGTTAAAGGAATGCAAGAACTGTCACGTTTGGGTTATCTGCCGTCTCTTTCTTTTTCAGATTTGCCTACTTGTGATCATTGCATATTTGGCAAGCATTCTGTGACTCCTCATAAGAGGAGAACTCCCCAGAATAGAGCACCGCTTGATCTAGTGCACACTGATTTGTGTGAGATGCCACAGTTATCACTAGGGGGTGCAAAGTATTTTATTACTTTTATTGATGATGCCACACACAAAGTGTGGGTCAATTTCTTGAAGCATAAGAGCGATGCCTTAGATGCTTTCAAGAAGTTTGTCGCTCAGGTTGAGAATCGGACAGGTCATAGGCTGAAATGCATCAGATCCGATAATGGGGGTGAGTATGTGTCACATGCTTTTGTACAGTTTTGTGAAGCTAAGCGCATTAAACAGGAACTCACAGCCCCTCATAATGCATCTCAAAATGGTGTAAGTGAGCGGATGAATCGAACTATTCAGGAGAAGGTTCGATGTATGTTGTCTTATGCTGCATTACCCCATGGCTTTTGGGCAGAAGCCGTGCAAACAGCAGTTCACATTATTAACAGGTCGCCAAACAAGGCTTTGGAGTTGAAAGTGCCAGAGGAGGTGTGGTCTGGCAAGCCACCTTCATATAAGCACTTACGTGTGTTTGGCTGCGAGTGCTTTGCTTATATACGCAAACAACTGCGCACCAAACTGGAGCCAAAGTCTTTCAGATGCATCTTCATGGGTTATGGTGACGAAGGTGAAATGGGGTACAGGTTATGGGATCCCGTTAAACGGAAGATTATACGCAACAATGATGTCATCTTTAAAGAGGATAGTGTACACAAGGAACCCGTGCAACCTGTGGAATACAGGAGGGTTATTTATGATGATGTTGGACAGCAAAGAATGCCCATTTATATGTAGCAGCAGGCTGCTGCAGATAACCCTGTTCAAGAGGGTATACATGCTGAAAATCAGCCAGATAATTTTGCCAATGATGCACCACTGGATATGCCAGCAGATGGGGCTGTAGAACAGCCAGATATGGTGGTACAGCCACCCGTCATGCATGATGAACAGGCTGGACAGGAGCCTAATCCGGAACATTTTGTTAGGAGGAGCACCCGTGTACAACGGCCTCCTGCCAGGTTTGTTCCAGGAGCCAATAATGTGGCTGATTTTATCATGCTGACAGATTGTGGTGAGCCTTCCAGCTTCAAGGAAGCTATGGGAAGAACAGAGAAAAGGAAGTGGGAGAAAGCCATGCAGTCAGAAATGGACTCCCTACTTCAAAATGATACATGGGACTTGGTGCAGCTACCTGCAGGCAGAAAGGTTTTGCCATGCAAGTGGGTTTTACAAAGTCAAAGTGGATTCAAATGCTTTACCGAGGTATAAGGCCAGATTGGTTGCCAAGGGATTTAAGCAGGAGAAGGGCATTGATTTTGATGAGATATTTTCCCCTGTAGTCAAGATGACTACTTTGAGAGCAGTGTTAGCTCTTGTTGCTCATGAGGACATGGATTTATGTCAGATGGATGTGAAGACTGCTTTTCTTCACGGAGATCTCCATGATGAGATCTATATGAGTCAGCCAGAGGGATATGCTGTTAAAGGGAAAGAGCAGCTTGTGTGTAAGCTCAAGAGGAGCTTGTATGGACTCAAGCAGGCGCCAAGAGAATGGTACAAGAAGTTTGATGCCTTCATGCAGTCCCAAGGGTATCATAGGTGTGAGACCGATCATTGCTTGTACACCAAACGGGCAAAGGATGGCAGTTTGATGCTACTCATTCTATATGTGGATGACATGCTGATTGCCAGCAAATCTCAGCAGGAGATTAGTGCTTTGAAGAAACAACTGCATAAGTCTTTTGATATGAAAGACTTGGGTGATGCAAACCATATTCTTGGTATGCGTATTATTCGTGACAGGTCCAAGGGACTTTTGTTTATGTCACAGAAGGAGTACATTGGCAAGGTACTGCAGAGGTTTAAAATGGAGGGGGGGAAGTCTATTAGTACCCCGTTGCCTCCACATTTAAAACTCAGCAGTAAGGACAGCCCCAGATCAGATGATGATAAGGCTGAAATGGCCAAAGTTCCGTATGCATCTGCAGTTGGTTCTTTGATGTATGCCATGGTTGCCACTCGTCCGGATATTGCTTTTGCGGTGGGAGTCATCAGCAAGTATATGGCAAATCCAGGCAAGCGGCACTGGGAAGCAGTGAAAGGTGTCTTGAGGTATCTCAAGGGTACCAAAGACATGTGCATATGCTATGGTAGGCAGGATGCATTGGTGCATGGTTTTACAGATTCAGACTATGCAGGGAATGCAGATAACCGGAAGTCTACTACCGGTTACATTTTCACATTTGCAGGAGGTGCTATATCATGGGTGTCTCGGTTACAGAAATGCGTTGCACTATCAACTACTGAAGCTGAATATGTTGCAGCCACTGAGGCTTGCAAGGAAGCAATATGGCTTACTCGGCTGGTGGGAGATTTGGGCATTACAGGAGATATGCCAGTTTTTCATTGTGATAGTCAGAGTGCTATCATGTTGGCAAAGAATCCGGTCTTTCATCAGAAGACCAAGCACATAGATGTGAAATATCATTTCATCAGGGAGGTACTGGAAGACAAGCGACTTGAGCTTGTGAAAGTGCATACTGATGATAATCTTGCAGATTTGCTCACTAAGAGCTTGCCTACAGAGCGGTTTGCACATTGCCGCCACATCATGGGATTAGGATGAGACCATTCTTATTCTATGGTCTTTTATACAGTAACTGTATATTGCTGTAATTTTTATTCTTTTCTCCCCTTAGGCACATTGGCCTTTAGGAGGGAGGTTGTTGGGATAAAGGCACATTGCCACCCCTTTATTAAAGATATGACACCTAAGACAGTCATAGGGTGAAAAACCTAATCCTAATAAAACCTATGAGTTTGTGGTGTGGCTCATCACTTCACACCCGCATCTTTTGTGTCACCACACTCTCTCACTCTCTCCCCCCTTGTACTTCTCCCTCTTACCTTCCCTCTCATCTCAACATCAGAGTTCATGGCATCCCATGCACCAAGAGCACACCAATGAGTGATGCGACTACATTTGCGGCCACTACTTTAGGGATAGCAAAACACGGGATCGAGAGGGCCTGGCGAGTGGGGAGAGACCCAACCGAGAGCAGCCCCTCATCATATAAATCCATGATGCACACAGCATGACTTGCAACTTTACGAAGCAAATCAGCCTTACGAGATCAGCCATCAATCTCCATGGATGAGGATCTCATCCCCCTACAGGTAGAGGAGAGACGCACTCTGATACAGCAGCCGGATCAAGCCCAGAAGGACAGGAAGTGGGCGGTAGTACGAGATGGGTGCCTCCTTATAGGCCTCGTTGCACATGGCCTCCCTCCTACCTAGGGGTGGCGGGGTCTATGGGACTCTGACATCCGAGACCCTGTCCTGTACCTTTGGAACTATAATAATCCTTATGGTCAGAACCGGGAAATTTCTCCGAATCTTATAAGGTCGTGACATAGTCTTCTATACAAAGACACATCAAAGTCCAGAGCGCCTCTACCAGGAGTCAGTGGATATACTTGGGAGGCTACTTACAGAGATGAGACTCACACTCTCGATTCCTCTAGATCTGGGTTTGAGACACAGACAGCCAGGATTTGTTCGTAGCAGTACACTACTTCCCCCCCAAGACCTCACACACTTTGGTCAAGATATTTGAGAGGAGACTCAGCCATCACCATAGGCAGCCCTCTGTGCACACACATAAGCACATACACACACACAGCTAACTGATTGATTAACAATATGACACCAGTAGTTAGTGATGTGATTTGATGGACATTGGCAAGTCTGTAGAGCCAAGATTGTGTATTGGAGCTAGATGGGCCCAAGAGGATGGTAAGTTACCCTTCCATGAGCATTGGCTAATGCAAAGATCCCAAGCCCGCACCAGCCCTGCGATCAGATCGTGTGTGTGTGTGTGTTTCTATATATTTGTAGATGTTAGATTTCTCTTCATTGGTATTTAAGTATGTGTTGCTTGTTTTGATCAGCCGAAAGTGATTGGTTATATCCCTTAGCCATACTTCTCCATGTGCTGAGAATAAATGCAAAAATCATCCAAAAACACTCTACACGCCTTTATACACTTCTCACAATTATTGATTTCATACCCTTATTAGAACATTTCGCTGCTTAAGTGAGCCTTTTAAGATCTCCAAATAATGTATTTAGGGATTCTCGTAATTGCCCTATCTTTTCCTCTTCATGATTAGGCCTTTGAGATGTTTTTGCTTGCTAGGAGTCAAGGCCGGCTTTAGATACTAAGCTAATCTACTCAGATTTTCCAGCCAGAACAATCATATAGACTACTAGAGGACATGCATGAATCTTTATTGTCTAGCCTCAAGAAAAAAATTGGAATGGTGGAAAAGAAGTACCAAAGGCTTCAATCTTCACCAAGATGAGGAGACCTCAATTGAGCACAAAATACTATTTTCTTATGGTTTCAAAGGCTCTACTTAAAAATTTTCTTGCTTTTCACATTAGCCATGACTTTTCTCAGGTCTTTTCTATGCTGAAGAGCATAATATAGAAACTTGCATCCTGGAACTCTTATCCGCACAGAAAGCACATGTATTACCCCAAGTTTCACTTGCCACTAAGTGGTATGTGCCCTCCTACATAACCTTTGATTATTCCAGCATCCTACAAGTCTACATATTGCCACATACGTTTTTTTGACATGGAAAGCATGAATCTCATGATCATAGGCCCCTTGGCTCCTAGGAAGAGCCTAATAAAGATTGTTTGTATAGTCTACACCCAAAACTACAACTGGGTCTTTGCGAGCCAAGCTCATACGTACAGGTTTAACTCCACGACATCAAATTCAAAAGTGGGACTAGGACGTTCCCAGAGTCTATTCTCGAGACAAGAACCACTTATTCAGCTTTTGTTCATCAAATTTCTTTTACTTGTAGCAGCTCCTTGTAAGAGACCAAACGTTGTTATTTGGCGAGCCTTAGTGGGACTAGACTTCGTATCACGCCTTTCTGTAATACTACACTCCTATCTTTGATATAATTTTAACCGAAGAGATTCAGCGACATCCTCCATGTACTGATCCTCATTTGGTTGTCCTTACAATTGGACCAGTATGTGGAGACTGTTTCCAGTATCTCGCTCAGATTTTCTACACCATGCAGACATGTGATTCCAGGTGCTTGGATAGAGGATAGGGAAACTTGTCAAAGACTTGGTTTCAAATCCTGCACATACCTTACACAGTCATAATTTATTTCTTACAAAACTAGCACTTGCCTTGCTAATTCTCCTACTTATTGCACTTCAGTATTTATAATTCTCCTTGCCCATTCTTTTACCTATTGGACTTCACAGCTTACACAGTCATTAGTTATTTCTTACAAAACTAGCATTCACCCCTACTAGTTGTCCTACATATGGCCAATTCTCCTACCTATTGCACTCCACTAGCTTACAATGTATTCATTTCTAGAACGAGATTAAAGCCTCTGCTTTGAGTCCCCAATCTGGATCTCAGCTCCTGCGAGCCCTCTCCCTCCCTCCCGCAGCCTCTACCTCCCCCCTGCTCACCCCCGCCTCGGCCGCCCTCACCCCCTCGCCTCTCCGCCCTCGACCCTCGCCGCCCCTCACCTCACCCCCCTCACCTCCCGTCTCACCCCCTCGCTGCGCCCTCCGCCCCCTGCCTCGCCCCTCCGCCTCACCTCTCCCCCTCGCTACGCCCTCCCCCGCCCCTCGCTTCGCTCCCCACCCGCCACCGGAGTTAGGTATGATCACTTGGGGCGCGTTCTGCTGGTGCAGCACCGCACCTAGCTTCCATCACTTGTTCGAGGCATGTCCGCGAGACTCCACGTTCCTTATCACACAGGGGACGTGGGGGCCGCTCGAGAGCATTCCGCCGCACCTGGCAGAGGCTGACACAGGTTCTCAGGAGAGGCAGCCAGCCTGGGAGATTATTAGCAGCATCACAGGATGGCACATCTGGACCTCGCGCTGCGCGCAAATCCTCGGTGGCACCTCCCTTTCAACTGCCCAGGTCATGACTGACATCTGGAGTGAGATTATACACACCCTCAGAGGCCAGTGGGACCAGATACAAGGTGACTCCCGGGCTGGCCGGGAGAAGCGGAGACGTTTCCTCCGTGATTGGGACACACAGGGCCTCTTCTTCGAGCATACTTCGCAGGGCCTTCAGTGGCGCTATTCACCACCTCTCTGGCTGTTCATTCACACTCGCCTGATCCCTCCGTGAGAGAGAGCTGTACTTTTTAGTTTCCTTTTTGGGCTGCGTCCGATTTGTGAACGCAGTCCCGTCAGTTGCAAAGCTGACCTCATGTATCTTGTTTTCGAAGTAATATAATCAGCACTGTTTTTTCGGGGAAAGGCTTCGCATAGAGAAGTCCAGCCGCAACAAACCATGTCTAACATGTCCGCTTCATTAAGTGAATGCAAGTGAAGAGGAGGAGGAGGTTGTCAATCACCAAAAAACCTTAAGGCCATATAGAGACAACTGTATGCTTGCTCGACCTGTACTTGCGAATTTCAACACTGTTCCAGTTCAAATACAATTATCAACCTGGAAATAAAATAACTGAGCGAACCCTGAAGTAATTTTAAGCAAAACTCTAGCCACCTTAAAAAGATTTTGAAGGCATCAACCTTCAATGGCAGCATTGCAGCCAATATAAATACTTGAAGAATATGATTTTACACACATAAGAAATACAAAACAATGTAAAAGTCTGGAGCTCTGTCTGTGCAAAAATAGAAGCAGAATAAAGGAAATGAAGGAACACACCTTCCAAAGCAGTTGCAAAACATCCGAATCAATTTTTCCTGGCACTTTAGTCGCAAAAAGTGTTGCAATTTCCAATAGAATCACAGCCATATCTGGAGTGGCCTGCAAAGCTCCCAAAGTATGCCATGGTACAGCTTGTCAATCAAGACAACAAGAAACAGAATTGATTCATGTGCAAGAAAGTTGGCATTTGAACATCCTGAATAAACTTACAAACTGAAGAACCTTAGTTGTGAAGTCCTACAACACTCTTGACTGTATTCCAAATCATTCATCCTTATACTCAGTCCTTTACTAACCTTGAATCGTGCATGCAGAGTGAGTAATATCTCATTCAGTAAAGAAGCAGGCCATGAAGGATCGGAGAGCTCTCCAGCAATAATTGACTTGAGCTCTTCAAATGACTCATAAGGACTCTGTAACCAAATGAGGGCCTTGATAACTGCACCGCGAACGTAAACACATTCACATGCTACAGTGGTACGAACTGCCTCTTTCAATGATGACAACATGCTGCCAATAGACTCCTTTCCAGATGTTGCTGACGAAGGAAAGGGAGCAGTCTTTGTACGGAGACCTGCCCACAAGCACCAATCAGTTAGCTTTGAGCTCTAGCCAAACAAAAATCAATACTCATAGTAGCTCCTGCATTGTCTTGAGGATCTTTATTTTCATCTAGTCTTCCCTGCTAAGCAGCTAAAAAGCAGCCAAATCTTCAATTAAATTTTTCTCAAATATAGATACTTAGTGCCCAATCTACTTCATGACACAAGAGCACCGACATGCATCACTTATTCTCTACAAAGATGCTCATGAAACCACACATTAAACACGATTGCCCTGATAGTTAGGGTTGTCCAGTTTAAGGCAGGTAAGGTACCACATTTAAATTTTTATTGCCCCCAGTTTTAAGAGGGAATACAAATTTACAGACTGGGGTCAAATAAGGGCATCATGTGGAGCAGAAATTTATGAGATTTTTTCTGTTGTCATGCATCATCCAGTCCTCAAACCTCTGTACCAACGACAAGTGGAGTTTCTAATTTGTTCTTTTTTAATCTGCTACCTCAGCCAGATCCCTAAGAACATCATCTACGTGTCTCTGAGCATAAATCATAGTCAACTCTCGACTTCTAGACCGTGTTCTCAAAATCACATCACCTGGAAGCCAGCCTGTTGTGCCTCATCATATTGACATGGAAGGCAGCAAGAGGAGCAAAGGTATGAGCTAGAAGAGGACTTCTCAATGATTAAACGTGTTCTTTATTATTCAAAATGAAAGGAAGCACCCTTTGCACAACTCCCTAGACCTTTTCCTGCATGTAATTGATAGGCGCATTTCCAAATTCCTTGACATGCAGCAAAGTACAAGCCCCTTTCTCACTATCAATAGTCATCAAAAGACAAGTCTTATCACCAATGAGACACAATATTCCCATGCAGCAGTCACAAAAATATGAGGAAAGTTAGTAGGCAGGTCCAATGAACAACCTGATTGTGTTAAAAAGGAGAATAATTCACTACAAAACGCCATTAACAAGAATTTGGTGGCTGCAATATAGAACATTCACAGGGCTTAAAGAAAAGGGAAAGCACGGATGGATCGGCTACTCAGGAACACGGACATGACATACAAAATACAAAACAAAATAGTAACACCTAGGATCCCCTGACCCTGCTTTAGTCCTTCTGCCCAAACATGTACATTTGTCATAGATTGCATTTTAGACAACCCAAAGATTGGGAAATGTTGAACTGCAGAAATAAATCCACATGGCAACCATAACAGCAAGGACAACAGAAATCCAACCTTCAGTGTTGGAGCCATCATTCTGTTCCGCCTCAGAACCTACTAAATCAGAAGCACCTGCAGACATGCTTCCACTCTCAACAAGGGCTTCAGGGTGACTATCCTCATCAACTGTATATCCACGTAATGCATATGCTGCAGCCCTGCTCTTTCCCATTTCTTGTACAACCCTTGCAGCTGCATGTAGCACTGGCCTTATTGGACTCCGAAATGCAGATTCCAATCTGCAAAAGCAACAGTTGTGGTGTTGCTTTTCAATTTTAAAAAGACGTCTAATATCATATTAAATCCAGAGACAAATAAAAAGACTAGATACCGACTGCGCTGAGAAGTCAAAGGTTACAACATTACGTGCAAGAAAATAATGCGTATCACTAAAAATTGCACCTACATCCTCTCCAGTACTGCTAGACTACTTAATGCAAAAAGGAAGACTTGCACAATCTACCGAAACCTGTGCAGAACTGCATCATTAGGGCTTAAGCCCAAAGAAACGCTTCCAAAAGCCACATCCAACATAGTGCATGTCTACCCACTAAGAAGCTTCTAAATCCCTCTTGCTCATAAGCAGGTCACTTCATTGTTTTCATTATTTCCTCCTGGAAATATTAAAGTAGTTTCAGTGTATTAATAAGGTCAGAAGGTTACCGACACTTTTCCCCAAGTATAAGGTTTTTCCACTTGCGCACAGTTAGTGGTTGACCTTGAAATCAGCTCCAAAGACTCCAGGAACCTCCCTGCAATCAATTCGCAGGAGACTCTTGTCCTCTTGGATCAATTCGCAGCTGGTCTAAAACACTTGGGAAGCCTGGGAACCCAAATTGCAGCAAGATGTAGTCTCCTGGTGGCTCAAAATCACATCGCAGCAGACTCTCTCTCCCTGTGGACCTCATTCGTGCAAAGGGACGAGGATTTGGATGCTGGAACAAATCACAATTCAGCCTGGGAGATGCCGGGGAGCAGTAGAAGGAATTTGCAGCACAAGGGAGAGAACTTGGAGGGAGAGAGAAAGACAATACACCACCCTAGGGGCCAGAAATAAGGGCTGTCCCCCTCCCCTCCCCCCGAAGGTCTTTATTGTAATAGAAAATAATTTTGTATAACTCGCTCTGAGAAGAGCATAAAGCTGAGTGCAACTCTCGAATGAATCTGGGAGCCCTGAGGCCCTTCTTTTATAGACTTGTCCTAGCACAAAACTAGACCCACATTCTAAAAGCTACTTTTTACAAAAGCTGAGATTTCCTGTTTTTGCCCACCTTCGGGCAAAACTTTTTAGCCTTTCTAGAACCCTATGGGGCACTCATTAATGGCGCCCTTTATCCTAGTGCTTTTTGCCTTGTGGGACCTGCCTTTCCACACTTACTCCATCATTTGTGAGCCCTACCAAGTCCTACACACCAACACTTTAACCCATTAAGGGTTAGCGAAATGAATGCATTCCTAGTTCTTAACAAAGTTCCATATGATTGCAAAGCTTGGATTCTCTACTTGGACCTTGTTGCAATCTATCACCTATCAAGGCATTTGTATTTCATCACAAGGAGCTGCCTTCATACTAAACTTCACAGGTCGACCATCACAGCACTCTATCACAAGCTATATATATGCCACCACAGCCTCGTAGATCGCCAGGCTCCCCATTAGGCTTCACCCCTCTGCCAACTTGTGGATAATCATCACAGTGATGCCACATCACAGCTTCTCCATGGGATCTGAGATTTATTTATGTATTGGTATTTCTATGATTTTGGCTATGTTGTATTCGTTTGGGTGTTGATGCCCACATGGAGGCTCTACCCTTTCAGCTCATTGTATCAAGTTCTTTTAGTCCCATATATCCTTCGGTCTTTCGAAGGCTTTTAATACAATTTCTTTCTTCACTCTTTTCCCCGAGAAATTGAAAATCTGGAGGAGCTCCAAAGGAGCTTCCTCCTAGTCAATGAAGTTTTTGGCCCCTTGATGAGGTTTCTCCATGATCTCCTTACTGGACCAGCTGGCGCTGCTCACCAGCCAGATGCATCTATTTTGCTAAAACATCAAAGCCTTACATGTCTCAACGACATAGGTGAGCCAAGGGGCTAATGGCACTTGAAGAACTTCTGACCAATCTAATTCATCTCAAGTACTCGTTAATAAACCCACTGGGGCATGGGGTTGTACCCCTCGCCTCCATTAAGTCCTCTAGCGTATTGCTCATTGGCTTCCCCTCATATGAGAGAATCACACGTTGAGTTTGTGATTGTCAAATCCAAGGGGTTGTCCTTTGGCTCAAGTCAAATGGATCCTAAATAGTATTTGTGATCTCCCTCGACTTTTTCCTTCCCTCACCTACAAGTCTGGAAATAGCAACACATATTGACCGACATATTCAGTTTTGTGCATCTTTCTCGCTTGTCTCTACGCATAGGATTTCGACTTTTTTTCATTCAATATTCCAATGACAGTCCTCAATCAAAAAGTATTGCTATAATTTTTTTAACATTTACCCATAAAGAACTACTTGTTGATCCTTGGTTAGGTTCGCCCAACTGTTCATGCTGTCATTTTGGACTAAAGAGTGTTTGGCATTGCGTTGGGGACTGTTCTTTTGTTTGTGTTCGATTTGGTAGGATGTCACTTGTCTTCTTCCTTAGTATTCTATCAGCTCTTTCTTTGAATTTGGGACATTGTCTCTTGGTTAGCCCAAGAATGATGCTGCACTCCACTCCCTTAGAACTATGCATGGCAAATTCATGGTGGTACATTGACAAAGTTGTCTCGGGATTTGCTCCATTTCTTGCTTGCATATCCCCTTCCATCTTCTAACACCCGTGGAGCATTTGGATAACACATTGTTCTCGTGTTCTCAATAATTATCACGCATTTTTTGTTGGAATTGTGTGTTTTGATACACCCTCATTTGTAGGTGGTGGGAAGGGGGCGCTTATGAAATGGTTTGAGAAGGGGTGAATAGCTGGGAGCCCATTTGTCCATTCGGCGTATGCATGGGTGTGATGATTGGCTGGTCAATGTCGAGATAGGTCGCACGAAGAGGATACTTGAAGCTCTAGTTCATGATTGGTCTATGTACATGTTGAGCTTCGAACTTGGCGACGGTGGTTCCAGTCTCTTCTTGGCTCCTACAATGTAGTCCATTCTATGGGCTATCCACAAGTGCCATCCATTCCTTAGTATGTGCCTTGTAGGCCTAGTTATAGGCAATTAGGACACATGGTATAGTTAGCACATGTGCCAGTTAGTCAGTTAGTACTACGGTTTTGTTATATTGAATGTACTTTGTACTCATTTCTCTATTGCAGCAATTAATTACAGCAGTACGGTTTTCTTCCATTGCTTCCACCTCCTTGGCTTCCATTGCTTGCCCTAGTCTACAAGGGTATCAAAGCAGGTTAGGGACCTTCCCCTCAGCCATTGACAGCCACCCCAAGCTCTAGCGCTCTCATTCGAGGCTGTCTGGCGGCTTGTACGAAAGTCTAAGGAAACTGGTCGGCTCATTTCCAAAGGCGCCTTCACACATGTGACCACTCAAGGTCTCTCCAAACAATTTCGTCGCCAAAAAATGTCTTTTTGGTGCTGCTGATGCATAGCCGACTATCACAAGTGCTTCTCCTTGAGCTGGTTCAGCATTTCAATGCATTTTAAGCTTCAGCCAACCTGTTCTATCGCCTACAAGTGCTCCAAAACAGACGCATTTCACACACGTGGACTGCTACAACTTTTCGGAGCACTCTACCTAGTTGCCTTGCACATTTCATGACCTGTGTTTGCATTTTGGAGCACTTGAAGATACTGACCTGCTGCTGTAATGCCTACAGGAGTTTCTACACTAGCCCCCTTGCACACGTGTGGGTTTCTGTTGCATTTTGGGGCCCTACATCAGCCGTTTTGGACTTGTGGAGCCTGCTGCAGCATTTCGGAGCACTCACCTCAGCCAACTTTGTCATTTGGAGCCTCCTGCTGCATTTTGGAGACCTCTCTTGAAGCCCTCTTGCTCTCATTTGCTACTTCTACACCTCGGGCTGCGAGCTTATCCCCTCAGGTTGCTGCTGCACTCATTTTGAGGCCTCCTGCTGGCCTTCACTTGTGGGAGCCTCCACATAAGCTCGACATTTGTGGGGCATATACTCTTGCTGTAATTCCACATTCCAGCTTCTTTTGGCATCCTCAGTTGCCATTTTCTGTCCATTTCACCTCTCCTACAAGGGTGACTACCTGTGCTCAAGTTTGGAGCCTTTTTCCTACTATAATTTTGGTCTACATCACTTGGTAAGCTCCTACTGCATTGACTTCTTTTATGTCCAGCAAAACAGTCCTTTCTTTGGTTCCTTGGAATTGTGGAAAGGCCTCGTGTTGCCTTGGAAGACCTCGTGTTGCCTTTTGGGAGTCTTTTTCCAGCAGGTACACTTTGTGAAAGCCACACATTTGCACTGAAAAAGCTTGAAGCTTGTGCAGTAATTTGCCTTTGGATTTGGGAGATTGCACTCCTCTCATTTGCATTGTCAGCTTGGTGCCTTTGCCTTGCGTTTTTGCACTATGATTGGCAATAAGGATGACTTGTTTGGGATGCTTGGGTCTGAGGACAAACTTGATGGCACAAATTACCCCATGTGGGCTTATATGATGGGGCATGTCTTGGTTTCCAAGAATCTTCGGAATATTGTTATAGGTACTAAGATCAGACACACCAAACCTCCTCCTTCTAGTACATCTAGTACTACCTCTGGCTCATCTGGTGATGGGCCTAATGCTACTTCTGGTGCAATTGCCTTCTTCCACTACAAGTACTTTGCCTCCTACTCGGGAGAAGCTTCAGTGGGATGGACACAATGCCAAAGCACATGCCTTGATTGCTCTTTCAGTGAAAAGGGTTATTATCCCTCATATCCGTTCATGCAAGACAGCTAAACAAGCATGGGATCAGCTTGCCTCCTTATATCAAGTGCAGAATGAGGCTAGAGTGGCCCATCTCCGCAAGCAGTTGAAGGACTTAAAGCTATAAGAGGGCGGTAATATGGATGCCTATCTTACCCAGTGTTAAGGATTTGAAAGAGCAGTTGGCAAATATTGATGAGGTTGTCCCAAATTCTCAGCTTGTATCCATGACACTTGATGGATTGCTTGATTCCTACCACAGTTTTGCCACTACTTTGCGGTTGGTTACCATAGGCAATGCCAACCACTACTCTTTTGGCCAGCTGGTTGCCCTTTTGTAACAAAAGGAACAAAGCCATGCATTGAAGTCACCTAGAAGGAGGATATCTCCTTGCCTGGAGAACTCCATGATGTCATCATATATCGTCTCATGTGGACTATGCCCATCTGTAGTGACCCCATGCACATAGGATGATGTATCTGGGGGAAAGTAGCACACCGCTATGAAGATAGATCATGCCTCCAATAACCGGACTCATATCCACATGTGTCGTGCATGCTCCTCTCTCTGTACCGCAGATATAAAAGGCCTCAGGAGTGACCTGAATAGGGCAGCTACACTTCCAGAACCCCATGCCCCACTGAACCATTGATTCATTCGACGTATGCATGGGCGTGATGATTACTTGGTCGATGTGGAGATAGGTCGCATGAAGAGGACACTTGAAGCTCTGGTTCGTGATTGATCATGCACGTGTTTGGCTGCTTGGCCTATGCATCGCATTTGCACAAACTTGGCAGTTTGAAGCAGATTCTTGTCAACTTGGCGAAGGTAGTTCCACTCTCTTCTTGGCTCCTAGAAAACTGCAGGCCCGGTCGTTTTTTATTGAATAGCTCATGAGAGTCGACTCTCAAGCTGGTCTTGGTATGTTGTGAAGCAAGTTTGTCTTGCTCTAGGGTCCTAGTAGAGTCACTTGCATCAATCCTTGTATGAGCAAAAAGCCCGGTCGAGATGAGCTCTTTCTTCTGAATAACAGAGTGCGGGTTGTCTTCATTACATTTTGATATTGTGACGTTTCAATCGTGCACTGAGTGTTGAGAGCCTTCTCAGAAATTGTCATTTTATGTGAAGCTGTCGACATTTTATGTGCTGTGTGTAAACATAGCTGCATGATCCTAATTCTAACATTTTTTTCAATGTTTGGGTTCACATTTGGTTGGATTTGATTCATACTCTCCATCATGATTGGTCAAGGCAGTTCTTCAGCTGCCCAAGATTGTGGTGGGGCTTTTCTGTGGACTAAAGACAAGGCTTCCTTTTTACTGTGGACATTGCTTGAATTTGCGGGCATATCCTCTGATTTGATCTCTCATCTTTAAGTTATTTTGATCTTATCGGTGCCTCTTGTGTAAACATGGATCTATTAAGATGATTTTCTTGTGCTTTCATACCTTAAGTTGCTTTGGCTTCTTCAAGTCGACATTTGTCTAATTAAAGTATTTGTGCTAAATAAAAAAGCTCTCTTTCAACAAAAAAAGCAATCTCGCAGTCAAAAAAAGTAAATAAAATCACCTTCGCATCACAAGTTTGATCAAAGCTTGAGGGCGCCGTGGCCTTGAAGCTGGTCTTTCTTTTCGGGCTTTCGGTGGAAGTTCATTGCCATCCTTTACCTGTTGGGAGCCATTTGTCAGTGGTAAAGGAGCATCAGGAAATTTCAAGATTGCAGTAGTCAGCATAGCCCAGCCACCTGCACGCTCTTCAAGCCTGCAATGCACAACCACTTACACGGACTGAGATTGAATGCTGCAACCTTTTAACCTTGAGGAAAAGCCCATCAGATTCGAGGTGCTGCATGTGGATATTACCTTTCATTGTTATCAAATTTCCCTAAGATACACATGATAGCTTCAAAGCAGACCCTTTCACTGGGGTCAAGAAGGAGTTGATATAAAATGGTTTGATATTGAGACTTTAAATCGGGTCTTTCTGCAGTCATACAATATTTGCACTAATATCAAAATGACGCTACAGACAAGACAAAATATAACTCACAAAGCCTCAATCCAGGCCTCTCTTCCACACATGTCTACAATGAAGCTAGCACAACAGGAACCTACCATTCAAATCAACTCATAATTTCTCTTTGATGAAACAGAAAATACCAACAAAACACATCCAAAAGGAAGATTTGAATAAAAAAGAAGTGCCTCTTACCATCTAGAACACGTGCACGTGATAGAATAAAGCAAAGTCGAGCAAGGTATACACGAGCCAAAACATCATGCAGTTGCAACACCTCTTGTAATGCACCTGCAACAGAAAGTCACGTGGAGCATATTGGTATTGCAGGGGAAACCAAATATAAAAAATTCCTTCATTTAAATTCACCTGAAAAAATATGCTTAAGCTTAAGTTGAAATAGTGAAAGAGAAAAGGCGCACCTCCACTGAGAGCGATTTTGGCTGGGAGAAAGACAGAGTAAAAAGATCAGAAAATATGTCATGTAAACTAATCTCTCGTATCAAACAGCAAGTTTTTTTAGTTGTTAAAGTGTTCATTTTAAATTTGAATAACATATCCTCACTTTTCTTTAGTCTAATAAGAAATTGCATATCTCATTGCACAACTATGCTAAGGATTATTTAGTCCGTACCTACAGCCATTGCAACAGCGTATGGATCACGAGTAGCCAATTCCGAGACAATAGCTAAAGCATGCCTTACTCCAATCGGGTCTGCACAAGATATACTGCAACAAGAAAATAGGTAAATGTCATTTGCAGTTTCCACCCCAGCTCAGACCAATAGTGCTTCTAAATAAGCATCAATTATAGTATCACAATGCTACACTTGATGATCTAAAAGATCAGGAAATAAATAAGAGGAGAGTTGATAAATTTGGTAAGACATCAGTCCTCAATCGGGAGAGAGCCAATACAAATCACTTTGTTGCTTGGCATTCTCTACAAGCAATAAAAGAAAGGCACGGGGAAAGCATGAATAAATGAGTAGCAAAACAACTCTCATTTCTCAGTTAATAGAGTTGTACCCTGTACCACTTTTAAGACCTACCAAAAATACTCCTCCTAACTCATCTATATACTCCCTGATAACTGAACCTGTTACATCATCCATAGATACAACTCTTGATTTATAGCGGCAAGCACACTATAAAACTGTCAGAGGAACCAGCAAAAGCCCATAAAAATTATCCTATATTGCAATCGCTATATCAGAAGATACAATTTATAGCCACTCACAATAGTAAAAGATATCACTAACTTTTGGCACATGACAGGCAGAGGGAGATCAACATACCCTTGAACTGCCCGATGTAAAAATGCCGGGTTCCCTGGATCCAAAGGGAGCCTTCGCAATGTGCTCAGTGCAGCATACTGAAGACTGCTGCGTACTGCCGACTGCCACCAAATCACAAACAATGGCAGCCTTGCCTCAATTTTATTTGTTATATGAAGTCAAAAGCTTCCAAAGACACAGATTTAAGGTGACGCTCTCTTTTTAACAGTTAGATGTGAGAGAACATGTTGATTTGAGAGCAGCAAATTCAAGTTCAATTTTTTTCTTGCAGTACACATCTCTTCCAACTTTTCAAATCTTAACACATTCATCACCTTCTGAAGTTCGTAAGGAAGGTTTCTTTGAACAAATTCAATCTTTGTTTGTAACAGCTAAATTTTATCATTCATAGAAGCTTCTAGGTCCTCTCCCTTAGACAGTTCCACTTAACACAAAGATGTATGTATGATTCTGCATCTACATGACAATTGCTGACGCACATTTCTCTCTACCAGCACCTATTTTTCAGGAACTCCACAATTGTTACAACTGCTGAAATGTAGTAGACGTATTCTTCACTCAAGACAATAAGATCACGATTTCACAAAATGTTCCGAGTCGCTCTCGTGCGTTTTCTATTGTGATCCCATCTTCAGAAGGCTGTACTTCTAATAAAACCAATCACATATCTTGGCATGGATAAGAGAAGCAGAGGGCACATTGTCCCATATTTCAACTCTTGTGATTGAAGTAGGGCTTAACACCCAAAGAGGAGGACACAATCAACAGAGATAACTGACCAACATAGAATCTTGCATTGAATGCAACACTGGATTTTTTAGAGTCCAGATATAAGGGCGTCATCTCCATCAAATCATTGAAGTAGCATTTCGAAACATGGGAAATCAAATACTTACCTCTTTGTCAATTGTTGGCCTTCCAAACATCCCCTTCTTCCTCTTAACTTTTCCAGCATCTGCGACCTGGCTTGCAACCAGATAGATCCAGTGACCAAAGGGTTAGAGACGATTGCTCAGTTTTTTCCCTTTCTTTCTTTTGTGTGTGTGTGTGTGTGTGTGTGTGTGTGTGTGTGTTGTTGTTGTTGGGGTGGGGGGGGTTTGTTTAGAGGGCCACATGGACATGCTGAACCCCAACTGACTAAAACAAAATTTTAAAATTTGAATGGACAACTTTCTGATGACAACATGATATAATAGTTCAAACCTTGTCTAGTATAGTGAAAACGATTTCGTATAGTTTGTTCAAAAGATCATCATTGCTTGTCGGTGCATACGTAAGCGCCTTGAGTGCTGCAAGCCGTCTCCCATGAACTGCATGCAGGTTGAGAGAGGTAAGACTCTATTGTGTACTCTCATCTGCAACATTTTAAACATTAAAACCATTTCCATTACATACAACGCAACTGCAACACCCCCAAAACCATTACTTTAGCACACTGACAAGAGTAAGGGGTCAATTTAAATCGCACCCTTTGCAGCTTTAGACATTAGCAATAGAGGGTGATGCAACCTCGTCTAAAAACGTCATTTTTTGCACTAAAAATCACGAGGATTGATATAAAATATGCAAATGTAGTTACAGCCTGCCATGTCTGATCATTTATCTGTGCTACTGCACCAAAAAGCTCCCTGCATGAATCAAAGCTGACGTGCCAGCTCATTTCCTTGGCTCGTTGGACAGGTGCAGTCCAGTAACTGGCGAATAAGCCAGAGCCCAATTGCTGACCAACGAGTAGTTGGTTGCCTGGTCACTAACGTATCAGTTCTGTTAGGTTTGTTAACCATATCCTTCTCCTGATCTGGATCTCTCAGAGACATTAACACGTAAACCTTTTACAACCTCTCTGACCAACTTACAACTTACAAAGTGCTCGTCAACAAAAATTGCATCCTCAGTACAGATGCCTCTTCCTTCCTAGAGATTTGAGCCTTTCATAGGCATACAAGCTCCTGGCTTACTGTCATATGGGTGCCAAGGATAAACTGCATATCACACAGTCAAACTAAATAATATATATATATCCCACATGATATATCAGCCCTAGTAGACATCCTATCTGACATAGATCAGCTCTTGCCAAGTTATACAATCTCAATAACATGGCACCAAAACATACGAGTACGATCTGCACTCAAATCGAATGCATTAGCTCCATAGCTAGCAGCATTGCTCTGCCTAGTATCCACTTCCCTTAGGTCCCATCAGCAGCATGAATACGGAATATTTTACCTAAATCCAACAAGACCAGCAAACTTCATTCATTCAAAGCCTACTCGTTCACCAAACTAAACTAAGGTATAACCTCATCCCAAAAGTCGAGTGCACTTCATTAGCGAGGTTGGCTTCCAAGGGGTGAGATCAGCCAAGTCTTCCAATCAACTCTTTACTGAAAAACTCTGATCCAGACCAAAACAACATTCAAAGACAAGGCACTAGACTTCTTGATATAATCCCAAAAAATAGAAGGTATATAAATTGAGTGGGGGTACAAATAGATCATTTTCAAATTTCCATAAAGAAAACTGATTCCCATTAACTGATTGTCATAATAAGGCAAATTTTGATGTTAGTGATTATTATCGCTCAATGTTAGGTTTTACTGCCTGCTGTATTAGTTCATCCCCTTCCCCTTTCATGAATGCCATGTGTTGCACCCCAAATGAGGAGCAGTCACAAGTAGTCTCAGTAAAAGACTATCTATAAGTGGCATTAGACTTGAGGGGCTCACCCTCTACTTCCAAGTATGCACACTAGGGATCCCTAATAAGGGTCCCAACAGGAGGATCACAAGGGCCCAAGTCATCGGCCACATGTTGTCCCCACATAGGCCAGCCAAACCAGCCAAAGTGGCTGATTGCGCCAGCAAGCTGGTTTGCCAACCCTAGCTCCGTTGGGGAAGCTATCAATAGGACATCTGTGCCATGTTACCTCAATCACTGAAGTTCAGATGGTGTGCAAAGGATCCTCATCACCATACTGCTGCAGTTTTCTGCATCCCCTAGCCGCAAGTAACTCACCACTTGTGCTGTGTTTTAGACAGCAAAGGACCTTGAAATGTTCCAGCACACATATCTTGTATTGAGACACATATCTTGTATTGAGACATAATTTGTGTTGAGATGTTCACAGTCACTTGCTTGATTCAATCGTTGGGAACATCTACATGGTTCCGCAAGTACATACTGATCTCCCACGTCCTTTATCGGCACTTGTAGACAACATATCTCAGCACTTGCCCAACTTTATAAATCAGATGGCAGGTGAGATGGCACAAAACACTTATATATGTTCTCCACTCAGCTTTGAATACATTAGTGACATAGCTAGGAGCACTGCAATACCTCACTGTTCGTGGATAAATGAAAATACATTAAAAACTAATGTGACAATACAGCCCATAAAGACCAGTCGTCTTTGTTTTGCTCAAAGAGTGCTCACCACGATAACTAAGATGGATACTTATCTCCAAAAAACTATGCAGTTCATTAGCTAAGTTCAGTCTCCAAGAGGTGAGGAGGAAGTCAATTATTCAAAACAAGGTTTTTCCTCTGAAATCTTCACCCATAGGCAAGCCCAGAAAATAAAGCCAGAAATTGAGTATCAGAGTTACTATCTTCCATTATTTGACTGTCCTCAAGGGCACATCTTGCTGGTAAGAATTCTTCTTACAAAAGTTTTTCTTCTTGCTTTATTTGTTCCATGATCAAGCGCCTAAATGCTTCATCAGACCTAACTTTGTTCCACCCCATGAGGATTACTTTTGTTGGACCTTAAGGCATTCAGACAGTACCAACTTGAAAATGACAAAGTAACAAATATTACACTGCATTGGCAGGACAAGGAAAGCAACCCCTTTCTCTTCCGCCTCTTCCACCCCCGCCTCAACAGCTCATCTTCGGCCTGCTGGATACCACTCAATCCACAGCCCTTTTTGTGGGCTGTCCTCACCTTCCTGTGCCTCTCCTCCCTCGTTTTTGGCCTGCCATCTACAGCCCCTCAGCTCAAACTTCCCCCCTTGGGCTTCTCAACAGCCCTTGTGTTGGAAAGGTCACCTCCCCATCTGTAAGCCCCCATATGAGGAGAGCATGGGGGAGGGAGACCTAGGAGTACCCAACAAGAAAAGACAGAAAGGGGTTGTCACATAGACAGCATCATGGCTGTCATGTGGGCAGCACATCTAGGGGGAAGGATGGCAGAATACAGAAGCCTGCTGTACGGCTGGCGTACGGAGCTCAGGCAGGAGCCTTAGAGCTGGAACAAGCCCGGAGCAGAAGCAAGACAGGCTGGGACAGATTGCGATGGATCTAGACAGGAGGCGCATTGTCTGCAGTAGATTTTGGGGGGGGCTGGACCCTGTATTTATAGGGCATCTGCCCTTGAAAGATGGGCCAAGGGCCCTTGTAATGAGTGCCCCAAAAGGGCAGCCCACAGTCCCATAAATGGGGAACTGTGGGGTCGGTTTTCATACAGACTGGGTCGGTTTTTGTACAGACTGAGTCGGTTTTTTTGGCCAGGCCCTTGAGGGCTATATAAGGGAGCCATTCAGGCCTCATTTCAGCATCATCTGGAGCAGCAATTCCACCAGCAGAAGGAGCAGCAGCAGGGCTATCTTTGGGCCTACAGTCAGGAGGAGAAAGTAGTACCTTGTGCTGCAGACTTAGCTTGCAGGAAGCTGCCCACCTAGACTGGTTTCCAAACAGCAAGGTGGAGAAGATCATTCTAGACGGAAAGTCTACTCACGCTCGAGGTGAAGCACGCGGACTCTAGTCTAGAGATAGCCAGCAGATAGGAGAAGGACTTTTGTGGTAAGATCAGAGGACCACACCATTGGTGGGACTCTGGATCTGTCTCTTTTGTATTGTGTCCATAGTTGTGGACGGAAATATATTATTTGGTGGTTTCTCTATCTGATTGGTTCATTGTCTATTGATGAGTCTGCACACCTATTAAATGCACATAAGTAAAGAAGTTTGTGATTCCACACCCACACCGCACACTGTGTGAGCTCCTGGGCATTATTTCCGCTGCGTGTACCCTCTGTTGGGTATTTTCTAACACCTTGGGCCCACTTCCGCCCCCGAATTCCTTTCCTCGACTCTCCCCTTCCCCTTCTCCCATTCTCTCTATCCTCCATTCTTCACTTCTATTCCTATGCCTTTCTCATTCCCGATCCCTTCCTTCCTTTCCACTCCTCAACTCCCACCTACACACCCACACATACTTAAGCATCCATTTATACATCCTATAGTACTCTCTCCTTTTGGAAGAGAAATAAGATTCCATGTTTGATATTTCATGATTGCACCATTTTTGCATTGCTTCTTGCCATAATGGATCTAAAGATGCTTCATCTTAACTGATCAATTCTTTAAAGATGCTTCATAATGGATCTAAAGATGCTTCATCTTAACAAGAGATTCCATAAGATAAACAAATGAACTCCTATTTGTTCTAACCGTTGGTCCGTGGGGGCCTACCCATTGGCCCATAGCCAGTGCAGATGCACAAAGATGGGACCTGTCATTGTTGCGCAGCAGGTGACCTTGAGACGATATCACATTGCTTGTGGAGCTGCCCCTTGGCCCAAAAGGTCTAGCTGGATTCTCTTACGGACCTGGCCAAGGTGTGGAGGATCTGTCAAGTAGTCACCTAGGGGATGGTGGCTTCGCTAAAGGAGAGGAGGCACGCTTTCTCCATCAATTGACCTCGCCAGCCTATCTCATTGTGGTGAGCAGATCACTAGTCAGGGGTGCTTAGAGCCCTCACCGGAGGACAGCACTTGGGCGACAATTTCCAACAACAAAGCTTGGCACATATCAGTGACTCGATGTAGCCTTATTATGGGGGGGCAGCAAAACCAACTATGCCATCTATGTATAAAGAATTCTAGGAGGACCGCCACACGGCATAAGCGCTTTTGCAAAGCTTTTACATTTTTGCAGATCAAGGTATCCGTTGGTTGTATACCCCTCCCCCTTGGCTTTTGGTGCCCACTTTGGTAGTATCAGGGCAGGAGCTTAGACCCTGAGAGGCGGGTTGCAGGACAGCCAGCACCTTCTTCATTTTAGCACCTTATGAATTGCTGAATTAGACGGTTCTTTTTCTTTCTTTCTTTTTTGGGAGGGCAGAGGGGGGATGAGGGGGCGGAGGGGGGCGGGGGGGGAAGAGAGTTGAAAATCAATAGAATCTGTTTTCCTATTACAAAGATATTCCAAAAAATTGTGACTTTATTTAAAGGTGGCATGGTCAAGGATTGCACCACCAAGTTTCTCTGCACATTGTTCAATTTGTAGCAAAGAGAAGATCACATGAGAAATGCCAAAGACTTCCAAACGAATCAAGTTCCAGTCATCTTCCAATGGCTAAACATAAAGTATGCTCAAGAGTCAAAACCAACCTAATTCTTTTAGTGAAAGATTAAGAAGCACCTTCCACATCAGCATTTGCAGCCTCTTTTGTCAACTGATCTATTATTCGAGGTACAACATCAGCTCTCGTCACTCCGCCAGTTGCATTTAGGTCAGCAAGAGCATCCCAATTTGGGGTAGAAATCCCACCACCTGGAGCCAGACCTTGACCACCACTATCCGAAAGAATACGGGCAAGATAATAATACACATATCGCAGAACGTGCCTGTCTTCACACTGCTGATGAAGCTGCATACAAAAGAGAACCAAACCTTCAGGTACGATTTACAGCATCAAAGATGTAAACTGTTCTGAAAGAGAGCACTTGATATTTGTAGCCACTCACCATCAATAAAGACGGGGCTAGGGATGGGTCAACAGAATTATAAACAGCCAGCTTTGGAAATACTTGATGTACAAGCTGGCTTGAAGAACTCTTCTGCAGCCATCATTAGAGTAGCAACTAAATCAATGTAGCAACACACCAGGAATGGTAAAGTAACAACAACTCTGGCATAATAGCAGGAAGTGACCTGATCAGCTGCCGCTGCCAATTCATGCAGGCTTCTGGCAAGTTGGGAATAAGACACAGGCTGCACATCCACATATTCATGACCAAACATATCAGATCTCTTCACCATAACCCCTGGGCCCTAGTTCAGGAAATATAAAATGCAAATCGCATATAGTCTGAAAAAGTATAATTTGCCACTGAACCCATGGAGATCTTTCAGAGAGATGATACATTAATGCTTCCTATTAGATATACCTACAATGTAAAGAAATTACAAGTATTCAAAAACTCTCAAAACAATGCAAGGATTTGTGCATCCAAGAGAAACTAGCAAAACCAATCTAGCACACGATTAGGGAATAAAGCACCATAGAAGAAATATTGTAAAATTTATAATCTTTACACGAAGCTTTAGTCTAAGCCATTACTAGACTATAGATGTAAAAAACACATTCATTCTCAAAGTCTCAGTCTATCTCAATGAAAGGGCCAATACGTCTTACGGGATCCCTAATTATTGAACTCTAAAATAGTAATAAAAACAAGTTGATACATCTTGTCAATACAAGTTTAACCTACCCTACACCCTTGAGTCGAACAGTCGGTATTCACTAATCATGGTTTTATTCAATAACCATGTTTTAACCCTGATTAACTATTAGCTAAGGCAAAATCCCCAAAATTACCAAATGTAACATTAGCTAACACAAGCCTAGTTATTACACAGCCCACACATGCATGATCTGCAGATCATAACTGCTCCCTCGCCAAGCCAGGTCTACTTCCACGCCCTCTACTCTGCCAGTCTTTTCCAGTCCTTGGCCATGCCCACCCAGCCCACATGGATTATCTATGCAGCCCATGTGACAGCCTATGCGCTGCCCACATGGCTGCTCTTCATGCATGGCAAGGTGGTGTGCATATGCAGCCCACATGGCTGCCCTCCCTTTCTCAGGCCTGCCCACATAACAGCTTCTTCATATGCCCATGTGGCAGCCCTTTCTATGCCATACATATCGCAGATGTCCTGCCTCCATGTCCTCATCATCTAGGGGCTCACAATAGGAGCACTAACCCTCATATCCGAACATCCACTCTCAACGAGCCATTGTGGGCCTACACCCACTTGATCAAACACGTGCTCCATCACCTTCCACAAGAGCAGCCACATGCTGCTCCTAGATCAGTACCAAAACTGGGCATAAGGCAGCTCCTAGTGCTGGTCTCCCTTGCTGCTGCATGCCTCTACAAAAAGGGCTTTTGTGGCTTGCTCTGATTGGGACCCAAGGCCCCACTATATAGCCTGCTATGCTTGGACCACTAGTCTGTAGAAGGGGTGACTGGCCTCCTTTTTTGCCCACAACCAGTCCTGGAGAGCCGACCCCTTTAGAGGGGCCCAACCCTGACCATAACTATCCCCTGCTTGACCAGGCCCTCATCTGTCTGCCCCCCTTCAAATGATCTACTCAAAGGCCATTCTGAGATCTATATAAGACCCTCTACCCTGCCCATTTGCAGGGCCTTTCCAGTCCTTGCCAACCCATAGTAAGGTGCTGCATATATGCAGCCCACACAGCTGCCCTCTCCTTTCCCAAGTATGCTACTGTGGCATCCCATCCATTAGCCCGTATGAAAGCTCTTTCTATCCCATGCATATTGCAGGTGTCCTACCCCCACCTCCTCCTCATTTGGGGTTTCATAATTGTGGCAATGACAGTCATATAACAGAAGCAATAATTTGTTTTGAGGGCTGGCTTTCTGTGTAGGCAAGAACACCCACCAAACCTTTCATGGAGAACTCTTTCCCTCCACCAGAAGCAATATAAACTCAATAGTACTTATAAGTTATACCTGAAGAGGAAGAGTAAACCTGAATAGATGCTGCCCAACCAAGCTAGCTGAAGTAGATGCTCTACAAATACAAGGAGCCACGCTCTCCTTCTATTTGTAACATGCAACGGTAATCTGATCATGTAATCACACAAGACCTTCTTTAAACCTTTAGCGAGGAATTAGCGTAATGCTGACAACCGATTGGGTCCCTGTACCCATCGAGGCCCAAGGGCCTGGAGAATTTACTTTATACTTGGAGAACTGAGAAATACAAATAACACTCTTCGAGAGAGCATGGAAACGCGCTTTTGAAGAGTACACTGAGCCCACGTATAGCACACCCAAAGACCTGAGAGGCAACGTCAACCAATACCGAGACCTTGATATTGTCCACACTGACAATGTAGGGCACTTCTGCAAGGCAAGGAAGAGGCTTGTGTTGTCCAATGGAATGCAGGGTTACTGCGTGAGTGAGAGAGTGAAGGTTGGGAGTGATAGATCCTAAAAGAGAGCTAGAGATGCAAACTGTAAAAGATAACTGAAAAGAGCTGCTGAAATAGAACCCCAAACCTTACTCCATTTGCTGATCCGACTCCCCGTCTGATGCGCTACATGAACACCTTCCAAAAGGACTGAATTGAGGCCAAGAGCTGAGGCTGGTCAGAGGCCAACAACTGGAGGTGTCAGGCTGTTCAAAAGGGGCTGGAGTGGAGCTTTAGGAGTGCTGAAGGAGGGAGGACTGAATGAGGAAAAGAGAGGGCAGCAAGGGCCTTTTATAGGGGCTGAGGAGCCAGCCAACCAGCCTGGCCGTAGCCGACTGGCTGCTGATCTCCTTGACCTATAAAAGCCCCTCCTTGGCTCATTTGCCAGGGAGTTTTGTGGTCTTTGCAAATTGCCTTGTTGGCATAGTTGCCACCCGAAACGGAAACGGAAGAAACGAAAACGGGAAAAACCGGGGAAATGGAGTTTCCGACCCTCGCCGAAACAGAAACAGAAGAGACGGCAATGTGGTACAATTTATGTATAAAAATTTATTTTTTATACATGATACAATTATCAATAAATAGATTGCAAATTTTACATAATACAATTATCTATACTTGAAGCATCATGCATGCTTCTATGATTGTAAATTCCTATGATTATTGATCTATCTAGTATCATCTATTATCCATGAATGATGGTTCAACAATCAACATGTGTTATGAACTAAGTTCTAACTTCTAACTTCTAACAAGATTGCACTTACAACAATCTGAAGTTTGAGAGGGAGGATGGAGAGGTAAGACAGAGGATGGAGAGGTGAAAAAGGATGGAGAGGTAGAAGGAGGATGGGGAAGTGAAAGAGGATGGAGAGGTAGAAGGAGTCGGAGGAGGATGAGAGGTAGGAGGATGGAGAGGTAAGAGAGGAGAGGTAGTGGAGGGATGGAGAGCTGAGAGCAGGCTGAGGATGGAGAGCAGCTATCAGCCTGCAGGATGGAGGGATGGAGAGGAGAGCAAGCTGCGGGTGCCAGGGCCCAGGAATCAAAGATGGAGAGGGTGGAAAGCAGCAGGATGGAGAGCGGCAACACGGGACGCGGCACAAACGACGACAAGAGGCGACGAATGGGTGAAAAATGTTTTAATCAAAAGAAGGCAAAAACAATTTAATCAAAAGAGGGCCACCCACAAAACCAACCCCCCCTCCCCAAAACCAAAAAAAAAAACAATGATTATGAAACGACGTTTCTAAAAGAAACGCCATTTTTGTTTCGGCGTTTTCGTTTCCAGGCCAAAAACGGCCGTTTCTGGTAACTATGCTTGCTGGCTCTCCTCTGGTCCATTGGTCAGCCTTTGGGGGGTCCTCTGGGGCTCCTATCCTAGGCTATGACCTAGACCTAACCTAACCTAAGATGAAAACACTAACTACCTACTGTTCTCCAGTGGGTACCAAAGAACAAGACTGACAGTCTAACTTGACCTAAGGCTTGGAGACTGACTTACGTAGCTTGTGCCTGATTGTCCCTGGACAAGGGCTCACAAAGAGGTCACAGCATACGACAAAATCTCCTATTAGGGAACTATTACGTACTTGTCGATGTAGCCAGTGTGTCACATTGCACCTAAGTGCAAGTGTGCAAGTGACACTATTGGACCGTCAATAACCTCCATAGCATCTTCCTAAGGCGAGGAGAGTGCTCTATGCCCAAGTGCACTCTATGCCAAAACTAGACTGACCACCCTAGGGCTAGCCTGTAGTAGCAAGCCAACCTGCACATGGCCGGCCTAGCATACTACCCCAAGGCCACATCTGTTAGAGTTGGCATCTTTGGATGTACCATATGTATGATATGAGTGAGCGCTTCTTTGTGGGTGTGCCCGCCCTTTGTAGGGTTAGTTTAGCAAGGGGGTGGACATGTGCCAGGGCCAGGTGTTCCAGGGCAGATTCCGCATGCCAGGGACTGTGCCATGGTAAAGCAGGAGATACGGGCAGATTCATGGGCTGGTACGGCTCAGTCTGGGGGCAATTTGAGGCCCTTATGGCCCACCCTGGTAGCCACTTCTGGCTATCCTGTGGGCACCGAGATCAGGACCAGGATGGTGGTCAAACAGGCCACCCATCTTGTTGGGTAATACTGGTCAGAACCGACGCAAAGGTCGGTTCAGATACCAAGCCTGCAGGTTGGTCCACATCGGAGGCCCCCCTCTACCCTGCAGGTTATCATCTTGTCTTGGAGGTTTTTGCCCAGCAGTAGAGGGCATTGCTGTCCCCATTTCACTGCACTGTCATATGATATCAGAGTTGCAAGGCTCAAAGATCTGAGAACTGGAGGACAATTGGAGCCAGCAAACTGTGCAAAGTGTATCGCTGCTGTTCGGAGCTGTTTGAAGTGAGGATTTTAGAGGTGTGGACTGTCAGGGTGTGCAGGAGCAAGGTTCAACCACTTCGAGGGAGATATCAGTTCGTGGAGAAGATGTTTTCAGGGTCTGGACAGCAAGGGCGTGCAGGTGCAGGTGCTATAGGTGCATAGATGTTTCCAGGGTTTTGGACAGCAAGGGCGTGCAGGTGCTATAGCAAAGCAGAACAGCCTCTTCACAGTTTTTTCCAGCCCTCTTCTCTCTTCTTTCTTTCCCACCCACCCTCCCTTTTCAGATCTATCTCTCCTTCTTTCCAAAATGGCAACCTTGACTGAGATGGTTGAGAACAAGTTCAAGATCCCAAAGTTACTTACCTTCCCAGTGGACTGGCAATTGGATGGCAACAATTACCGCGTGTGGAGAGTTGTGATAAAGTCAGTATTGCAGTCCTATGACCTTGCAGACTTCAGCATCGTGGGCATGGGCATTCACAGGTCAGATCCACTTGATGGAAACTTTGGCATCCTGGAGCAAAAGGATGCTGAGAATCTGGCTCAGCTTTGGGACCGGGTTAATGCATGGGTACATTCCTTTATTTTCTTGAATTACACTCCTCAGATCATCAATCATGTCATGCACATGACATTGGCCAAAGGGATTTGGGAGCACTTGGCGTCCCTGTATAACAGAACTTCTCCAATGAAGAGAGTTTCTCTTGAGGTCCAAATCCGAGTGTTGGATCCTGCAAAGTCATCTACCATGCAGAAACACATCAACACGCTCCAAGAGCTTCAGCAAGAGACCCTTGAGGCAAGAAAGGAGATTTCATCAGAGGACATGGCATTTCTTTGCTGTCCCATCTCTCTTCCCAGTATTCAGCGTCTTATTCATTCTTGATCACCAGCAGGAGGATCAATACTCTCACCTGGGAGGAGCTGGTGCCTATGGCGCTAGACCAGGAGGAGCGCTTTCAGAGCCCTTCACAAGGCGGGAGCTCGAAGGCTTTGGCAACCCCGCACAATAAAGGACAGAACCCAGGCAAAAGGACCTCTTTTGACAAGAAGACTGATGCAGAGAAGGAAGCACTCAAGGCGGAGCGTACCTACAATCACTATAGCCAGAAAGGTCACTATTGGAGGAAGTGCCCTCAGAGGTCAACCGGCAATCCTCATCTTCTTCACCTTGAGATTCTAGACTTCTGACATCTTTCATTGGCAAGGGGGTCGCCCTTCATGCAGAAGATTCCAGGATCTGGATTATAGATGGTGGAGCCTGTGCCCATCCCTAGCAAGATTCAGAAACTTTGTGATCACTAAGGGTGACATTTACATAGGCAACAATTTGACCATCAAGGTTTGTCGGGTAACGTTGGTCAGACCCGACCCGAAGGTAAGGTCAGATACCGACCTTGCAGGTCAGTCCAAGTCGGCAGGCATAAGCAAGCCGACTGTAAGGGGTGAGGGGCTATATATAGGCCCCCTCTCTACCCTCTTTAATCATCTTGTCTTGGAGGTTTTTGCCCAGCAGTAGAGGGTATTTTCCCTGAGTCTTGGTGCAGCATCTCTCAATTTCCTTTCGCATCTTCAGTTTGTTGCGTGTGTGCTCTCCATTGCTGTCCACATTGTGCTGCACTCCCACATCGACAGACTACCATGTGCCTTGCAGCCACTATACCAACTACCACATCAACAGCACAGCTATGCCACATCATCTATAAGACTACCACATCACCAACTACAATCCATGTCAACGGCAAACTACAAAACAGCCATGTGGGTATTTATGCCTTGCTAGCTCATCATCCGCCTACCTATCAATATGTTTGACGGCTGAATACAAAGATGTAGATGCTTTCAATCATCACCTACCCTATTGCAGCAATGTTCTCCTCAGATAGAGGCCTTACAGATGAGCACCTAGATGTAGGAGGACGTTCAAAGGGGAGCATTGATTTTCCAATAGGGCTGTGATTCCTTATGGAAGAGGTACTCGTTATACTTCAAAAGAAAATACATCATTCTCTCGTCTCATTAAGCTAGTGAGGAAAAAAAAGCCTCAGTGTTTCTCAAGACCCTATGCATAAGCTTCTGGCATCTATCACGCGATGTGACTATCATGGATACTAAAGATCCATCACCATATTGTGAATGGTATAACCATGCTGAAGATTGTAAACATACAACCATACTAGAGATGGTAAGAAAAGACCACTAGAGATGCTAAAGTCATCCTTGCAGGAATTATTGTGGTCACCTCCCCACCTGCGAGCCCCCAAATGAGGAGGACATGTTGGAGGTGAACCAGCAGCATAGATTGGGCCTGAGAGAAGCCACATGGAGGGAGGTCCAGAGATACATGCAGCACCTCACAGCTTGGCTGCAGTTCTAGCAGCAAGGAGGCCTGCAAACAATGAGCCTTGTGCGTCACCATTGGATACAGATAGGAGGAGAAGTGAGGTCAAGGATCACAGCACAAATAGTACCCTACCATTGGTTGCAGACAGGAGCAGCAAGGAGGTCTGTGAGGAGGGCATCTACTCCACCCACTGAAGCTCTTGGAGAGCAATGACTTTGAAAGTCCCAGGGAGGTAGAAAACAGTTTTGTGGTGCCAAGGGCCCACGTCTAGGCAGCACCATATCTGCTAGATGGTGGACAAATGTGCACACATTTGTACAACGTTTTGCCCATCCTTGGAGCAATATATATTTACTGTTTCTACTCTCATGTGCATGGTTCATTCACTTTCTGCATCTATCTATATTCACTATAAAGAAAAGAGTGATTTGAGTTACCACTCTGTGATTTTTGGGCTACATTTACACAATGCGGAGTGCTGGCTACAGCAAGCAACCTTTGTCTCTATGTTTCCTAGCAATACTGAGATGACAAAATCATACTGAAGGTGATACGGTCACACAAAAGGCGACAAGACCATACTGGAGATGGAACAGCTATACTAAAGATAGATTTCATAGTCATCAGCCATGGTAGGTGGTAACCACTGAGTCAATTATGACCTGCGCACAGACTTTGCACTAGAAAATAACTGGCCGGGGTGTGAAAAAACTCACGTAAAGGATCTCACATGTGTCGCCTGTAATCATATATGCACAGAAAATACACATAAATGGAAGTGAAATATCTGTGAATAATCCATAAATATGTAGGTCTGTTACAGAAGCAGCATAGCATTGCCTACAGTGGGAGAGTGGCGTTTGAGCCTAATGCGTGTGCCAACAATCAGTAGAATCCTTGATAGTGTCTTTCTCTAGATTCAAACATATATTGCGACCTGTGTTGTGTGACGATCATCTTTGGTGTAAGCTGTTGGAAATTAGATGGTCACCTCCACACTTGTAAGCCCCCATATGAGGAGAGCATGGGGGAGATGGGCCAGGGTAGGATAGGGCTGCCACATGGACAGCACATAGGCGATCAAACATACAAAGCAAATGCTTAAAAAGGCGCTGCCACATGGGCAGCACAACAAGAAGCTTACCTGGCAGATTACAGCCGAACTGGATGGAACTGTCACGTGTCAGTCAGGGACAGTACAGGGCAGAAAAGCGCAGGTATTGAGGGCCTTAAATGGCCTGGAACGAGGCGTTTGCAGCCCGGATCAAGCAGGAGCTGTGCGGGATTGAAGGAGCCTCTGTATGGGACTGTACAAATGAGGACAGTCAAAAGGCTGCCAAACCAGTCGGTTCACAGACTGGTTCGGTCAGCACATCAGTCAGTTAGTTTTGGGGGCCTTTGGCCCTGTAAAAGGTGAGCCTCCCTTGCTCATTAATCATCAGCACCACCTCAGCCAGATCTGGGCCCTCATCCTGGAAGACTTGGAGCAGCAAGGGAAGAGGGTGAGTGCTGCAGACAAAGAGTTCAAAGGAGTCTTCATCCTTGGCGGTCTACAGAGCAGCAGGAAGACAGATCAAAGGGGGAGCTTGTGCCTCACCATTGCGGTGTTTCGGGGCAGCAAGGAGGTCAAGTTTCCAGTGCAAGAACTGCCTTATGTGTGGCTGTCCAGGAGGAGCAGCCTGAAGGTGTGTTTGTACACATGACAACGAGGCCCACATAAACCCATAGGGAGCAGGAGCACACAGGCCAAGTGATTAGGGAGTGCAACAGAGGTACAAGAGCAAATTTTTTCTATGTACAAGTGTGCACATCTAGACAGCATTCTGCTCCTAGAGGGTGATACCCTGGACATTCATTTTGTATTGTGTCAATCTTGGATGGAATATTATAAGTTTGCCGGTTCTAGATCTTTCTTGTGCACTGTCCGCTTACTTGCTGCATGTCTACACTAAGGAAAGAAGTTTTGGATTCCAAATATACCATGTGAGTTCCTGGCCTACATAACTTTACTCTAGGGTTAGCTTCCACTTGCATTGTTATTCTCTAACATAAGCTCTATCATGTGTGTTTATGATCATTGTAAGCTCTACAGACCTGTAGGCCTGTGAGCAGTTGATCGACCAAGGGTCGGCCAATCTGCCCTTAAAGCCTATATAAGGCGGCCCACATGGGCCTCATTCTTCATCCACTTCAACGGCTGGTTTAACTTCTCACCAGCAGCAGTAGGGATCAGCAGCAGAACAGGCCAGCTTCAGGGAGCAGTAGATCTGCCCCTTCCTTGGCATCTACAGGTCTTGGTTCAGCTCCAGATAGCAGCAGCAGGGGTCTGTATCAGTGCAGCCCCTTACTCCCAACAGATCACAGCTCTTCAGTGAGGGTTATTCCCTCTATACAGTTTCTCTCTTTCCTTTTTGCGGTGAGGGTTATTCCTTCCATACATTACTTATTATTTCAGTTATATACCTAGATGAATCCAGGAACATTCCCAAACTCATCCTCTAAAAACACAACATAGTGCAGTTTCAATCTCACGAGAGTCACTCATAAGATTGAAAACCATAAACTCCATCACGCATAGCAGGGACTAGCTACTATGACATCCCCACTGATGTCATCAGCGCCCAACAGTGGGTGTAGACCATAGTATAAAAGTATGCTCTCACACATACAAATCCACACACCCACACATACTTGAGCATCCATTTATACAAAGTCTTCGTACTGAGTTTGGCCAATTTACCCAAGGCAAACCTCAACCCGCTGCCTCAAGATATCTTTGGCAGGCTTCTCTAGAAGCACCTACTACAGTGGGTCAAGGTGGATCTATACTCCTTGAGGAAGCCTGGGAAGCGCAATGTACACGTGATGTGTTGTCTCCATATCATCCATTGTAAAACATGGTACCAAGGGACGAAGAAAACTAGATGAGATCCAAGATATAACTAGGCTCTGTTCTACCAAGTCCTCACTGGTGTCCAAGGAGCTAAGATGAGATCCAAGATATAACTGGGCTCTGTTCTACCAAGTCCTCACTGGTGTCCAAGGAGCTAAGTTTGAGTAGCTCCCATAGATGGTGACGTCCTGAATGTGGTCACCTTCCAGGGCTAAACTCGCCCGGACCCAAAATCTTGAGCCTATCATCACATGGGGCAGAGAGCATTGCTCAATCCTGAAAGGAGAGAACAACATGGTGTCAAGGGTGTTTTGACCACACAAAAAGGTCACGTTCTGGACCACTACCCTTTGTCAAACAAAATTGTACGAAAAAGAAACAAGAAGAAGGGGGACGATTTGTCACCACCTTGCTAAGGAAGAAACGGGAGGGAGTAGCAGCAAGAGCAGCATTGTGGCCCATTTGCCCCATGGCAAATCTACCTTAGGGGTTTGGCAGAAGATTACCACATGTATTGAGATCTGTCCTACTAGGAGCATCATCCTCGTATGATATTCTGGCCATCTACTTGAGTGTACTTCTCCAGATCTGTGTTAGTTCTTAAGCATATTTGCGTGTACACGTATTAAGGTCATGTTTTGAGTGATTATGGCCGTCTATTTGAGTATACTTCTCCATATCTCTGTTTATACTCAAAGCAGATATGTGTGTGCACATCTTCTCGTAAGATTTTGAGCGTTCAGGTGATTCTAGCAATAGTCCCCTGCGGGCGTTAGGCTATAGCAAGCTAGACTTGATTATTCTAACATATTCTCAAAGCTCCGCCTGGTGCATGGTTGGTTGTCTAACAGTTGGACACAAAAGTAGCAATTATTTGAAAACTATGAAGGTGTACTGAGAGTGATTGGACTGGATGTCCAAATGACAGTCCATTATCTTATCCAATGGCAAAATCTGGATAATAGCAAGAAGGAAACACAGTTGCTCTATCACCTACAAAAGCTGAATACAGAGGAGCAACAAATAGAGCTTACAAAGCTGTCTTGTTAATAAAAATCTTGAAAGACATTAGGCTTGAACGAAAAAAGCCAACTCCTTTATTGATTGCCAGCCAAGAAACCATTTATTTTATGCTTGTACAGTATAGAAGCTTAATATCACTTTGTACATGAGATAGATTTAGTTTATTGTCTGACAGAGGATTTGGTGACAGAATACTAACCAAAACCTATTGCAAATGCTAAGCAAGAGAAGTTTTTCAACATGATGCGTTAAATCACATCCATTGTTCATAAAGCGGAATATTGGAAATGTGAGTGATGAATTCTGAATAAGGTTCCTAGGTTCATGCTTAGGGTGACTCAGTGGTTATGATTATTAATAGAATCCTAGGCTAAATCAGCCATTGTATCATGTCCTTGGAGGTGGTCAGATATTTTAAGGAGCCACGTAAGGAGGCATAATCCCACGTACATCACCATGGATGAAACCATTCGAGTTTGTTAGCGGTGGCTTACCACACGTCACAAAGGCAAGCACCTACCACACTCTCTCTCTAGTTAGGCACAGTGTCAATGCAGTGGGTCTGAGGTAGTATCTTCTACGTGAAGCTAAGGGTAGCTTCTTACTCACATCTCACATCCTTAGTTAGGATTTGCTATGTAGTGTGAATTCATAGTGTGAGAGGTTACTTGCTGCATTTTCCGTTTGAAGCATTTGTAGCCAATGATTGGCGTTCCATTACAGCGATTCATGCATTCATTCTACCTCCGTTGAGACATCAAACTCTAGTGAAAATGAAGGCAGACCAAATCGCAAAGAAAGAACCTTTGAATTTACCCAATCTCCTAGTTTGAATGCAACAAGTCAGAAAAACAAAAGAAGGCTCAAAATTTGTTGAGACAAGGTGGGAGGACCGGGGATGAGGGGTAAAGCGAGACTCCAATTCAGATCAGGCAGGCTGTTTGCGTTGCATTACGGATCTGCATTTGTGCTGAGAAACAGCTGAGGTGTGCCAGTTAGCATTTTTGAGAGGTCTTTAAGACAGTATGAATGAGAGATACCAAACCTTCTACATAAAGCAGGTGGTGCGAGACAGCAAATCTTCTTCTATATAAAGCAGTTGCACCAATCTTCAAAACCAATAAATTTGCTTTCCTAGCGGCACCTATATAAGACAGCACTTCTAAAACGTTTTGGTGCTCAGCTGCGATGGCCATGCTCTAATTAAGCTCTCCCTGAGACACGACGATCAAGAACTGCCACAGCGGAGCATATACCTTCTTCTTTTTCGTAAGAGGTCCAAGGCTTGTCCTAACTGGAGATAGAAGCCGAGCAGGCGACAAGGACTCTGCTGTTGGGACCTGAAGCATCCCGGGTTTCTTCGAAGGTTTGGATTCTCCAGGCAGGCCTTTGCCGAGAGCAGGAAGGGAAGAAGAAGTGGCAGCGATAGGACCAGGATCTGAAGTGATGAGATCCATCAAAGTGGTGCTTCCGGAGTCCTGATTAGACGCCATTGAAGCGATGGATCGGACTCGAAGAAGCAGCAGAAATCAGAACACGAGGAGCTCCGATGAACCACTGCTGAAACCAACCATGAATCCAAATCACAGATCGGAGCTCGCAATTCCTTCACCAGTGTAGAAAGAAACAAATTCATGGGCATTTATAGAGAAACACTTACATGTCAACATTAGTTTGAGAAAATAGCACATTCTCGTTTTATTTTTATTTTTTATTTTTATTTTTTCCTCACCACCTATCCTGCCCATCACCACCCGTCCACGCGGCATGGCTCGCCTCGAACGCGCGCAGCCTGCTTCAATCAACAGACACCCCACCATTTGACTATCACTGCTCCATTCAATAACATTCACAAGTAATGGTACAATCACAACCTAATTAAATTTTATGAGCAGATTAAACAAGGAGAATGATAATAAATCATTCATAAGGCCTTCCGGAGATCCAAATAGTGATACTACTTTGGTTTTTGCCTCGTAAGGCCCAACCGCCCAAGTGTGGGCACCTAGGGGGATGAACCTACATGGGTGCCACACATCAACAAACCATATGTAGTGCCAAAAAAGGGTCAGCCATGGGTTAGGAAGCCACCATCGCTTGCCCACAAATAACAGGTTAGATTTGAACCCATGCCATCCACTTCACCATGAACCACGTAGGCATCCTCTAGGTTAAATGCGCTCCTTTTTATTTTTCTATTGTCCCCCCAATGTGTAATGACACATTATCCATTCCTTTTCTAGCTTGGGCGGTGTGTACGCCCTAAGAGGTGTTATAGGGATTATCCTTTGTGAATTTCCACTTGTAATTATTTGAAAAAAGTTAATTTAGTTGGACTTTTCAAAATTCCTTTTATGAAACTTAAATAAAACTAAGTTTAGCCCAACATATTGAAACACCCAAAAGTGCCTTTTGAACTAGGAGGCAATGCCCAAGTGCACTTGTGCACCCTTATTTTTTGAATTTTAAGCTTTCTCCTTTGCACCCAAAAGTGCCTTTTAAACTAGGAGACAATGCCCAAGCGCAGTTGTGCACTCTTGTTTTTTGAATTTTAAGCTTTTCAAATTGAATATTTAAGGCAGGATTCTTTCTCCATGCTCTACATTCCCTAAAATAGTTGCTCTAAATTTCCTTGAAAACTCTTATGCTTCAACCTCCTACAACATCCATGCTCCAAAACTAGGGTGGATATGTTGAGAGTTCACGCTTGACATCATGTGATCACGTGTGCATAGCACCATCATGTGATCATATGTGCATAGCACTAACCTTATAGAGTGCAGAAAGGGTTAGATCCCCGACCCTAAATGGGTTTGTATATATTCTATTTTTTCAACTAAATCTAGTGTACAGTTAGTCATTTGTGGTGTGCTCTCTAGCTGTGCCCTCTCTCCTCATCTCCACTGTTCTCCTCTCCCCTCTTCATATTTTGTCATGGCTTGCCTTCTGCTGAGGCATTGTGATCCTTGTGAGAGTGAGAGAGATTGAGAGATTGAGAGGGTTCTATCTTTCATTCCATTGATAAAAGATTTCCATCCATTGAAAGAAATTTCTGTCATTGTTCTTGAGAGATTTCCATTGTGAGAGAGTCTGAGATTTGAGAGAATTTCCTTCTCTTGTGAAAGTTCATTTCTTTTAGAGATCTAGTTTGTGAGACAGATCTATGAGGAGTTGTTCTTATTCTTCTTCTTAGAGAGAGAGATAGGTATTTATGAGAGAAAGAGAGACCTGATCCAACCACCAGTAACTCTACTCCACCTGTTGTCACAACACCAGCAACGGGATCTACAGTTACACAAACGATTTTCGCACCTATAGCATATCCTGTCATTGCCCGAGCTCATGTAGAATGGGATAAGAAAGACAAGTACTCCTATCATCTGATCAAGCAAAATGTGCAAGATGTCATGCTAGGACAGCTCAACATAATCAAGATATCGAAACAAGCATGGTATACGTTTGCAACTCTCTACGAGTCTAAGAACACATCCAGGATTCTCACCCCGAGAAACCAAATGAACCAGAGTTTTTGCAACAGCAACAGTGAAACCAATCATGCTTATGTACTCCTCATAAAAGACTACAACATTCAACTCGCAGCAGCAGGAGAGACCATGAACCCAACAGAAATGGTTCAAGTAATCCTGAATGGACTAGGAGAGGGATACGAGAATCTAGTCTAGAGTATTGCCATCCAATGACAAATTCCGACACTGGAAGAACTTCGGTCAGCAGTCCTACTTGGTGGAGAACTTGGGACTCAAGCAATTCAAGCACGTAAAGGTCATTCTAATGATTAGGCATTCATTGCTTCAAACAAAAGTAGAGGAAGAGGTAGATCATACCAAAAAAGTGGTAATCATTAGCAACAACATGGTCATCATCAGCAAAATCAACATCAACATCAGCATCATCCTCAACACCATCAACACAGAGGAAATCATTCCAATCAAGGAAGATTCCAAGGATGAGGGAATGCACCCACCAACATGTCAAACATCCAATGCAACTACTATCACAAGTTTGGACACTATGAAAGAGATTGCCGCAAGAAGCAGTACTACCAAGGCAGTCAATCTAGCAGCAATCAAGGGAACTTTCGAGGCAGAGGAAATCATCGTGGTGGACATTCTAGTCACAATCATTTTGCAAATGAACATAGGAATATGTTTCTTGCAAACGAGGAAATGCAGCAGATTGATACAGTGTATCTAGACTCTAATTTCAATCCTAAAGAGGATTATAGCTATATCAAATCGACCAAGTGGAATAGGATCCTTGGTATATCGACAGCGGTGCATCATCTCACATGACAAATCATCAGGAATGGTTCACACAAATGAAGCCATTAGAAGGTCAGAAAAATGTCATCTACACAGCAAACAATACACCGAATCCACAAGGGACATGCGTTATCCCTATGAACAATTTCATTGGTACGAAAGGATTGGTGAAAGATGTGCTCTATGTTGCGAAGCTCAGCAAGAACCTCTTGTCAGTAGGTCAAATGATGGAACACAATTATCTAGTCATCTTCGACGGAGATAAATGCACTATTAGAGATGAATCCAAAAGATGTCAGCTAGTAGCAAAAGGTGTCAAGGAAGGATGCTTATACAGAATGCTAGCTACAGTACCAAATAAGCATGCCATGTTAGGTCAACTGCAACAGATGCCACTATCAGCAAAATGGCATAAGAGATATGGTCATTTCAACTTCAAGTACTTGTTAGATCTCAGGAATTAGAATATGGCAATTGGGATTCCGAAGCTACAGTTTCTTGAAAAAGTTTGCGAAGCATGCTGCTTCAGCAAACAAAAGAGAACCAACTTTGGTAAAAGTACCTCTCGTGCACGAGGTATTCTCGATTTGATACATACAGATGTATGGGGTTATGCCAAGAACCTCAGCATCAATGGTTCACTTTATTACTTGACTTTCATCGACGACTACAGCAGATATTGTTGGGTCTACTTTCTGAAGAAGAAATCTAAAGTGTTTTCTAGATTTCAAGAATTCAAAGCCTTGGTAGGAAACCAGACAGGCATAAAGATCAAAGTCATGAGATCAGATAGAGGAGGTGAATACGTGTCTTCAGCATTCATGAACTTTTGCAAAAATCATGGTATTCGAAGATAATTTACATATGCAGATACTCCTCAGCAGAATGTAAGAGCTGAAAGGAAGAATGGGACTTTAGCAGACAATGCTAGAGAAATGCTTAGTGAAAAGCATCTTCCAAATCAATATTAGGTAGAAGCAATAGCCATTGTAAAGTATTTTTCTTAATCGGCTTCCTACTAAACCGATTCAAGGTATGACTACTTATGAAGCATTCACTGGACACAAGCCACACATTGGGCATCTCCACATATTTGGTTGCATAGCATATGCCCACATACATGATGATCATCGCAAGAAATTAGATGTGAAGTCATGCAAATGCATCATGGTTGGCTACAGTGAAGAAAGCAAAGCATACAAGTTGTATGATCCCATCAACCACAAGGTCGTTATCTCCAGAGATGTAATCTTTGATGAGGAATTAGAATGGAAAACCTCACCTACACAGGACATAGAACCATTGACTTCATAGTCATCTACAAAACAAGTTGATGAGGAAGAGCAAGAATTGTCAGAAACACCCCAAGCAAAGCCACAGCAGCTCGGATAGTCTACTACGGAAAGTAGACCTCCAGCTTGATTGACATATGCTTAGAAAGGCAAAGCAATTTAGGTGGAAGAGCTAGTGTACTTCGAAGACGCATTAGACAAGCCAAAATGGCAAACTGTTATGAATAAAGAAATGGATGCTTTGTATAAGAATAATACTTGGGAATTATGTGACCTTCCATCACGAAAGAAGGCCATAGCAAACAAATGAGTATACAAAGTGAAGTACAATCCAGATGGAAGTATTCAAAGATACAAAGTTACAAAAGGATTTGCATAGCAATATGGTCAGAACTATGATGAGACTTATGCTCCAGTAGCAAAGATGAATTCCATAGGGTTCTTGATATCACTAGTGACACTCAACAAATGGAATGTGTATCAGCTCAATGTCAAAAATGCATTTCTCAATGGTTATCTAAACAAGGAAGTCTACATGCAACAACCAACAGGTTATGTTGAACCAGGAAAGGAGAATAAGTTTTGCCATCTCAAGAAAAGTCTCTACGGCTTAAAGCAAGCACCAAGAAGTTGGTACAGTAGAACTAATAAGTATTTTGCTGATCTGGGATACATGAAATCCAATGCAGATCATACTCTCTATCACAAAGTTCAAGGGGAAGACATTACTATTGCACTTTTGTACATAGATGATCTGATTGTGACAAGAAGCAAGGATAGCTTCATCAAAAAATTGAAACAAGACTTATCTGCAGAGTTCGACATGAAAGATTTTAGACCTATGCACTATTGTCTTGGAATTGAGTTCTAGAGAAATTCAAATAGCACATTCATGAGTCAGCTCAAGTATGTTGACAGTCTCCTGAAGAGGTTTCATATGGCAGATTGCAAGATTGCAACCACTCCCATGGAACAGAGTTTGAAACTTACTAAAGATTCAGAAAAGCCTACAGTCAATGATAGATACTATAGGCAGCTCATCGGATCTCTTATATATCTGACAATCACACGACCAAATAAGCTCACTAGCACAGCCATAAATAAGCTCACTAGCACAGTTTATGGCGAATCCAAAACAGTCTCACTGAAATGCAGCCAAAAGAGTCTTGAGATACATCAGAGGTACAAGATAGTTTGGGATAGAATATAGAGAAAGTTATCCACAGTTGCATGGATACTTTAAAAGTGACTATGCCGGAGATCATGAGACTAGGAGATTGACACAGGGATATGCATTTTTCCTTAGTCAAGGTGCTATATCATGGTTGTCAAACAAATAGCCAATTGTTTCTTTGTCTTCGACTGAAGCAGAATATAGAGCACTCACTACAGGTGCATGTGAGGCTATATGGCTCAGAAGACTATCATCAGAAATAGATTACTTTGATGAGCCAAAGCCAACAACAACATACTGTGATAATCAATCGGCTCAAGGATTGGCCAAGAATCCAGTATATCACTCTAGGACAAAGCACATTGATGTCAAAGAGCACTTCATCAGAGAAAGAGTGTTACTTGTGGTGACATCACACTGCAGCATTGTGATAGCAAAGAAAATGTTGCAGACATCTTTACCAAACCACTTGGTAAAGAGCTTTTTGAGAAAGACATTCCCATTAAAGGGGTGTGATGGAATGTAATGCTTAGTCCTTCTTCAATTCCCCAGAATCATCATCTTGAGGGAAGGCCTACTTCATGATGTTGATCTTGAGGGAAGGTGTTGAGAGTTCACGCTTAACATCATGTGATCACGTGTGCATAGCACCATCATGTGATCATATGTGCATAGCACTAACCTTATAGAGTGCTATAAAGGAAAGGGTTAGATCCCCACACCCTAAATGGGTTTGTATATATTCTATTTTTTCAACTAAATCTAGTGTATAGTTAGTCATTTGTGGTGTGCTCTCTAGCTGTGCCCTCTCTCTTCATCTCCACTCATCTCCTCTCCCCTCTGCATATTTTGTCAGGATAGGCAAGCCATGGTTTTCATTGGAATCTTAATGGGGCTATTCTATTTAGGTTACATGCATGTAGCTCTATTCCAATGACTCATAGTTGCATCATGGATAGATTGCATCTAGTTGCATTCATTTATACATAATCAAATCCAATGTTAGATGTTTACTTTTTTTAATGGAGCACATAACTAATCGACCATTTTAACATATCTTTTTTCATTTGTCTTCCTAAGAATGAACAAAACTATGGAGGTGAAACATGAGATAGGATCCTTTGGGACCTGAATCTCCTTGCAAATGTCATGATAGTGTTTATATTAGTGAGTTGGTGATGGGAACTAAAGCTAATAAAATACATGAATAAGGCATTGCTCATATAAACTTGTAATTTACTATCATTGCCAGCAATAATGGCCTAGAACTACAACCATGTGAATGTTTTTGTTGTCATCCTTCAATCTTGCATTCATCATGGTTGGATTCTACAACACTCCCTCGTTGTCAAGACCATTATTATGAAAATTATATTTCCTAGATCACTTTCTCGAGATATTATTTTATCTTATAGTTATGCTAACTATGGCAAGGTATTGCATAAGACCACACCCAACATGGCGGCATTGCATGGTTTAGTTGGGGATGCCTAATTGAACTTGTGTTTTGCCATGCTAGATGATTGATATTGTGGATGATTCCATTTTAATAATGATGTTGCTAGTGTTACTGGTTTTGTGTTTTCTCATTGTACATCGAGCACAATTATATGGGCGATGGATTGATTTGGTGATTTTTTTAATTGATTGTTAATAATGTGATTGTGTCTCGAGTACGAAAGGTGGAACTAATGAGGAGAATCAGAGTTAGTGCAAGGGTATTGATTGAGGTGTCACCTGGGACTTGTTATATGCCCATAGGCCAAATTTTGTATCACTTTGATATTGTATGCCTTAAGCAATACTTTTGTATGAGGACATAAATCATTTTGATCAAATCAATCCAAAAACGCTTTGTAAAAACCATCCCTTATTTTGTGTGGAGAAAGGGCTAATTTTGGCTCCTTATTATTTAATTGAAGCTTTCAAATACACTAGATGAGAAAGCTTGAACAACTTATCTAAGGGGGGAGTTTGCACCCAGTTGTGTTATCATTGTCTCCTTGTGACTTTGGTTTTTTGGGAACTCTTCAAGTGGTGCTTTGTGTATTGACTAAGTGTATCAAAGCAAGGCTATACTCTAGGCCTATTGGGAAAGAGAAGGAAAAAGCATATCATGGAGTGTGACAAGAAGGCTAATTGGTGGAAAGGTTCAATCAAGTACCTCCTATGAAGGTTTCGAGAGAGAGCTTTAAGAATTCTGAAGATTAAATAGGATGCGTGGTATAGTTTTGGGTAAGGAAAAAAAAACAAGCTGAAATTATAACTAAAGAAGAAGTTTAGCCAGGAGTATTCCATGCCTTTAGACTCTAGAGATTGAAGGGATCCAAAATCTATAGCCATGTCATGAAGAGAGTTTTTCAAGCAACAAAAACTTATGAACAATAGTCCACAACAGACCGCGAGCCCTACAATAGCTACAAAAAGAATCCCTCAGATACAGTTGTCAAAAGTTTTGGAATACTAGTATCGTGGTTTCTTACTTAGCTCGGGCATCATCCTACCGAGAGCAAGAGAAGTGATTTCATTCTGTCCTATTTCTTTGACTTAGTATCTTTCATTATTGATCTCTTATAATACACTTAAAGTGCAAAAAAATTTCTCACTTGTGAGTACTTTCATATAGTTGAATATCTTTGTTGCCTTGATTCTGCTCTATCTCTATTTATTGCATCATCATGGAAGATCCACATACACCCACACTCCAAGAGTAATTAGACACACTTCAAGTACAATTAACACATGAGCATGAGCATATGGATGATTTGGAGAGGAAAGTTATGAGCAAGAAAAGAAAGCGGCATTTGTTTGATAAAGAGTAATCTAATTCCGATTTTGAAGATGAGTGTATCTATATGATGGTGAGAGCCACATTTAAATCACAAAATTCTAGAAAAGGGATAAAATCGGTAGGAAATCTTCACATTCCAAAATTTTTATGGGAAGAAAAATGCACATACTATCCTATCATGGCTTAGTTAGCTAGACGATTATTTTTCACAGGAGCACTCCTCTGAAAAGGATAAAATCAAATGTTCCTCTAACCATTTAGTAGAGAGTGCCACACTTTGGTGAAATATCACAAAGCACAATCAAAGACAACCAAACACAAGGAATTCTTTCCAAAGATAATAAAGAATGATTCTTGATAGCACAATTCAAGGCAAAGGCTAGGCAACAATAGAAGGAGATAGTCTTTGTATACACTAATAGATTTTGGCCTACTTTACTACCATTACAATACCTAGAGATAACAATAAAAGAGATGAAAAGAGAAAGCACATAGCAGTGTCAAAACAAAAATTATGGTAAAGGCTTATATACTCAACTCATGCTCACTTAATTTTGCCATATTGCTTGCTATGAATTGTGAACAAAAAGAATGGTATTTCCAAGGAAAGAAAGGGTCCACATCAATTTGTATTTTTTACATAATGACTTTCTTCAAACATAAAATGGGTTTTGTCTTGTAGAAGATAGATTTTCCACCAAATCCCAAACAATGTGCTCCTAGCTACTCATCAGGGTGTTAATCGACCTCTAATCCATTGAGATAGTGAATCCCACAAGAACATATGATGAGCTGTCAATGGTAGCAATGTCATAGGAGGATTTTCTACAAGGCCCTCTCACGAGAATCCCCACTGATGTAGAGTCTCCATAGGATTTGGTAGAGGCTAGTAAGAGGCCTCATCTAGGCTCAGCCTCGATGTAAGGAGGAGTTTGAGAGCCAAAATCTCATTTGGCATCTGGAGGTTTAGGATCAGGATGGTCTTATGCTGGGTCAACAAACCCATATCAATGGGGTACAATGGGAAGTGGTCCATCCAGCTCTTTCAAGGCTTAGCATAGACTCCCCTTATAGGTAACTGCATGGTTGGATGGTAGGCTAGAGGATGAGGGAGATTGGTGCAAGAATTCATGAGTTGTGGTGGGAAAAGCTCCAAACCCATGCAATTAGTTAAGGTTGTGAGAGTTTTCTAGGACAGGTGTACCCTTGAGGATTATCCTTAGATGTGGTAGGGGTCAGGCTAGTTTCTTATGAGTGGGACCAAGAGGGCAATGGATAGAGACTCAAAGATGGATGGGAGTCTAGATTTGATTAATTGGAAGATGATTAGAGTAGTGGTCCATTTGGGCAAGAAGTGGTTCATCAATGGTGCTTTTGGCTTTGGGAAGGAGAGGTTTGGTTGGCTAGAGTAGGCCACCTTGATCACATGGAGTAGGTGGCTATTTTCTCTTACATGACATGCATAAGACGATGCCTTTAGCTAGAGGCCTTGGCATGGACTCCTTCAAGAGAGACATTGGGTGGAGCAATAGGTGCCCCAAGAGGTTAGATCAAGATTTTGGATGCACTTGTGGTTCAGCTTGTAGCCTTGGAAGATTTCTTACTTCTTCTAGTCAGTTGCCTATGGTGGTTTACCATAGGCCCCTAGTTGGAGTAGATATGAATGGATGAATGATATCACCACTACATTGGCAGAGTTTTAGAGACGATCCCTCACTACTTGTGGAGCTGTGCAGAGAGGATTTTGTTGGGCCTCCTACAAATTGTGTCTCGTATACATAGGATTAATATGGGCCAGGGCATGGCTGATCGGTGGATAGAGGGGGGTCATTCCTTCTCCATTGGTGAGGTCTCCCCAACAAGACACATTGATAGATCATCCACAAGATTGAGCTACGTGAGTTGATCCCTTCGGTGCAATTGTCCCCTTTATTTGTTGAAGGATAGTGTTTGGGAGATAGCGACTGACATTAGGGCATGGAACATTTGGGTTGCTCATTGCCTAATGGGTGAGCATCGAGTACCACCCATGACCACTATTGGTCACCATCTGGTACGATATCATTTATGCATGCCATTCAAGATTGTAGGACATTTTTTTCTACAGCAACTACCAAAAGCCATAGCAGTTTTGCAAGTCCTGGCTTGTAGGTATGTTGATATTTTTGCACCATGAAGGATTTGTTGGTATTACTAGCATTAACAAAGTTTCTTGGGAACTAGTTGTGCTACAATTCCAATTGAGATATTCAAATTCTATGACCACCATATGCACTATGCAAATTCTATGGCCACCATATGCACTATGCAAGAGACTTGCATCATTAACATCTAGCCATAGTTCTACATTAATGTCATGGCATATCAACGTAGTAATAGCCAATCAACACATTATAATTCCACGTAGTGCCTTTTTAAAAAAATCTTCCAATAAATTGAAAACATCTTTTTTTATGGTTCAAGGGAACATAACACACACATATGTGCATGTACATGTGTGCATATGTCTAAGCCGGCCTCAAGAGAAACCATCAGAGTAGCCCTAGTAGAATTGCACAAGTAAGGGAGATTGTATATGTACACGTTGCACACACACACACACACACTCACACAGACACACACTTTCATAAGGTTTATAATAAAACATACAACAAAGGAAAGAACTCTAGTTTGGGGAGGAGGATGTGGGAAGATAGCTTGTAGTGAGAGCATTGGTGCTTTTGGAGGGCAGGGATGTGGTGGTCAAGCAAAAATTCAAAGGCATTGCATACTCTCTTCTTGACAAAGTCAATTGGAGCTCTATTTGAAATCCGAATCAAAGAACGAATTAAAGCCACAAATTCACTAAGTAATGAACTAGAAAGCACTTCAACATAAACTCAATCAAGAGTGACACGATTTGAAGGCAAGAATTACTTACTTTTATTTGAGCATAGTCTATCAAAAGGGAGATAACTGAATTCTTTTTCTTCTATTTTATACACTCAGTATTTTTCACTATTTGTCTTTAATCAAACACTCAAAGTGCATAAATATTCCTAAGTTGTGATTATTTTCATACACTTAAATATCTTTATTGAGCTAATTTTACTCTGTCTCTATTTATTACATCATCATGGGGGATCAACCACATGCACCCATGCTCCAATAGTGATTAGGTGCACTTCCAACACAAACAACCCATGAGTGTGAGCATAGAGAATTTGAAGAGGAAAGCTAAGAGCAAGAAAAAAAACAGGCATTAAAGGCGAGTAGCTTCCCCATCCAATGGTTACCAATCTTTCCCTAGCTGCATCCAATCTAGTCTGTGGACTTCACCTTAACATCATAGGTGGAACCTCTCCTACCAATCTATGCCCAATTTAAAGGTAGAGCTCTATAGTCTTATACCCATATTAACCACCTAAATAGGCATATATAACTTTTAGAGGTCTAGAAAAGATAGAGATTGAGGCAATTTTTCGATGAAAAGTCATCTAATTCTAGTTTTGAAAATGAGCATATTCATAGGATGGTGAGAGCCACACTATTTTTTTTTTTGGGAAAAGGGGATAAAATAAGTAAAAAATCTTTCACATTCCAAATTTTGATGGAAAGAAAGATGCACACGATGTCCTATCATGAACAAGTTAGCTAAACGATTATTTTTCAAGGGTGTGATTCTATGAAAAAGATAGAATCAAATGTTTTACTAACCATTTGGTAGGTAGTGATGAAGCAAAATGAAGACAACTAGATGCCTAGAAGTGTTTCCAAAAGATAATAGACAATAATGGGATATCTTTAGGTAGTTTGAGAAGGAGATGTTCTCTATATACACTGATAGATTTTGCCATACTTTACCACAATTACATTCCTTAGAGAGATTTAGTGAATGAGATCAAAAGAGAACATACATAGTGGGTTAAAGTCAAAGCATATGGCAAAGATCAATATGTTCCATCCACACTCACTTAGTTCAGTCAGATTAACTATTACGAATTGTGAGCAAAGATGGTAGTCCAAAGGAAGGAAAGGGTTAAATTAGTCCATTATCGTTCCATAAAAGAAAAATTTTAATCAATCCATACCATTCCATAAAAGAAGAATTTGATATGAATTCTTTCTTCAAACCTAGAATGGGTTTTTTCTCTCAAAAGATGAAGACCAGAAAATGTGCACCTAGCTACTAATGAGCAGTGTGTTAATGGACCTCTAATCCATGGAGATCATGAATCCCATAAGAACATATGATGAGCTTCTCAACAACCGATCAATTACCCTTGAGAAGAGTGGCATGGCTAAAGAGAATCCCAAAAAGAAGACCAAGGGGAGTAAGGAAGAGGAAGAGGCTAGCCCATCTCTGAAGGTAAAGAAATAAGCACTAACTATGCAACTAAAGGAAGTATTACAAGATCTGGGCATTTGAAGAAGTCCTAAGGTTAGTGAGAAGTGGCATAAGGAGTGCTCATGTATTGTGGAACATACCATATTTAAAAATGCTGGTACCCAAAAAAGTGCACCATGAATGCTAATCAAGCTACTCAAGAACAAGCCACACCTAGATATGATAGGCCACCACACCAAGAGTAAGGTCAAGGAAGGGGACAACTTCAAGGGACCATGGAAATTGAGTCCAAGTACCTTGATGAGATTAAGATACGGGAAAGCGAAGGTCAAGTGGTTTCCTGAAGAAAAAGAAGAAGAAGGCTATGCCAAATGTGAGTGCAAGCTCTAGCACAAGCACATTAATTTGATCTCTAATAATGTTGAAAGGTGAGAAGACTTTGACATGGCGTGTCATGCAATACTCATGAAAGTACAAGAAGTGACTGCCAATGCCAACATTATGACTCGCTCACATGAGCAAAACCTAACCTAAATACATGAGTTGGAAAGGGCACATAGAGGACATGGTCAACGTGTTAATAAAACCAAATGGCAAAGTCCCAATTTTGAATGTTGAGCTAGAAAGTAAGCATTGTGACAAGTTTTTTAAAAAATTACCATGTAAGCTAGTCTAAAGCTAGGCCCTATCAAACTACAAGTGCAACACTAAGTTCCTCACAAAGTGACCAAGGACCAAGATAAGCATTTAGGATTTGAAGGTCAATATAACACGTAAGAAGCTATTGCAACTAGCCCCATAGTACCATGAGTTTTTTGCAAGACAATTTGCAAAGTAGGTTGAAGAGAAGATGCATGTAATAGACTCATTGTCCACCATCCCAGTGATTGAAACACTAGTGATAGATGAGGCTGCACAAACTATTGTGAGACATGTTAAGGATGGCCATGATAGCTCAAAATGTTGGCACTCTAACAAGCACACCATCGATGTAATCAAGTGACTTAAGAAGAATCCATGCTCAAATGTGAGAGGCCACCACACTCAGAGCAAGGCCAAGGAAGGGGAAAAGGCCAAAGGGATAGTGGTGATCGAGACAAATAACCCCAATGAGATCAAGGTAAAGGGGAAGCTAAGGTTAAGGTTTATATAAATAAATAAATATGCATGTGTGTGTGTGTGGAAGATAAGACAACAACCCCTTTTGCATAGTGAAAAGACAAAAGAGTCAAGGTAAAGGATAGAAAGAGAGCATTATAGAATTAAGGAAGAGTTTGAGTATGTAGGTAAAGCACCTACAAAATTGCATAAAAAGTATATAAGAGTTATAGTATGTAGGTAAAGCACCTATGAAATTGCATAAAAAGTATATAAGAGCTTTGATAAGATATGACAATAATGTTTTTGCACAAAAAAAAGGAGCTTGGTGAAGTCCTGATAAGCATCTCTTTTATTGAAGAGGAGAGTCTGCATACCTGCCACCATCCAACAAGAAAACATGGTAAGAACCAACTTAACTTTAATTAGGGAAGACAGGTGTCATAAACACCCCTCCCTTGTTATCAAGGTCATAATAAAATAGTAGCTTAAACAGCTCGATGTGGACTTAAAAAAAGGGGCCTAGAGAGAATTTGAAAAAAAGGAAAAAGGATTTAAAAAGTTAGTTTTAAAAAATTAATAAAAATAATTGGGGGAAAATCATGTGAAATTAGGAAAATTTATGGGGAAGGAAGGGGAAAAAATATGGAAGAAAATTGGTTTAAAATGTGGGGGGGGGGAGGAGAGAAATTTAGAGCTATAAGAAAGAAATTGAAAAAAAAATAGAAGGAATCATGAAAATTTAAAGAGTGTTTGTGAGATAGAAGGAAAAGGAATTAGAAAAAATAACAAAAGGGAAAATTAAGAAATTAAATGGATGCAAAAGAAAAAGGAGAATAGTAAGTGTGTGTGTGTGTGTGTGTACCCACCTTTGCCCCAATAGGATACAACACACTAGGTGAGATAGTAGGTCATCACCGATTGTGATGACCTACTGTCTGCCCAAAAAGGACTAGTAATGTCTTAGAAGTGTCAAATAAGCAATGGAAAAAGAGTAAGAGAAGTGCTTGAGTAAGACATGTGATTTTGAAGCAATGGGAGCTGTTGATTTTGCAAGTAACCACGGGAAAAAAAAGTTTATATGATAGCCATAACAAGGATGGAGTGGGCTAATCTGGGAATTGTTTGGGGTGGAACACTTCTTAGAAAGAAGAAAAAACCAAAAGAAAGAGAAAATTGCTTGGCGAGCAATGAAGTGAGTCAAAAGGCAATGCCATGATGACTTAAATGTGATAACTACAACCATCCAAAGATGCTTGGGATGAGGAAGAAGGAGCTGGAAGAGGGTTGTTGAGAGCTTTTGATTGTAGTGAAACATCCAATGAAAATTTCTGAAAGGAAAACAAGACACAAGTTAGAGAACGGGGTCAAGAAGCCAAAAAAGGCCTTAATGACTTAAGTGTACAATGTGCAACTGTCTAGAGTTGCAGGGGAAAGGACATGTGTGTGGAAGACAACACAACCACCACTTTTGCATAGTGAAAAGACAAAAGAGTTAGGGTAAACGATAGAAAGAGAACATTATAGAATTAAGGAAGAGTTTGAGTATGTAGGTAAAGCACCTACAAAATTGCATAAAAGTACATAAGAGCTTTGATAAGAAATGACAAAAATGTTTTTGCAAAAAAAAAAGGAGCTTGGTGAAGTCTTGATAAGCATCTCTTTTATTGAAGAAGAGAGTCTGCATACCTACCACCATCCAACAAGAAAACATTTGAAGAACCAGCTTAATGTTAATTGGGAAGATAAGTGTCATAAACACCTCTCCCTTGTTTTTCGGGTCACAATAAAATAGTAGCTTAAACACAAACTTAAAGATGTAAAAAAAGGGGCCTAGAGAGAATTTGAAAAAAAGGAAAAAGGATTTTAAAAGTTAGTTTAAAACATTAATAAAAATAATTGGGGGGAAATCAAGTGAAATTAGGGAACATTATTTCTAGATTTGTATGCACTTGGTTAACTACACAATATTTATAGCTATCTAGATACACCACAAGGCATTAGCTCTAATTACAATCCAATCTTCTCGTTTGATTTTGTATGCATCTTCTAAAAGGATTAACTTCCAAATTTTTGGCTCTCTTACATTGATTTGGATGTATTTCCAAACTGCCCTTGAGCAAGGGCATGCCACAAAAAGATGAAAGATGTCTTCTCTGCTATTGCATCTTCTGCAAAGTCCATCCCCTTTGCCTATTTGAAGGCTTCTTGCATTGGTCTACATTGCGTTTCCATTTATCCCTACTATCATGTAGGTTCCACCTAGTGTTTACTACTCTAAAAGCTCATCCATAGATAGAGAGGGTGTGAGTAGAGGAAGGAAGAGTGCATTGCCTATCCAACTAAATTCTTTGATGTAGTTAAGATAGGTTCCCTCTTTCCACTATCTATCACCATCCCATAGCTCTATTCTTCCCATAACCAATGCTTGTAGATTGTTGTTCAAGGCAGAATCCCTTCTTATCATTGGCCAAGTTTTCCATCTTAGGTTATCATTGTCCCAAAGTTGACCCCACTTCTGAAGGCCTTTCTTAAAGATAAGTCTAGCTACATCCAATTCTGCATCTATTAAGGAGTTGTTCTTATGTATTACAGAGATCCAAATGGAGTCAAGTGCCATAAAAGCCCCCTTCCCTAAAAGCAAGATTTGGCTTTTTATATCCTCTACAATAGGCCATATGGACCTCCATAATGGGATTTCTTTGGTAGAACAAGGCTCTGATCCATAGAAAGCAAAGGGTAGTGGCAAATTTTTCCATTTGGGGGCCCTTACTGGTCTATTGTGTTTAGTGTTTTTAATTAGTATCTGCTTGTCTAGATCTAAAACTACTTTAAGAACCCATATTGCTACTAGTTTCTTGGCTACTTAGTCTATGTCCACAACACCTAAACCACCTTTAGCTTTTGGGGTTATACAAAATAACCATTTGAATTTTGAGATTCTATCGTTAACTCCCCAGAGAAAGGATTTGCATCGTCTAATGAATTTATCAAGTCCAGTTTGTGAGTGAAACCAATAGGAAAGGTAGAGAATACCTATAGGATAAATACAATGGTTAAGGACTAGCTTCCTTCTTGCAAGGTTAGCTCGAAAGCCCCTCCACCTATCTAGTGAATCTTTCTAGGAGCCATTCCCATCTTTGTTTCATGGTAGTATCAAACCCCAAGGGTAACGCCAGCAATATGAAAACTACAACTTTGTTTATCTTGTGGAATCCCTTGTCATCAAGCAAAGTTTGATTTACTCTTGAGAGAGATGAGTATATCCAGTTGTAGCATGGTTGATAACTGAGCTAGAAGCACAACAAAATGTGTCTAAATATTCCATAACCCCTTGAATATTGTGAGCTATGTTCATTGGAGTAAGGTTGGTGTCATCTGCAAATTGTTGGTTTAGGAGCTAGTGCCCATTTGAGAGTTCTATGCCATTGATTGTGCCCTCTTCAATTTTCTTATGAAGTAGCCAACCAAGAGCATTAGCAGTAACTACATATAGTAGGGGGGCTAAAGGGCTAACTTTCCTAAATAACATTTTCAATTGTGCTTGCATTTTGAATTCTTGCTTGTGGATTGTCTATGTGTGTGTTTGTGAGTGTTGCGAGTGCATTAAAAACTGTGTTGTCTATCTTTGGCTGTGTCTATGTGTGTGTTTGTGAGTGTTGTGAGTGCATTAAAAACTTGTGGGCTACGTGTGTCTATTACTTGTGGTACCTATGTCCTATGTTCTTTACCTGTCTATGCACATGATATGGTTATGTGTGATGCATGTGTTTTGTTGTGTCTTTATGTGCACCAACTATGTGAGTTGCTTGTGGTAGTTGGATTATGTGTGTTTCTATGTTTAAGTTGTGTGTGCACTTGGTTTTGCATGCTATGCATTTTGCTTGCTTTTGCTATATGTTTAGTTTGCTATCCTTGCTTCCACTATACCTTGATCCTTTTCTTTACTCACCTAAAGACCTCCATTCTGAGAGTAACTTATCAGTTTTTGATGCATGGAACCATCATCATGGCAAGCCTTATTCTAGAATGACCTGTTGTGAGAAACATTGCAGGTAAGAAATATTGAAGAGAAACTTGCACCATATCCACAAGCATAATCATGTAGATCCTTCTATAAGCTTTAGTTGACCTAATTTGTCGATCTAGCAAATGACGAATGCAAGAAATCTAGTCTCCAATGCCTTAGATTGAACAACACTAGCATCCTTAGGAGAAGCCTCTTGAGGGAATATGAGAAACAAGTAGAGATGAGTTGCAACTTGTGTCAATTTGTTGCATCTTTTGACTAGAGAGAATGGGGCACGATCTTGCCTATCAAAGGTCAAGTTGTGGAAGCTATTGGACTTTTACCATTACACAAATGAGGTAGGCAATGCACTGAAAATGGGTCATCTTGTGAGCCTTTTTGAGCAAGAATTAGTCAACTATGACAACATTGACTATGGTAATGATGAAGGAGGCATGGGTCTCATGAGTCACAATGGAGTGGGTAATCAACATTGGAGGTGCGTATATTATATATCTACATCATTCTCATGAACTTTTCGAAACATCATGGAATAAGCAAAAAATTGACATTTGTAGACACACCTTACCAAAATGCAATTTTAGAAAAAAGGAAACGCTAAATAAAGGTGCTAAAGCCATGCTGAATGAAAAACATTTATCAACTAAATATTGGGAAAAAGCAATAAGCGATACCACTACTTATTGTACAGGCTACCAAGATTGAACCACTTGAAGGTATCATAGCCTATAAAGCCTTTACAAGACATAATTAAAAAATGGGTCATCCCAACATTTTTGGTTGCATAGCATATGCACACATACATAATGATCACAAGAGGAAACTTGATGTTAAATCTCAAAATGGGTCATCTTAAAATTTTTGCTTGCATAGCATATGCACACATACATAATGATCACAAGAGAAAGCTTAATGTTAAATCAAGAAAGTGCATTATGGTTAGATACAAGAGGAAACTTGATGCTAAATCAAGAAAGTGCATTATGGTTAGATACAATGAATGCAGTAAAGCATATAATTTATATGATCTGATCAATGGGAAAGCTATTATCTCAAGAGATGTAGTGAGTGGGAAAAACTAGGTACAAAGACATAATTGTATCAACAAGCACAAAATACATAGAGTTAAATGCTTCAAAGTGGGAGGATCAAGAAGAATATCCTGAAGGTCCACAAGAAGCCAAATGTTCAACCACCACAAAGGTTAACATATAATCAAGAAGGTAAAGATATTCAAGTGGAAACAACCAATTATGCACTAATGACAATGACAATGAAAATAGAAGGAAAAATCTATTCAAAAGCCAAAATAATACAAAACTCTAACTGAAGAAATAGATGGATTATATGAAAACAATACATGAGAGTCGTGTAACTTACTACTAAGAAATAAATCCGTTGCAAATAAATGGATTTACAAGGTAAAGTACAACTCTTATGGAACCATTGAATGGTTCAAAGACAAACTAGTTGAAAAAGGATTTGTACAATGATATGGATAAGACCATGAATATACTGTAGTAGGAAAAATGGATTCGATGTTGGGTATCATTGGTAGTCGATATAGTACGTAAATTTTGTACCAACTTGATGTCAAAAATTCATACCTAGATAAAGAGATATCCATGCATCAACCATAAGGGTAAGTGGAAAAACAAAAAAGACTATGTAAAAAGTCTAGAAAAATTCAATAAGAGTCTGTGTGGCTTAATATAAGCACCAAGAAGTTGGTATAGTAGAATTGACAAATATTTTGCTAATCTAGGATACACAAAACCCAATGCAAATCATACACCCTACTACAAAGTTCAAGGGTATAACATTACTTTTGTATGTAGATAGGAAGTAATGAAGAGCCTATTTGTAGAATTTGGCATGAAAGATCTTGGACTTGTGCACGACTACCCAGGCATATAATTTTGGAAAGATGCAAAAAGCATATTCATGAGTCAACACAAATATGTTGATAATCTATTACAAAATTTCCATATGCAAGGTTGTAACATTGTAGCAGCTCCAATGGAATGGAATATGAAGCTAATAAAGGGAAAAGAAAAGGAACTAGAATAGACATTATTGCCACACTATATCTCTCTTCTCTTGTCATTCCCAAAGATACATATTTCTTACTATCAATTGGGAGTTTAGATTTGATGCATAAAGGGAAGTCCATACATGCATATCACACTCCATAACCTTAGTACAATTATCGACTTGTGGTTGGATTACCTATATGTAGGCATTCCATTATTCTATGATTTCTCTACATATGAAACATTTGATTGGAGCTCAATCGGCATTTGGTTGACTTGACTAGGATATACAAGTAGCAATCCTTTAAAATCCTCAGTGTAGTAAAATGATAATTTTGGTGCAAAATCGAATTGTTGTTCCACCTTTTCTAGTTGCAACTATTATAGAACTACTAATGGAGTTGGAGTTGTTGCTCTTGGACAAGGGGTTGAATTATGATTTTTCAATAAATGGCACCTAGATTCTCATTGGAATAGGACTCAATCTAGCGGCTTGCAATGCCTATAAGTTGTCATTTATGAGTGCTGGTATTGTTGGTTTTGAGGTTGGGTGACTCTCATCTTGTAGAAACATGTACTAAGCATGCTAATCGGAGATAAGAGGGAGAGAGTAAGAGTGAGAGAGCACACCCTAGAAACCTACAATGTATAACTTTATTGAAAAATGAGGAATACACACTTATATATAATTAGGAAATACGGTTAGGGTTGCTTCCCATTCGTGCTAAATTTTTCCTAATGTGGGCCTTAGTCTATACCACTTTACCCTTGCATAACTATTAGCAATATATGCATGTGGTATTTACATGATGTTGAGATTGCTCTTCTCAACACCTTCCCTTAAGATCAACATCATGAATTTGGCCTTCCCCTAAAGATGATGATTTTTGAGTTTAAAGAAGGGTTGGGCATGACCTTCTATCACTCCCCTTTAATGGGTATGTCCTTTGTTTGAATCAAATCGAGAGCTTATCAACATTCTCCAAAAGATATTTTCCAAGCAATTTGGTAAAGACATCTATAACATTATCTTTGTTGTCTTAATGTTATGATTTGATGCCACCAAGTTGCATCTTTTCTTTGATGAAATGCTCCTTGAATCAATATGCTTTGCCCTTGAAGGATATACTATATCCTTCACAAATGCTTAAGGTCATTGATTATCACAAATTGTTGTTGTTGGTTTTGTTGCATCATAAAATTCAGTTTTTGACAATATTCCTTGAGCATATAGCTTCATATGCTACTATTTTGAGAGCTATGTATTTTGCTTTTACTGGAAAAGAAACAAATTGGTACTATAAATGGGTAGCTCAGGCATAGTTGGCTTTGCCAACAGGTGGTGTACTCGGGAAAGAATCAACATACACTCAGTCTTGAAAATGTTATGCTACCTCTGAGCATGCTCCTTGACAAAATGGTTGAATGTCCTTATCGCTCGGTCGTATATCAAGACTATCAATTGTATGGGTTCCAACATCCCTTGGTGCATAGAGTGGGGGGGGAGCAAACATCTCGATTTCTTTAGTCTGTCGATAAACCCGGTAGAGAAATGGCATCTCCTCCCGATCCGAAATACCGAAATACGACACAAAACTTCCATGGTGAAAATTGCAAAACAGGGAGATACTTGGGTGGCAAAATGGGCTTAGCCTCCGCTATTTGCCCTATTTGCACCCTTGTATCTATTGTCTCTGCCAAATATTAGACCTGCGCTACTACATCCTAAAAAATGCTATCGGTCTGGGTTGCATGATTGGTGTTGTCTACTCGACTTGCTGAATGTAGCATTTTGTGAGGCACCTTCCCCTACTATGGAGTGTTGTCTTGAGGTGCATACATACTCACTCAGAGTAGAAGGGTTACACACACCAGTCTGCCCATTGGTCCATTGTTCTCTGGTGGTTGTCAATGAGGCAGGTTGTCTGCTGGGTGCTTGTTAGGTACTGGGAGGAGACGAATTAAGTGCTGAAGCTGATTGCATCGCTCCAACCTAGCTTGCAATCTTGCATTCTACCCCTTCAATGCCTGGCCCTCTATAGCTGCCTCCCTTAGGTGGGCACTCTCTTGCTCGAGAGCCTCGAGTTGATGCCAATTTGTTGTTGAATGTCCTCCTGATGGACCCAAGTGAGTCTCCTATAATACGCTAGGTTGCTCATGTGGTAGAACCCAACGTCGCATAACTCCATCTGCACATTGATGATATAGTTGCCCGTCGATCAAAGTGTAGGAAATTTCTCTCTTGCTCAAACTTACATCCATCGATCAACTAGCTGATTAATAGGAAATTTCTCTCTTGCTTAAATTCAAAAGTTTATGGTCTGCTACACTTTGCATTTCTCTACATGTTCTAGCTCAACTTGCTAGTCCTAATAATGATCATACTCACTCATGTGACCAATTTTAATCTTCAAGGATTAGGTAGGGATTTGAGGTGGATTGATAGGAGTTCTCTTTTTCATGGGCCAATGCCATTGCTCTACATATACGAAGAATGTAAATAATGTTTTTTTAAAGGGGGGGGCAGAGGAGAAGTATTACAAGGATAAAGTAGAGCTACTTCAAGGGACCTAGTCCTTTTCTCTCATATAGTTGCAATTGGGAACTGCAACCATCATCCTAGAAGATAGGAAAGGGGGCATGCACATTGTTTGTATACAGTCATCCACTCATTGTCAAAAGGTTAGAGCCAACAATTGTTCATTTTATTCGTCTATATGTAGATGTATAGTAAAGCTTTCGAAAATAACTAGTCTTGTACTCTTTTGTATGACTCACAATTGGTTTGTTGAATGCTTCCATCACTTTTGAATAACGTTTTTTCACTTGCCTTGATGGAAATGCTTGTAGATGTGCCTTTGATAATAGTGCCCTTAAAGCAGTGCCCTTAAAGCTCTAGCTTGTAAGGATTGGCCTTCTAACTATGTGACATGATGTTCTTAGAGTTACTTCTCTCTCCAACCGTATTGTAATTTTGTGTTGAATTGCCATATGGCTTTTGTTCTCAATCCAAAACATTATATCCACCTCTTGCACCTTCTCCTTTGCATCTTGCCTAGATTTTTCATGATTCCTGTTTTGCACAATGAAGGGTAGCACACTTGAAGGTTTACATGTAATTGTAGAACAAATGTGTTGTTGGGGTGTGCATCAATAATTCATCTTCAATGAGTCAACTCGGCTCCAAAGGGTCCTTCAAAGGTGGGCTTCATTGGGTTTTAGGTGTCTTTCTTGCATTAAAGTCCATGCTGAAAAAACCCATTTGGACCTTGGTGGTGTACTTGATTAAGTATTGAAAAGTTAACATTGAGGTTGCCCTGAAAATAATAGTAATACTAATAAATATATGATTTATTAAGGGGCGATCAGGCCCTAGAAGAAACCATTAATAACATTTGGCCGACACCTATGATGGTAGCAACACATAAAAATCCATCACCCATTAACCCAATCTTATGTACACCCCTACATCCATCATTGCATGATTGGCCACTTGATCTCCCCCTACTAGGATCTTGGTAAGGTCTTTCAAAATTTTATTTTTACCAACTTTAGAATAAAGGAATCCCTAAATCCTACCTTGACAAGGCGTTGGAACACTATTTTGTTGCACACTTCCAACGTGGTGTTGCATGGATATATGGCCAACAAACCCACAATATGGATGACAAATTTGGTGTGTCTCTTATGTGATGTAGAACTTTGCCCACAATGTGGACGATAGATTTGGTGTGTCTCATAAGAGCGTTCTATGATGTAAAACTTTGCCATCAGACCCGGATGGCACTCTCTAATCACCTCTAGGCTTCCCTTGAGACTATGCAATCCCACATAATGTGGCATACCAATTCAGTGGACTTCCCACATAGGGGGCAGATGGGGCTAAAGTTCCATATACTGGAGACATACATAGTAGATGCTGCTAGAATGTGCTAAATTATGAGTAGTTGGGCATTCTACCTCGAGAGATCCCACAGCAAGTTCTCAATTTTTCATTCATTCTAACCATTCCAAGTGCTACCTTTCTATGACCCCTACCCCTGATGGTGCACCCAGGTACCTTATTACGTCTCCACTTTTGATAACCTTTATTTGAAGCTCTTCTAGCCAGCTTGGTGGGGGATGCGCTATTGACTGGCATTGCAAATGTTTTGTGCCAACTGCTTGTGAGCTTGACACTATGTAGAACTTTTGAATCGGCTCCTAACACTTTCGTTTTCCTCCACTGAGAAGGCAACCGTGTTGCCAACAAAGAGCTGAGTCGATAGCTACTTTTGTGAATGAAGGGAGACCCCTCGGATTTGTCCTACCTCTACCCCTTGTTTTATCATATTGATTGGCGGCACGATCCCTAGCACTAGATCATGCGACCAGAACGAGACAGTAAGTGATTCTCCTAGGCTTTGATCTTGGGAAAGCCTATGACAGAGGTCGATGATGGGACTACACCTCGCAATGCTTGCCAAGTTGGGGTTCAGCCCTAGTTTTTGTAGCTTGGTCCCTTGCCTCTTCCGGAATGCAACAATAATATTGCCTAAATGGAGGTACATAGGAAGGTTCAACCTTACATGATCGGTGAGCCAAGAGTGCCCACTCGCGTCGCACCAACGTTGCACTTGGTATAGTTGGCAATTGTTCCATGTCTTACATTATTATGAAGTGCCTTGGTACATGGTCTCCAAGACCATAGTACTGCTTGTAAGATGTTGTTGAGTATTGAACACAACATAATGTTGCTCCATTGAACGATCACTCCTTTTATTTGATGTAGGGAGACATTATGGTGAACAATAAAGGTATTGACAACTGGATGCTTTCTAGAATCGCAAGTGTTTTTGCTTCAAGGGGCCTAAGTGGGTTGATGTTCATGCTTACTATTATCTTCCCTTTCCCTAGTCTTCTAAGGTACTTCTCTATTTTTTAATGTTCACTTGCACATGTGTTTGATATCTTGTGAGAATCTCGTAGGTTAGTCGGGGCTGGAGCCAGCATCTCAAGTGTCTTGGCTATCCCATTTTTGGTGAGAATCACTCTAATTTAGAACCTATAAGGTAAGAGCATGGCCACATGCACAAATATTTGGAGGCTTAATGGATGAAGAGATGTTTGGCACTATGGTCACATGCATCTTGAAAAGAGGATAATACCTCTGTTCATTGTCAACATACCCTCCATTTGAGCCAAGAATAGAGGGCTCCAAAACTGAGCCTTGTGATCCTTCTAGAGCACCTCTGTTCCAATTAGAAGGACGCATTAAAGCACAAGCGATTTTATAGTCACAAGCCTCTCATCTTGTCTCTTGCAACCACCTTTCCCCAACCATCCTCTAACTCTAACATGTGGCTTGAGCCTTTTGTGTATGTGTGGTGTGTGCCTTGCTCTTAAGGTCCTTACACAACGAGGCTCTGCCTGCCATAGACACTCCTCATAGCCAATGGGAATAAACAAAACCCACAGTGGGCACTTGGGGCTTTACACATTGCCCACCACACTCTCCTTGCGTCCTAATTGGCTGCCATGTCGAACCCATAATCTGCCCATCGATGGGATGCTAAGGTTGGTTGGCCATCCTTGGGCACCCATTATTTTAGCCAATGGGTTGAGTTCTTGCTGGAGTGGCTATTAATTAAATAGTTGTTGTGGAGGGGGGGTTGTGGCTTTTGAGTGAAAGAGTAAGGCATGCAAAAATGAAATGGTTGAGAAGGTGGTGATTGGAAGGTTTATTTGGCGCCACAAATTTGATATAAGAGGACTAGGGGAAAATGTTCATGCATTTTTTGAGGTGACAAGGTATATTTGGGAAGCCTCTCTCTCGTCGTGTATGAGAACGTGGTCTTTGGGTAACTTGAGATCTCAGTAAAACCTTGAAGAAGCATCATCAGCAGCTATGGCGACCTTGTTCCACGCTTGCTGCACCAGCCGCCTCTCCTCCTCCTCCCCCTCCTTCACCCCATCTCCTCCCCCCCATTCCCTCCATCGCCTCTTCTTGCTTCCCCCCCCCTTCTCCCGCCTTCGTTCCCGCCTCCCCTGCCTTTCTGCTCTCTCCCAACCCCCCACCTTCAGCAAACCTTCCCCTCCCCCTTCCAATTCCCCTCCCTCCTTCCCGCATTGCTTCAGCACACGCCCAGATGGCTTCTTGTACTGCGAGGGTGTCAAAGTGCAGGACATCATCGCTTCCGTGCAGGAAAAGAGGCCTTTCTATCTGTACAGCAAACCTCAGCTTACCAGGAATACGCAAGCGTACGTTGATGCTTTGGAAGGCATAGATTCCATCATTGGGTTTGCAGTAAAAGCCAACAATAACTTGAAAATCTTGCAGTATTTCAAGAGTCTAGGCTGTGGAGCTGTCCTCGTTAGTGGGAACGAGCTCAAATTGGTACTTCACGCTGGTTTCGACCCGGCCAGGTTGGACAGTTGGGTCTCGTTTGACGTTCCCGCCTTGATACTTCGCGTTTAGAAGGCATTCGTGCGTTCTTTTGACGAATAGTCTGCCCATTTTCTCGCGAGCAGGTGTATCTTCAACGGAAACGGGAAGCTGTTAGATGAACTGGTGCTTGCGGCACAAGTAGGGGTCCTTGTTAATGTAGATAGCGAGTTTGATCTTCAGCACATAGTGGAGGCAGGGCGCATCGCAGGGAAACAAGTGAAGGTTCTTCTACGTATTAATCCTGACGTGGATCCGCAGGTACGGACGGCAAATCAACGAAGAGAATGCCTAAATGTGGCAGAACTTCAATGTTTTATGCATCCAAGCTACTTAACCTTGGTGTCCTTCTGAATAGGTCCACCCGTATGTTGCAACCGGAAACAAAAACTCCAAATTTGGAATACGGAATGAAAAACTTCAGTGGTTTTTAGACGAAGTCAGGAGACACCCGAAAGAGCTTTCGCTCGTCGGAGCTCACTGTCATTTGGGATCTACAATAACTAAGGTATTTTTCCAGTTGCTCTTCAAAGATTAATACAAAATTGTTGTATTTTGATTAATACTGAGTTGTTGTAAAATTTTGACTGTGGAAATACTCACGAGACTCTTAGTGAGACCATTGCATTTTTCTCATGGCATGGGAAATCTTAAAATGGCTTGACGAGATTCTGACTCATCGTTCTGCACTTTGTGATGTCGAGAACCTTGCACGTTACATCGGAAGATTTGCTTGTCAATTCCTAACAGCTGTCACCCACGCCCCCAGAATTTGAGTTTTTGCTACTAAACTTCCGTAGCTCCTTTTGTTACTGCTAAACTTGACGTGTCAAGAGTTTAGGGAGTCACAGATGAAATGTCAAAGAAGTTATCTTCAGTTCTCTATACTAAATGTTCTAGAGATTAGCAGTTTACCTATTACTGTTTTAGCGAACGTGCTATAGATGAAGACCTCATCGATGAGGCGGCTATGAAGCTGCATTTTCTATGCTCCACCAAGTATGGATTGGTCTATTATAAGTTGCCACAAAAGTACTCCTTGTAGGCAGCCTGGATGCTGATATACGACAGCCAAAGTGCTGCAACAAATTGAGCACTAACTATTGAGCAATAGCTCCTACTTTTGCTGGTATCTTGATTCTCTCCGTCCTTGCTGGGTGTATGGTAGAGGTTTCAGGGGCATAGTTGCAAGAAATGGCGTTTCAGCTGTCAGAAATGGAAATGGAAACCGCCCAAACGGCGTTTCTGTTTCCCTGTTTTTTGGGGAAACCCTAACTCTGGGTTTTTGCGCCGTTTTGTGCCTGTTGCCTCTTTTCGCTGCTCCCGCATGCTGCCTCTACCTTCTACGCGCCTACCCGCCTGCTGCAGCCTGCTCTACGCTCCACTCTCCTCTACCCTCCTCTATCCTACTCTCCACTCTCCTACTCTCCTCCACTCTCCACTCTCCTCTATCCTCCACTCTCCTACCCTCCTCCACCCTCCACTTTCTTCTACCCTCTCCACTATCCTTTAAGCACTATATTTATAATTGTATTATGTATAAAATTTATTTTTTTACACATAAATTGTACTATATTTCAGTTTCTTGTTTCCCTGTTTCGGCTCGGGCCGGAAACTCCGTTTTTGGCGTTTCTGCCGTTTCCGTTTCGACTAGCAACTACGTTCAAGGGATCTGAGGAATGGGCCAAAGTGGTCCCCTCTAAATGTATAGAGTGAGGGAGGACTGTTTACCCCTCCCCCCCCCTTCCCAAACAACCCCTAAAAATTGGAAGATTGGAGACCAACAGGGTTTGACAATGGTCAACCATAGTTTGTGAAGTGGTGGACCTTAGTCTTGTAGATCTGGAGAAGGTGATCTAGATGCCACCCCTCTCTTGCATCCTACAATAAAACAAATAACTTTGGCCAACATTTACCCATTAACAGTTGCTGTCAATGCATTGCTGAAAGAAGGCAGGGATTATTTGCTGAACCCTGTAGACCACACCTGGCTACAACCAAGGAGAAGGAGACATGGCTCTGATACCAACTGTTGAAAATGGGGAGAGGGTGAGAGACACATGATTGGAGACAAGAGCTGAGGCACGAACTGATGTTGATAGATTGTGTAATCACAGCAAGTACATAGCCTCTTTTATAGGCTGGGCAAGCCTTATCTTCCCACACAGACACCTCATAGATGAGGTCACACACAAGAAAATCTAGATCCTATAATCTAGGGGAGGAATCACACCTACCATATGAGGTGGCACAAGTGGCCTCAAGACTCTTCACACACACAACTGTAGGACTCCTAGGACTCTAGGACCGCACACACTAGGACCACAGACACTAGGACTCCGATTCCAACACTGTCTGCCGAGTTGTCTTGCGATGTGGGGGAGGGCGTGGTCTCCTTGATCCCTGGATCCGAGGGGCATTAAGGGTGATTCCTCGTCTTTGGCGGTCGCCTTTGAGAAGGACTGAGATAGATTGGACCTCTATCGTGTGTGCTCGGATCCCTCTCCGTGTCGCACATGAAGTGTGTGTTCCTCGTCTGACAGCATCGCGGTGGACACTCCCAGAGCTAATCCAGGATGCTCTCATCTCATCAAGCTCCTCTCCCTCAGCCACATCGGCAGCTATCTTAGATGCATAGAAATCTGTAACAAAAGTATGTGATCTGTCGATCTCGATGACCTGTGGCATCAGTCCATGCTTCTCTTTGGTCTATCGCATCAACGTGTCTCCGTCAACGCATCTCAATCAGGTAGAGAGCCCAACACAGACTTGATTGTGATAATGAATCAGTCGTGTGAGTGGACCAAAGCCATGCCCCTCTTGAAAGAGCCAGTGATATCATTCCCGGGTATCATAATAGACCCGACAAACACATAGAAAACTCTCCTCCGTCTCGATCTCCTCCATCTGGCATAGTGTGCAAGTCCTCTGCTCTCTGGGTATGCCTGCAGCTCTCCCTGCCTCAATCTGCAGTTGATGTGATGAGACTCGTAATCGACGAATGGCGATCCTCAGTGCATGTGAGACTCTCCTGTCCTCGAGATACTGAGGTCTGATGACAAGACCATGCTCTGAGACCCTCCGGAAGTGGTCATGGTAGAACTGGATCTTGGTGGAGAACTCCTCTCACCCCCAAGCCCTAGATGTATGGAGTGGAGGAGGTCCAACCGTTTGATATGGTTGATCTCATCTTGTGGGATCATCTCGGGTGATGCATTGTTGGAAAGGTCACCTCCCCATCTGTAAGCCCCCATATGAGGAGAGCATGGGGGAGGGAGACCTAGGGCAATACCCAACAGAAAAAGAGAGAAAGGGGCTGCCACATAGACAGCATCGTGGCTGGCATGTGGGCAGCACATCTAGAACTGTTATGGGCAGGACAGAGGGGCAGGAAAGTACGGAAGTATGGCAGATCTGTATGGATTACAGATGCCTGCTGTACAGCTGGAGCTCAGGCAGGAGCCCTAGAGCTGGAACAAGCCCGGAGCAGAGGCAAGACAGTCTGGGACAGATTGCGATAGATCTAGGATAGGAGGCGCACTGTTTGCAGTATGTTTTGGGGGGGGGCTGGACCCTGTATTTATAGGGCATCTGCCCTTGAAAGGTGGGCCAAGGGCCCTTGTAATGAGTGCCCCAAAAGGGCAGCCCACAGTCCCATAAATGGGGAGCTGTGGGGTCGGTTTTCAGACAGACTGAGTCGGCCAGATTAGGGCTGACCAGTCGGTATTTTTGCAGGCCCTTGGGGTCTATATAAAGAAGGCATTCAGGCCTCATTTCAACATCCAGCCTAGCAGCACTTCAGGGAGCAGGAAGGAGCAGCAGAGCAGCAGCAGTTGGGCCTATGACCAGGAGGTGAACTGTGCTTAGGTGCTGCAGACTTAGCTCAGGGAGAGGCTGAACCTAGACTGTCTTCTAGGGCAGAAGGTTGCTGAGGTCATCATCATCTGGAGCAGCAATTCCACCAGCAGCAGGAGCAGCAGCAGGGCTACCTTTGGGCCTACAGTCAGGAGGAGAAAGAAGTATCTTGTGCTGCAGACTTAGCTTGCAGGAAGCTGCCCACCTAGACTGGTTTCCAGACAGCAAGGTGGAGAAGATCATTCTAGACAGAAAGTTTACTTACGCTCGAGGTGGAGCACGCGGACTCTAGTCTAGAGATAGCCAGCAGATAGGAGAAGGACTTTGTGGTAAGATCAGAGGACCACACCATTGGTGGGACTCCGGATCTGTCACTCTTGTATTGTGTCCATAGTTGTGGATGGAAATATATTATTTGGTGGTTTCTCTATCTAGTTTGGTTCATTGTCTATGGATGAGTCTGCACACCTATTGAATGCACATAAGTAAAGAAGTTTGTGATTCCACACCCACACCGCACACTGTGTGAGCTCCTGGGCATTATTTCCGCTGCGTGTACCCTCTGTTGGGTCGTTTCTAACATGGTATCAGAGCCCAAGTAGGAGGCTCACAGGTGTGGGAGCCTGAAGGTAGGGACCTTGCTGAAGGACGACCCTGATTCAGAAGCTCTAGGGAATCGACTTCCACGACTGGAGGATTGTGCCCTTGCGAGAAGGAGGGTGACTCAGGTTCAGTCAGGTGCGTTCAGAGTTCTGGTTTACTGAATTTGAGTTTGGTTGACTTTGCTGTGTGGTATATACAGCAGAGATGTCGCCATCTACAGCCTCTTCAGCCCCTGCTTTCCCTTCCTCCTCCTCCAGTTTTCTCTCTTTCACTATTCCTAACTTTGGAGAGTCTGGGAACCTGGACGGGACTAATTACCCGATCTGGAAAGTGAAGATCCGGAGTCATTTAGTGGCTCGGAAGTTGTGGAAATCGACCACGGGAGAGGAGTCGAAGCCAGAAGACTTGGTGGACAGTAAAGGGAAGGTACTCATGGCAGTAGACAGAGAGGAGCTTGAAGCTTGGGAAGAAAGAGATGCCCATGCCCTGGCAATAATCATAGGGACTACGGCGGACTCTGTTCTTCCGCATATCCAGTTGGCCGAGACGTCAGTAGAGGCGTGGGCCACCCTGAAGGATCTGTACGAGATAGATAATACCTCCCGGATCGTGCTTCTTCAGCATCAACTCTACAATCTTGATATGGAAGAAGGCGATACGGTACATAGCCATTTGACGAAGGTCAAGGTGGTGCGGGATCAGCTGGCAGCAATTGGTCATAAGACAGACTCATGCCATCTGGCCTTGATGGTACTGAGGAGACTGTCTCGGAGTTTCAAGAGCTTTGTTACGGCTGTGATAGCAGGCCAGAGGACCAAACCTCTGACATTTGAGGAGTTGTGTCCATTATTGCTGCAGGAGGAAGCTCGGGAGAAGCTCTACAACGAGGACAAAGACGACAAGGCGATGCTGGTGAAGGATTCCGCAGGTAAGGGAAAGGGCGAGCCTAACAGTGGCAAGTCCAATAAAGATGACTCTGACGACGAGGGGACTTCGAAGAGGAAGCACAAGAAGAAGTGTTTCTATTGTGATACGCCCGGACATTTTGCAAAGGACTGCAGAAAGAAAAAGGCGGATCTAAAAAACAAAGAGGAGTCTGACTCAGATTCAGAGGGAAAGGCCAAAGCTAATGTGGTAATCGAAGAATTGTTCCTGGTGACATCACCGAGTGTTACCGAGGTCAGGTATGTTGATCCAGAAGTCACAGTAAGGATGTCTGACATAGAGATGTGGGTCGACGAGGAGTCAGATGCCTTTGTGAAGGTGAAGGACAGTATGGAGCGCTTGGTACCTTCCAGGTGTGTAGTTGTTGACAGTGACACGAGGGTGGATTCCATGGAAAGCCCTAGGGTCTCATGGTTCGATGGATGCTGGACTTCAGAAGGGGACAGTACAGGATTACACAAGATCTTGGCGGGTGCCTCATTGAGGTACAGGGTTTGCTTTCAAAGCGAACATTCAAGCAGTACAACAGTCTGGTATGTATTTGATATTCTGCATTTGAGTCTTTATAGCATGCTGTGGAGAGATTCTGCTCTTCATTTGTCTCAGGTGATTAGAGATTGGAAGGAATTGGCCTTCTTTGAAGGCAGAAGGGGAAGTATTGGTGCTTCTTCAAATCTCGGACGCAGATTGCTAGAAGGTGGTGGACAAAGAGTACTGAAGCCAGAAGAGTACCTGCTTGAGAACTCAGCGAGAGTTCATGGTCCAGGTTATCTGGAAATATTCATTGGTTGCAGACCTTGCCAAAGGAAGGACGGGTTGAAACAGACCCTTAGAGCATGGTGCCTGGAAGACTCCAGGTTGTTCACTCATTATGAGGGGGACGACTGGAAGATCGTGACGGCTGGATTGCTCGAGTTCAGAGGCGGGAATGTGACTGAAGGAGGTGGTACCAGGAGGTGCTACCAGAGATGGACCTGTGTACCAGGATGGTGTGCGAAAGCAGAACCGGACCTGGTGGAGCAGGAGCCACTGGATGAAAAGCCAGGAAAAGATTACGACACCGAAAGGTTCCAAAGGACTACGACCAGGGAGTTACTGGAGCATCTTCATCGACGTGTTGGTATTGGGCTGAGATGTGTCGGTGAGAGGGGGTGTTGGAAAGGTCACCTCCCCATCTGTAAGCCCCCATATGAGGAGAGCATGGGGGAGGGAGACCTAGGGCAGTACCCAACAGAAAAAGAGAGAAAGGGGCTGCCACATAGACAGCATCGTGGCTGGCATGTGGGCAGCACATCTAGAACTGTTATGGGCAGGACAGAGGGCCAGGAAAGTACGGAAGTATGGCAGATCTGTACGGATTACAGATGCCTGCTGTACGGCTGGAGCTCAGGCAGGAGCCCTAGAGCTGGAACAAGCCCGGAGCAGAGGCAAGACAGTCTGGGACAGATTGCGATAGATCTAGGACAGGAGGCGCACTGTTTGCAGTATGTTTTGGGGGGGGGCTGGACCCTGTATTTATAGGGCATCTGCCCTTGAAAGGTGGGCCAAGGGCCCTTGTAATGAGTGCCCCAAAAGGGCAGCCCACAGTCCCATAAATGGGGAGCTGTGGGGTCGGTTTTCAGACAGACTGAGTCGGCCAGATTAGGGCTGACCAGTCGGTATTTTTGCAGGCCCTTGGGGTCTATATAAAGAAGGCATTCAGGCCTCATTTCAACATCCAGCCTAGCAGCACTTCAGGGAGCAGGAAGGAGCAGCAGAGCAGCAGCAGTTGGGCCTATGACCAGGAGGTGAACTGTGCTTAGGTGCTGCAGACTTAGCTCAGGGAGAGGCTGAACCTAGACTGTCTTCTAGGGCAGAAGGTTGCTGAGGTCATCATCATCTGGAGCAGCAATTCCACCAGCAGCAGGAGCAGCAGCAAGGCTACCTTTGGGCCTACAGTCAGGAGGAGAAAGAAGTATCTTGTGCTGCAGACTTAGCTTGCAGGAAGCTGCCCACCTAGACTGGTTTCCAGACAGCAAGGTGGAGAAGATCATTCTAGACAGAAAGTTTACTTATGCTCGAGGTGGAGCACGCGGACTCTAGTCTAGAGATAGCCAGCAGATAGGAGAAGGACTTTGTGGTAAGATCAGAGGACCACACCATCGGTGGGACTCCGGATCTGTCACTCTTGTATTGTGTCCATAGTTGTGGACGGAAATATATTATTTGGTGGTTTCTCTATCTAGTTTGGTTCATTGTCTATGGATGAGTCTGCACACCTATTGAATGCACATAAGTAAAGAAGTTTGTGATTCCACACCCACACTGCACACTGTGTGAGCTCCTGGGCATTATTTCCGCTGCGTGTACCCTCTGTTGGGTCATTTCTAACATGCATCACTGGAGTCTCAGGTGGTGCGTCACCTCCATAGAGTCTGGATCATCTCGGGTGGTGCGTCACTGGGGAAGGCCCAGACTTTGTAGAGAAATGTCTCTGTCCGAAAGATGGCATCAACCTGGAGAGGGGTCATGGCGAACTCTTCCTGTATAATATGATTGGGGGGGGAAGAGAGAGAGAGAGAGAGAGAGAGAGAGAGAGACACTATGATATGATATGATTGTATTAAAGTCTTATTGCGACCCTTCAGGGTCTATGGGTTTGGTGATCAGTGTCAACAAATAGTGGTCTTTTTACATCTTGTGTGTGTGTGTGAGAGAGAGAGAGAGAGAGAGAGAGACTTTGAGAGAGAGGATTTCAAAGTCACCAAATGGTTGTCCACAAAATATAATGAAAGTCTTAAAGGGGAGACTCTTATCTTCAGACGAAGAATTGGATGTCAAATAAAAGCTGTATTTTGTACTGATGTAGCACTCATGTCAATGACTGAAAAATCAGAATTTGGTGCATGTAGGTTGATATTTTCAGAGATGCGGCACTTCTGATGGTTCAATACATTGACCAGATACGGGCTCAAGGTTTTGATATCAAATACCTGAATATAGGTGGTGGTTTGGGGATTGACTACCACCATTCTGGTGCGGTTTTTCCAACACCAATGGATCTTATCAACACCGTAAAACATCAATCTTATTCTTTTATTTTAGTGCCATAGTTTCATTCATAAGTTAGGAAAGGTTTATAAGATTTGTTTTATGATGTTGCCGTCTTGCACATCTAAGCTTGTTGGCTTATTGATTTTGCTGTGAAGTGTGCCCCGTCTCTTTGCTACTGCACCTCTGTACATTGCAAATGGGCGTTAATACAGCTTATAAGGCTTGCTGGCCAAGCTAATATTGTTTAAGGTGTTTTTTTCAGGTACGCGAGCTTGTTTCTTCAAGAAGTCTTACTCTAGTAATTGAGCCTGGAAGGTCCCTTGTTGCGAATTCAGCTGCTTTGGTGAACCGGGTGACTGGGGTCAAGTCGAATGGCAATAAAAATTTCATTGTCATTGATGGTAGCATGTCGGAGTTGATTAGACCCAGCTTGTATGATGCTTACCAAGTGAGTTCCACTGCATTACAAAGCATTCTATTTTGAGTCCTGCATCTTTGTGACTCACTGCAATTATTGAAGTTGTGCTTATGCCAAAGCGTAATGTCCAGTGATTTGCTTTAAAAACTTGCCTTTGAAACTGAATTAACTTAAACATGAAAAGCAAACAAAAGTTAACACAAAGGATAAATCCCATATAGTAGAGGGGTCCGGCTTTGAATGGGGTGTGAATGAGGACCCACCCCCTACCAAGGCTATGCTTGGTATATTCTTTATTACTAACGATGGTTAGCTGGAATTAATTACAGGGTAATTTGAATTCCTAGATGGAACCAGGCAAACTCTAGGAGATTCTATAGATATAACTTGCAAGTATAGAAGCCTGTGACAAATTTCTAGCAACCAGCAGAAGATGTAGTAGTAACCAAGAGAGCATAGGACTCTGCAAAGGAATTGACATGAAACGATTATCAATTGGGTAGATAAAGCCAGCTGCAAGTAACATGTCGAGCTCCATCTTAACCAGTAATGAGTACTTGGGATGTAGTAGTAACCAAGAGAGCATAGAACTCTGCAAAGGAATTGACATGAAACTATTATCAATTGGGTAGCTAATCCCGCTGCAAGTAACTTATTGAGCTCCATCTTAACCAGTAATGAATACTTGGGATTTATAAAAACAGCAAGATACCTCTTGAAGTGCTTATGTGCAAGAACCATAGGTGTACTATGTAGATCTCATGCAAGTAGGAATGTGTGAAAGTGACCCGTGCCTAGGAGCAAGAGCTGTCAGCGCTAGCAAGCGAGTAGCAGAAGGCCTTTCGCAGTATCTGCCTACAGGAAGATGGCATTCTAGCCCCTGGAAGGTGTAGGAGCTGGAATCAGGAGGTAGGTGTGAGCAGGAGCTTGCTAGTTCAAACCGCAAATTAGCCAAGAGGTAGGTGGTAGCTGGTCTATGTGGAGAAAGAAGGGCAGGAGGTGTGCAAAGTGTTGAGCATGTTGGAAAGGTCACCTCCCCATCTGTAGGCCCTCAAATGAGGAGAGCGTGGGGGAGGGAGAGCTAAGGCATATGCCGAGAGAAAGTATTTCCTTTCAGGAAGGGAGATGGCAGGGCAAGCTTGTGTTGAATCTTCCCTAGCAAGAGGTCAATTTGAATGCCGATTGGCCCTCCAATGGGGAAGAGTGCCCTCATGAGAGTACTTGTTTCTATTTCGACCTACATGCAAGGTGTGTGAGAGATGGCGGATGAATGCAAGGTGAATGAAGAATGCTATGTGAGATTCCCAATGAAAGGGCGATAAATGTCCCTTTAGATCACTCAAGTTTCATCTTTCCATTTACACCTACCCTTAGCCTATGCATAACCCATGCATCTACCATTCAATGTACCTTAATGCACCCTTCCCTTCCTATTGCCCCTAGGACCTAAACACGTGTGTGCACATTTTTATCAATAGAATAAGTGTCACATGTCCAAATTCGATGCCATCTGAAGGTGTGGCTCTAGCTCGATTAGTCCTATCTACTGAGATGATCCACCGCCATAACAAATCGGTCGGTGTCCATCATAAATACATATACATGTTACACCATCGGCATATAATATATAATAATGTTTTAATGTCTACTAATCACGGATTAGTGATTTCTCTTGTCATGACACTCCCTTCTGCTTGAATCCTCTTTTGGATCCTTTCTTGTCTCTTTCTCTTGCGTACGCTTTTCTCTTTACTTCTGTATTTGCATCTCCTCTTCATAATCTGCAAATAGTCTTCTCTTGGTAGTACACGATCTCTTTTGAATCAGAACTTAAATCCCATCTTTAAGTTCTGGTTCCTTTGGATGCTGAATATTCAAAATGCAGAAGTACCATTGCAATGCCTCTTCAATATCTCTTCATACTGAGAATTCTCTTCTGAATACTAAGCTGCTGAAATCTCTTTATAGTAACCTGCTCATTAAGCTTAAGCAAATTCTTAACAAACTGGTCAATATTCATAAGATGTTCTCTCACCCCAAATGTGTTATTGAACTAGGTAGACCTTGGCCATAGTTGATTTTGCGATGGAGAACTACTTAGGGTATAGAAACTATAGACCTTTAATCTCTTTTTCTTTCTTTTTTCTACTATTTCAGTCCTATTCATCCTATAAGACGCTCTACATGGAGGAGAAGATTCTTTATTCTCTGTCCATACTCTACAATGAATATGCCTACTCTCTATTCAATTCACACATCCATACACCAGTGTTGGCTGAATGGATAGCATTCTATGTTCACCGTAGAGTCTTGGGATGAGGAGATAGAAGCCTCACCCTCCTGCTTGGATGCTTTGCCTTTCCCTTTTACAAAATCGGTTTTGGCAATTTATGCTAATAGAGTAGGACATTTATGCCATGGATGCCCTGGCTTATGTTTCTTACATCCAAAACATTTACCCTCCTTAATTAGCTTTTTCTTCTCATGGTCAGTCATGGAAGAAAATTGTATCCATTCAGGACGTGATTGATTGTTAACATGTTGTACAATAGCTTTCTCTTTTCCTTTGTTGAAAGGCTTCCGAGGATTCAATTTCCTGTCACCAATCTTAGCCAATTTCCTCTCACCAATCTCAGCCAATTTAGTGAGGTCGTTCAAGGTAGTTGGGTTGAACATTTCAACCTCATATCTCACTTTCGGGGTTAGGGCTGCTAAATACTTCTTTCTTTTATCATCCTCGCTCTTCTCAGGTAACTCTAAAGAGAGTTTCCAGAACCTAGCTGTAAATTTAGTGTTACTCTCGATATTGAATTGCTTGAACCTTTCCTAGCGGAAGGTCAATTCTTCTTCATGCCTCGGAGGCATGAAAGTGGCCTTAAGCTGCTCTACAAATTTGGACCACATTTCTTTTCCCGTTTGTGATAAGGACCACCACACCAAAGCATCCTTCTGTAGATGCAATGTGGCAAGAACAAGCTTCTTGTGGTCGGTCTTATCTTGATGGGCAAAATATAGCTCAAATTGGTGAATCCAATTGAGGATTTTATCCTCCTCTCTTGCTCCATCATACTTTGGGAACTCTATTCTCTCTCGAGGTTGAAATTTGCCTCTCTTCGAGGGGGTACTTAAATCGTCATCCCCAAAATTCAGCACTCTCTTAGTCCCAAATTTTGTCATAATGGACTGTTCAATCGTATGGCTAAGCCGGGAAACCAGCTTATCAACAAGAGACTCCTCTCTCCCTCTTTGCACTTGGATTATAATCCATGTGTATGGGATTCCGAGTTAAAGGCGTAAACTCAGCACCTTGCTCTTGGATGGACTCCTTTCTAGCTTCATTTCTGAAGGAAAACTCCCTATCAAGAGATTCTTGAAGGAGAGACGAAGGTAATTCTATACGTGGGTTATCATACTCATTATTTGTGTAACTCTCATTTACATTATCCTCTTTAGGAGGAGGTGATGGCGTTCCCTCCCTGTCTCCTTCTGGTAGTGGAGGAAAAAGGACAAGTTCATTATTAAATATCCCTTCTCCTTCCATTCTTTTCTTTTAGTAATACAAGAGAGAAAATGACTTGCTGTAATTTTAGAAAAGAGGTTTATTTTACAGCAAAAGTCAAGTGTTGTAGAGTTGGTGGTACTTATCCAACTCCCACTTTGCTTGTGTCGAAAAACCACATCAAATGACCTCTTCTTCCTTCTCTTTTAGGCTTTTTGTCTTGTATTTCTGCTGTAAACTGGTGCGCTCCGTTTGGGCTACTTATTTTGAGTGGATTGGAGGTCTAGATACTGTTATAGGGGTTACTTGATGGGTGGATCACCCCCTTAAAATCTTGTTCCAATCCGACTTTTCGTCGGGGAGAAAGGGGGGGGTCTCTTTTCCTCACGGCTTAAGGGTCTATTCACATGGGGGGAGAGTCACTCCGTTAGGACACCCCGTTCCCCATCCAAAGACCAAAAAATCAGAGAAAGCCCTTGCCTCAGGGGTCCTAATTTTCAGCCTTATCTAGGTGATCATGCCTCGCCAGAAACGTGCGAACCTTTTCCTTGTTTTTTGTTGTTGGCAGATTCACCAACACCTCGAACTTCGCGCAGAGACGAGAAGGGCTGGTTCACGCGCAGATCTATGTGTTCCTCTCCCAGCAATTTGCCGCATGCTTGCAACCCTGATCGCATGTGTCCTTCTGATGCATCCCTCTCCGCGCGGGTTTCCTTGTGCCTTGTCTTCTCGTACGGCTCCCTGTACGGATCCCTTTCATGCACTCTGTTTCCATGCTCCTTAGGCTACTATCCCGCACGCTTGCGTCCTCTCTCATGCTTGATTCTTCTCCTTCTCTTTTCGTCCTGGTAGTGGATTGTTGAAGCTTTGATACCAAATGTAAAGAACCAGCCTTCTTAAGAGTGCAAATGTGTGCAATGCATGCAAAATTTGAATGCCGAATTGTTGGGTGTTGAAAGCAATGGAAGCTAAAAAATGGAAGCACAAAGGAGAAAAACGAGATGCTGTAATAGATTGCTTCAAAACTGAAATAAGGAGGCTCAAGGGAGAGCCAACATAACAAAACCCTAGGGCTAACCGCCCTAACTGGACTAAGTGTCCTAACTGACCTAGATGGTACATAAACTAATTGTACCAATAGTCCTAACGGACTATAACTAGGCCTACAAGGCACATACCAAAGTATAAGTGGCATCTATGGATAGCCCATGAGTTAGCCTACAAACCCCCCTCCATGGTATGGGCTGAAGTATCCTAGACATGGCTCAAGATACCTAAATATCTAGTGTCATGGTTGTACATATTCGGCCTGTAGGGATAAGTTTAAAGCTTGCTGAAAAGCCTCAAACTTAGGTCGAGGTAGAGCCTTCATAAATAGATGTGCCAAGTTGTCTTTAGTGGGAACATAAGACAACTCAATATCACTTGTTGATAATCGCTCTCTAACATAGTGATAGTGAACCTCAATGTGCATGGAAAACTCGATTCCGTGCAACAACCAAAGCACTCTGACTATTAGTGAAGATGACGGTAGGAATAGTTTGGCATGCACAAAGATCTGCAAGTAGCTTCTGAAGCCAAACACACTTCACTGTAGCTATAAAAGCTGCTCTGTACTCAGCTTCACAGCTAGAAGTAGCAACTGTACTCTGCTTCTTGCTGAACCAAGAAATACATGAAGTACCAAGCATAAAACAGTTGCCACTATGTGAGACACGAGTGTCATAACAACCAGCCCAATCACTATCAATGAATCCATGCATGACAAGTGAAGTATCAACCCCATAAAGAAGGCCTAAATGCTGAGTGCCTTTGAGATATCTGAAAACACGCTTCACGGCATGCCAATGGTGCATAGATGGGCTGTGCATATATCTATCTGCTCAACTATGAGACAGCATACTGTAGATCAGGTCTCGTATGGCATAAGTAAATCAAACAACCAACTGCCTGTTGATAGAGAGTGACATCACATGTACCGCTGCTGTCCTCAGAAGAGAAGTGAAAACCAGTCTCTAATGGTGTGGATACTGGCTTGCAATCCTCAAACTGAAAATGCTGCAAAAGCTGTCCAATGTATGTGGATTGTGACATCAAAATGCCCCCCTCATTGCTAGTAAATTGGATGTCCATATAGTAGAGCAGAAGACCAAGACTAGACATAGCAAATGTCTACTGCAAATCAATTTTAAAATCTGCAATTTGTTGAGCATATGTCCTAGTCACAAGCATGTCATCCACATAAAGGACTAAAATCAGCAAATCTGTCCTACGCTTGCGGATGTAAAGGGTAGCCTCTGTAGGGCTGTTCTGAAAGCCACGTGTGAGCAAATGAGTATGAATTCTCGAATACCAAGCCCGAGGTGCCTGCTTCAATCCATAGAGGGCCTTTTTCAAGCGGCATACCTTGGTTTCAGAACCTTCAACCTCAAAGCCATGAGGTTGGGAAACATAGACCTCTTCTTGCAAATGCCCATGAAGGAAAGCTGTCTTAATATCAAGCTGATGTATGTGCCAAAGAAAATGGGCAGCAAAGGCAATAACAATACGAATAGTAGTGATCCCAGGGCAAAAGCCTCCTCAAAGTCAATGCCATGCTGCTAAGCATAGCCCTTAGCAACAAGAAGAGCTTTGTAACGGTCCACTGAACCATAGGCTTTCCGTTTGATTTTGTAAACCCACTTAGTTCCAATGGCATTCTTGCAATGAGACAAATCACACGACTCCCAAGTGTTATTCTGATGGATAGAATCCAATTCAGCTTGCATGGCCTTCATCCAACAATCATTCTAAAAGGCATCTTGATGACATAAGGGCTCTTCATTGCATGCTGTAGCAACCAAAGCATAAGCAACAAAACTAGCATGCTCTTTTCGGACAGCTGCTCTCGTATGGGCTGGCAGAGGAGTATCTTGTTTGCTGTGTTTTAATGTGTCAAGGAGCCAACGGGCTACCTTTTTGGGCTCTTGAATTTCTGCTCTTTCTTGGTCTAGAGCCCTGTGCAAAGGATCCTGATCAATGAGAGGCATATCAGGCTGAATTTCTAGCTGCACATGTGGCTGCAAATGACCAACAGATGGAGGAGGTACAACCTCAGATGGAACATCATCCTGAGCATCGGATGGAAACAAAGGCATCAAGCTGTCAAATATGTCAGGGGCATCAACAACGGGCTGTTTTTGACAGTCCAGCAAAGGCATAGTGGAAGATTCATCAAACACAACATCTCGACTGACAAAACACTTGCCCATGCGGGGTTGATAGAGCTTATAGCCCTTGCTCTCTGAAGTATACCCAAGAAAAATGCACTTAACAGCTTTATCATCCAACTTAGTGCGTTTCTGTGAAGGCACACGAGCATAAGCTAAGCATCCAAAAGTCCTCATGTGGGAAATGCGAGGCTTACGACCCGTCCAAGCCTCATAAGGTGTGATAGTTTGCAATGCCTTTGTAGGAATCTTTGTAGAGACATGTATTCAAGATGTAATTTGCACACATGACCGCATCCAACCACAACTTATTAGGCGAATGTTTGCCTTTCAACATGCATCTGGCCATTTCCATGACTGATCTATTCTTCCGCTCAGCCACGGGATTCAGTTGAGGAGTATAAGGCACCGTGCATCGATGATTGATGCCACAGGAAGCCAAAAAAACAGCAAGCTCCTTCGACATGTATTCACCCTCCCTGTCTGTATTAAGGTGAGTAATGTGCAGCCCACTCTCATGTCCCCAAATGCTATAGCAGGCTCCAAACTGCTCCAGAAGTTGGCACACTTCATGAGGCAGCACCAAACTGCTCCAAAATGAAGAAAAATGCAGAAATACAGCTTCAAAATATTGACATGCAATTCGAGGCATACTGAACTGTCTTCAAAACCTGCTGCAGATTCCGCACAGGGCCGTACACAGGCCGTACAGCATTGAATGCACCTGTCCCAAGTCTGTACTGCAGTAAATGAGCTGACAGCAATCCCCGTACAGCAACTAATGCTGCTGATGCAGTCCGTACTGCAGTAAATGCTGCCGTTGCAGTCCGCACAGCAATTAATGCATGTCAGCAGTTTCGTACTGCAATTAATGCCTGCCACCAGTTCCATACTACACCGTACAGCAGCAAATACTTGCCAGCAGTACCGTACTGCACCGTACAGCAGTAAATGCACCACCAGCAGGTCCGTACAGTGCTGTAAATGCAATAAATGTAGGCGAAAATGGTCTGTACAGTCCGTACAGACTGTACGGAATCGCATGTGTGAACCGCCTTGCAATAAATGCACTGTACGGTGCTGGAACAGGCTGGAATGAGGCGGCTGCAGCAGAAAAGTGCTTCAAAATGCTCCAAAATAGGTCTTCCTTTGCAATGGGCACTCCAAAAGGGGGGGGGGGGGGGGGGGGCGGTTGTCGGATCCAAATCCACAAAAATCTAGAACGTGTCATGCCTCTCGAAGGAGATTGTCCCGGTGAGAGATAATCAGTATAGTACTGCTCCAATCCACACACTGCACCTATCTCCCCAGCCTCGTCCAGATATGCTGTCTCCCACATGTACCCACTGACTAGTCACAAGCCAAGGACGCTCTAGGCTCTCATGGGTCTCTGTATATCTCTTCCTAAGTGGTCATGCATAAAAGACGTCAAAACATGGAAAATCATGGTTATGCTAGCTACTATCTTTACTCTTTATGTTGGCCTGGCAATCAGCACAAATACCCCCTTGTACAACTGCCGGTCCCTCAATGGAGAAGGCATACATCCCCACTGAAGGGCTAAACTGAGCCTATGATTTGTTCATGGCTAAGGCTATGCTAGCTGCTCTGGGTCTGAGGCTTATTGTAGGGAGCCGTGCCAATGAGAGACGGGTCGATGGAGAAGCTATAGGGACTGTATGGGCTGCTGCTAAACGACCAAGTGCAGCTGGTCCATGGCCTATGGCTGCCCCTGGAGCTGTAGGAGCTGCTGTGACTGTGCAGCTAAGGCTCGGGAACTGTTGCTTGGCTGGCTCATACTTGCTGCATCTATTGGAGCTAATGGAGCTGCGCTGGAGATGCGGTACTGATGCTGGGAAACTGAAGGTGGAGTTACTGCTGGAGCTGACAATGAAAAGGGTGGGAAATGCCCTTTAAATAGGGCTGCTTCTGGGAAGACTCAGTCTCTAGCCTGCAGACCGGCTCAGACTGACCCAGCTGGTCTGTCAGGCTGCTAGCCCTACCACAAATCACCCAACTGGGTCTGCAAGGCCCTGACCAACCCCAATCAGCCACATGGCAATCGGGTCCCTGCTGCATCCATTCTGCCTGCTGAGCATCCATGTGGCAGTCCTAGAATGGCTGCCGTACTGTTCTGCTGACCTGCTGAGGCTGTTGCTGGCCTGTTCTGCTGACCTCAACCACCATACAAGCCGATGTCAGCCTCTCCCTGCTCCGTACAGTTGCCTGACCTGCTGTACCTGCAGTTTCGGGCTGCAGTACCTAGGAATGATGCTTAGCCTAAAGAGAACAAATTGAAATCAATTAGAATTAAGCCGTGAGGTGGATGTGATCTCCAAAACCAACAAGCTTATGAGCGTATTCTGAGTTATTTCAGAAGTCCATCACTCACATGCACAAAAGATAGTGCGTGGCAGAGTTACATAGGTCAAGCTATAAAGCCTATGCTCAGATATCATGGATTTCTTGAGCTGTGGAGGAGACTTCAACGCGAGGATGGGCACGCGTCAAATATCACTTCTAGATTTTCGTGATGACTCTATCTTATTGCTAGGTGTTGATTTAGATAAGTATGTCCCAAGTTTGCACAGATAGTCGAGCACCCAGGCATGCATTCTTGGACATGGGCAAGATACATGATTTTGTCATTTATATTGGTATGGACGGATGGCCCTCCTCAAGTTGATCACTTGTTTTCCACATTCGTGGGGGGGCTCTAGCGGTAGTTGACTATCTCATGGATCCCCTGCCTTCACCTTGCATATCATTGACTTTTTTGTCTCGCCACCACCTCCGAGAGTAGATCTTATCTTATCAATCTCTATTTTAGTATCTCCATCCTCTGCCTTGCGTCGCACACAATGACATCACCCACGCACACTACATATCACGACATACATCTTCACTTAACTCTTTGCACACCTTTCCACTCTACTAGCATATATCGATGACATACCACTCCTAGAGGATCAAGCTTCCATGATCAAACACACCACCCGTTACACCTACTCACCACCTCTTGGCTTGGTATCCTGCACACTCTCACACACATCACCTGTTGGCTCACCACCTCTTGGCTTGGTATCTTGCAATAGCTGCTACGATGATGAGTGTAAGGCTTGATGCCACAAACTCAGATTTGAGACTAAGCGTTAGCTTCTGAGTGAGATAGGGGTGATATGCAAGTATTGTCGTCTGGTTTGTTGGAAGAAGCAGGTCTTCATTTGCGAAGAGAAGTTAATAAACATTTTGTCTAGTAACAACCCTAAGGACTTCTAGTAGAAGTTTCTCGAGTGATGAGCCCCATCTCCACTCACGGACACCACACTATGGCACTTTTATGGATGCACACTGTAAGACATTTCTCACAAGCCATCACTTGACCTCTCATACTTATCTCGTCCTACTACTTGCATATTTTTACAATCGGTAGTGTCAAGCACATAGCTTTGAAGCTTATAACGGTTGATCGATAGATCATGAGATCTACATGCTGAATTCATTGCATATGGAATAAATACTATTTCTTGATTTAGCAAAGCTTTTTAACGAAGTAGTTTGCACTGGTTTTGCTCACATTTGGACCCTTAATACCATCACTCCCATTCAATAGATAGGGGATCCCATGAGCCCGAAAAACTGTAGGACCATTATGATTAGGCATGTCATGTCCAAGATCTATGCATCAGTGCTTGACATAGAGGTTAATTAGTTTGCAGAGTTTTAGAGGGGGAGCTAGGATTCTGGTCCAATCATGCGACTTTCGATCATACTCACAATCGGGTGTGTCATTGAGGAGGCTTGAGTACGGAGGCAAAGGGTTTATCGCTGCTTTCTGGGTTTTTGAAATCTTTTGAATGTGGCCCTTCGATTTTACTCTCCAGTCAGGAGGTCAACTAGGTTGATCTCTTATAGCTACACGCATTCACGATCTGGTTAGCACCCAACGATAGTTCTTGTTAAGCTAAGCTACAAGTACCACTGCTTACAGATTTCAGAGGAGGGGTTCATCGACCCACTACGCTATATGGAGATACACATCCCGTATTTCTTGATGATATCTATTAGTAGTTCCTTGTCTCATCCCACCGACTATGCATTGAGAGTGGGCAGGTTGAATGCGTACCTCAAGAGGGTCACATCTACACCTTATGTGATCAGCAAGAGATCAAGTCGGAGGAGCTTTTCGCTTTTAGATGCCCCGTCTACTATGAGATTTGAGGTCGTTAGTCTCTTCAAGGATGGGTTCGGACCCCTCTCTAGTATCCTGTCTTACTCGGATCATAGATGCTTGGTGACTTTCATTCATGAGGTCGTTCAACACAGAGAGCATCTACTCGAGACATATAGACAAGATTAGGGACTTCACTCAGAGCATGATCACTCTGTTATTTAGCTAGATAGCATGGGTCAGCAAGTCCCAGGGAAATGGTGGAGCCAAGGCCCAGAGCAAGAGACATGACAGACTCGATCATGGGTTGATACACCTATCAGGCTTAGGGATCTCTCCTCCATGTTCACCAGACCAGAGCCACAGCTGATGGTGTGAAAATGGTACTTGCATGCCACAACAAATATTGGTTGTCATATCTTGCTGTCTATTCCAGACCTGAGTGTGGTTTAAGCTTTACATTTACATGGATGTGTGCACATCCCGAGTAGGATCCAGAATTCTCAGGTGTCATCTTGTGGGCAATTCAAATTTCTGCTGTGGTAGTAGAATCTAAGACTTGAGCTAGAAATAATGACCAGATATTTTCCAACATGGTATCATAGCCAGTTCATGTTTCAGAGGTGTAAGAGCCAAGGAAGGTGATTGAGGTGCTAGTACTCACAGATCTACACAGGAGTGGATCAGAAGGTCAACTGGAGGTTGAAGAAAAAGGCGAGGAGAGTTGGCTATCTGTCAGTTTACGTTCGGGTTTCTGCCAGGTGCTTTGTTTTGGGATCCCTGTGGGAGCTTTCTATGAGATTTGTTTGGCTAAGTTTTTGCTATATATTTTGAGATCTTATGGACTGTTCTACTGTTGTCTATTATCCAGAAATGGTGCTTGTGAGTACTCCCTTGTGGACACAGAAAGGTTGAAGTTCAATCAAAGCATTCCTTTCGAGATTCTTCCATTGCATACACCATATCCTTTTCTGTTTCCACTGTGTGGGGAAACTAGGTCGGTGGTTTAACATGGTATCAGAGCTCAGCAGAGGGTGGTGCACTTTGAAGAGATATCTGAGAATAGGGTTTTAAGGGAAGGTGAGATCTGAAGCCAGGATCAAGCGATCACCTTAGACAACTGACAGAGGAAGGCGACTTCTAATCAATAGAGGTGTGACAAGAAGGTCAGTGTGTTTGTAAGTGAGGATTCCCTTTGCGGTACAATCTCACAGGTGAAAGAGGGTGTCCCACCCGCCGATTCCAAACTTGGGTGCGACAGGGCTGCTGGATGGAACAAACAATCCGATGCCATGCGCAACCTGCCCTAAAAAGGTGGGTTGAATATAACCCTAAAAAGCATTTGAGTAGGCTGCCCACATGGCAGCCTCTTCTTCCCTCTCTGTTCCACAGTTGTCATTCCTCCATGCTCTCCTCATTTGGGGGCTTACAAATAGGGAGTTGACCCTAATTTTCTGACATCTCTAAAGCTTGACAGTTTGAATGAAAGCGGATCTTTATAAGCTGTCACTTTTGAATGCTAACTTCTATTTTCGGTATATTTTGAGAATGTCATCAAACCAATTGGGATTTTTCTGTGGGCAATCTTCTAGTTGAATTAACATCGGGAACAGGCGTCCTGTTAGTTCGGACTGCATTTGTCTGCTGAAAGTGGGAGCTTTTCTTATGTACTTGTGCGTGCTGTTTGAATGATTTCTAAAGCTTGACAGTTTGAATGAAATCTTCAGTAGGCGCATCTTTATAAGCTGTCGCTTTTGAATGCTGACTTCTATTCTCAGTACATCAAACATGGGATTTTTCTGTGTGTTTCTTCTAGCTGAATTAACATCTGGAACAGTCGTCCTGTTAGTCCAGACTGCATGGAGTGGCACTGATTGGCATTCTTGGATATTTTTGGGATGTGGTAGGGCATCTACCTGGATCTATCTAGAATCGAGATTGACGTTTCTTGATATTGTTGTGAGTTTTTAAATGGGAGCATGCCCTATACCTACTTCTTGAGCACTTTCATTCAGATCCATTTGTCTGAGAGATTCGATGAATTGGCTTCACTACCAGTCCTAGCATTTGATGAAGTAGAATTTGGACTACTTTTTGATTACCCTTGTTCTGAAATGCTACCCCGCATGATGACCAAGTGAAGCTCACACCAAAACTCAGTACAAACACTGCAGTATGAATGCATTGTGTCTCAGTGTCGAGAGTTCATGTTTGTACAGTGATCTATTGTGAGGCTAAAAGTGTGCTGTTCTTTTTCTTCTACAAATGGATCTGGGCATGTTGCTGGTAGCCTTGAAATATGTGTGGCCGGATGAAAAGGGGTGATTGAACCTGGAAGAAACCTCATTTTGGCCAGACTATATATATTTTACATCTTGGAGGCCTACTTCATGCTGCTGATTTCTTGTACGGTTTGGTTGTGCAGCATATTGAATTAGTTGCACCACCCTCTGGCAATGCTGAGGTATGCACATTCGATGTTGTAGGTCCTGTATGCGAATCCGCAGATTTTCTGGGGAAGGACAGGGAATTGCCTACCCCTTCAGAGGTAAGGCTTAGGAACTATGATGCAACTCTCTGTTTGTTCTGCATATTGGCTTGGGTTTTGGCTGACTTGGAGGCTTTCTGGGACAACTCTTGGAAAGAGAAAGTTTGAAACCATCAGTGAAGCTTTTGGAGAGTAAACAGATGAGGTGATATTGTTGTGTCAGCTCTGGTTTGTCACGTTTGCTAGTAATCTTGTTGCTATGTTCCCTACAGGGTGCTGGTTTAGTGGTACATGATGCAGGAGCCTATTGTATGAGCATGGCATCCACTTACAACTTAAAGATGAGACCACCTGAGTATTGGGTTAGTAACAGTCTTTGTTTCACTTGGAAGTTTTGCTGTCTGTCCAAGAAGAATCACTGTCCTGTTTTTCATGCACGTCCTCTTAGGTTTCTGGTTCAATTGACTATTTTCCCTTTTCTCTGTAGGTCGAGTCTGATGGATCTATTCGAAAGATTAGAAAGGCTGAAAGCTTTGAAGACCATCTTCGGTTTTTTGAAGGTTTATAATATGTACGTGTGTATGCGATATTTCAACCCAATTTAGAGAGTATTGAGAGTTAGTGCTCAGCTTGGGTTCTGTGACATGGGGGAGCATAGCTTGTGGGGTATATGGCATATGCCCACTAGCTTTTTATGACCCTTGGTGCAAAAGTGTTGGGCTGGCTGTGACCTACTGCATCCAGATTTTCAATATTCCAGAATGGGGGAGCAACATTGTTTTGTGCCATTGGATGACAGATGACGAATACCCATCCCCTGCCATTGCTTATTCAGCATATTAGATACTATTTCTGCTGCATCTCTGCCTCTTATTCAGCATCACTGCCACGTTACTATGATTATCATCCACAAAAGAGATTTCTTATTTTATCTAACATGTGGCACCCTAGCTCCACATGACAATTATCATACATCAAGGCACTGCATGCCACATCGCCATCACTACAGCTTTTATGCCAACATCCATGTCAACACTTCCACATCTTTAAGCACAAAGTCCATCGAACGAAACTTACCTTGGTTAGTTAGTGCAACTAAACTTGGTCCAATCTAGTCAAAGCAGCTTGAGCAATCATAGGTTGAAGCTTAAGCACCTAGTCTATTCACATTTAATTTTTGCCCTAACCTTGCAAGATCATAACTCTTGCATTTCATTCCGAAAACCAAAGTTTAGTTTTATCCTAGCCGTATAAGATCATAACTTAACATCATAACTCCTCCACTTTAGGTCTAGCTGTAACCCATAATTCAACCACGAAAGAGAGTATTCTATATGCCTTGAAGCAAATTTGACTAAATTTTAGTCATTGTTACAAATCCTAATCATTGATTTGTTTCAAGCTATTTTTAGTAATTTAAAATCAAATGTGATCAAAAGTGCTCAAGTTGAAGCTCATGAATATATTTCTTGTAGTTGAAGAAGTCGTGGAAAATTGTCACCGGAAAAGATAAAAGTCAAAAACGATAAAGAACTTGACATTGTTGATGAGCAAATAGAATCGGATGAATGCTATATTGAGTTGATCAACTCTAATGTCTAGGAGTCAAGAATAAGGAAAGAATTGGAGGAAGAGTGGAGTATTAAGTATGTCATCATCCGCATAGATAGCTTCTTTACCAACACATTATTTGCAAGAAAGTGTAGAGCTCCATTTTGTCCTAGAATATTGAATTGAAATTCTTGTAAGAAGTCATCTAGTTATTTTAGATCAATTAACTAGATATAGCAAGACTCAATGATTAGTGTAGAAAACAAAGTCATTTGCTAGTAAAAAGTGTCCTTCACACTATACACCATTGCTAACACTTTTCACTTAGTGGTAATCTCCATTTCCAGACTTCAAAAGCTTGTTTCAAGGTTTTCAATCATTAGCTAGTTTACAAATCTCGTCATTTATTCATGAATACCAAAACCACACAACCCACGTGAAGTAGAAATATTCATTGTTCAAGTCGAAAGGTTTATAATTAAATGTAACTTTGTTGTAATGAAACTCTTAAATATGATTCTCCTGAAAAATGAAAACCTAGGAAATCTTAAAGAACTTGGCATTTTCATGTGCATTTTAAAACAAAGTACAATGTATTATATCTTTTATACAACCCAAGGAATGACGTGTTGCGAATTTTTTTTCTCAAGATTTGGTACATACATCATGATGGCCCACCTCAATCATGAGAAATTAAGTACACATGGGAGAGTAAAACACATATGTCCTAATAGTGAAAAATATTTAAAATTTTCTAATTATGAGAAAAATACTACCACCACTACCTCATTCAATGTAATGCATTGAACAAACAAGAAAACTACCATAGGTTTCCTCCTTGAACTAAGTAGCTCCTTTATATTGGGCTTCATAGCATCCTTGCATCTCTTTTCGAGTTAGATCCATGCCTTGAGAGGGATCTCATAGGTTTAAGATCAATTTGCAAATGTTGCACGTTTTCTTGGTCTCCATCTTAAGGCATGTTACCTCATCTTGTGACTTTTTGTGTTGGACTTGGTAGTAAATGTTCTACTACAAAGCCAATCCCACTCCTTTGTTAGTAAGTTGGTTTGGAGAGGTCTTAGTCAAGTGGTATAATCAAAAGATTATTAAGTTAATTAGCTACCCCCTATTAGATGGTCATCCCATTCCTTCCTTAAATACTCTTTTGTACTTGGTGTGTCTTGGTTGCTAGTTTCTCCCATTCCTTCCTTTAATACTCTTTTTCTCATCAAAATCAAAAGCTTTGTCCCTCTACACTTTGTTGAGCACCCTTGGTAGCTCTTTGTGCTGGTTTTAGGTCTCCCTTTACTATTTGTGGCTCGATTCCCCCACCTTGCTTGCTTACTCTGTTTGTAATGGGCTTAAATAACTTTTCTTAAGTTATTGAGAAAAGCTAGCATGTTTTCTTATTTTCTTTTCTTCATCTTAGCAGTCCTTGTGCTTCTTGCACCACTATTGCAATTCTTGTTGTAGCTGCTCAATCTCTTCTCAGTTTCTACTTCTAGCTTCCTTCAGAGTATGTGCAGCCCTCCACCTCTAGGGGTGGTGGTCTAAGATGGGATATTGGGTAGTGGTAGCTACTAGTATCATGGAGGTTAGGGAAAGAGAATTGAACAGGAGGGATTCTATGGAATATGCATGAAAGGGGTCTACAAGACTAAAGATCATGGTAGCACCATAGGTTCAACAACTAGTGTAGCATGTCTATAAATGAACATGTCAAAAGTGAGAGAGGATAAGTTGGGAGAGAACAATTTGATGGATTTCCAAAATGCATCAAAGATAAAATGCAATGGTCTATGAAGGACATGTCCTGAGTGAGGGATGGTAAAGTGGACCAAAACTTTGTGGATTGCTAGAATGACCCAAAGAGTGAAGCCAACAATGGGATTCTAGTGTGGTCATGGCTCAACATGATAGACAAGATTCTAGCCCATGGCAAAGGTGATCTTTGCATCACACTTGGATTAGGTGGAATCCAAAGATGGGGTTCTAGTGTGGCCATGATTGAACATGATAGCCAAGATTCTAGTTGATACAAGTGAGCTTTGCATCAAAACAAACCTTAATAAAGGTGCACAAGAAAGAATCATGTCTTTTTGCCTTTGAACTCGAATGATGATCAAATTAAAAAGCCACCCTATAGAACTTATTATTTTATTTTACATGAAATCTTAGATGCATGGCTAAAGATATGTAAAGAAAACTCACTACAAAGAGAAAGGGTATGAGATGGTTTCTAATAGAGCTACTTATAGAAGAGAAAATGAGAGTTCTTATTTTATACGTGACACTGAGAGTAAGAAGAAAGATGGCGTGATCCTTCTTTTGTCATAATTCTGTTTTGCCAAGATGAAACCTATGAAAAGTGTTGTAGCTCCTAATACCAAGAAGCAATCAAATTTACTTTTCGCTTAATCCCTATTGTCTATTGTTTAATGAAAAGGTAAATTGCATGAATAAAAGGATGCAATCTAATTTAGCGGTTTGGTGAGTAATGGACAAGCTTCACAGCAAAAGCAATTCCCTTTGAATTCAATGTAAACATTTAACTTTAAACTAATTCTATCAACAACAACAAATCTGGGTAGCTCTATAGAATCTTTTCTCTAAAAAACCAATTACTTTTTTAATGAGCTCTCTATTGATGGTTATTCATTTTCCCCCTCCTAAGGACTTAGGTGAGTTTCCTTAAGAGTGAGGCAATATATTCACTCACCTCTTGACACAAAATAATTTTCAATGAAATACAAAGTCTATCTCACCTCCTTAGAGACATATGGTATGGGTATAATACTCCCCTAAAATGTATCACCATCTGATAGTACATGCAAAAACTATCATGAACCCAGCTTAAATCTGCACATGAGCATCTGCACTCCCGTTATGAAAACCCTTTGTGACAAGGACACACCACCATATTCATGGAAGGGATCTTCTAGACTCTCAAACTCACATGCCAAGTGGCATTGTAATCCAAGGGGTAAAGTAAAAGGATTTAGAGAGGTAAAGACAATGATGTCATGTAAGCTTAAGCATTGAAGATGAGGGAAATGAACTATTAGAAGATCTTTTGGCTTAAGATGACATAAATAAAGATGAAATGAAAGGTTTGAAGAGGTCAATTTGGTTAGAAATGCAAATTATGTTGAATTATTAGGGATCTTCAGTAATGCCTCCTAAAGAAGTGTAAAATTGTCTTGAAAAGACACACACGTATATAAGAGGCTGAGTAAAATTTAGACCAAAGTTGAAAGCATCAATATGTTGGCCTTAAAGATAATTTTTTCATGATGTTTCATCAAAAGCAAAGTTGTAGGTGTAAAGCCAACATTTCATTAGGGGAACCTAAAAATATCATGTAATAGACTCCCATACATAGAGACATGTAGATTTGATACCTTAAACCAAATTTACAAGCTTTTCAAAAAGTAGCACGATGTGTCCAAATGTAGATGACATTTCTACTCTTCAAGTAGAAAATGAATTTGAGGGAAGAAGAGATGAAATGAAACTCTCTTCCATGGGAGATGAAACCCCACTAAGAGCTAATCAGTATCTTAGAATCATGGCGCACACACGCACACGCACACGCACACGCACACGCACACGCACATGTGGGGATGTACGCATGCATGCACGTGCGTGTGTACACACACACACGCACGTGCACACACATACCCTTCCCCCCCCCCCCCCCACACACACACACACACACAAAATTTCCTGACAATCGAGTTCTAGAATTGATGGTCTTTATAGGCCATCCTTTTGCATAGCATTAAAGAGTTGAAAAGCTCGTTGCTTGATTTGGTTAAAGAATAGATATACTTTTCATGGAAAAAAAAACTCTTTGCATTATATTGGCTCAAGAGAATTGTGGAATTATGAACAATTCTTGCCTTGATATAAAATAAAAGGGAATAATAAAATAAAGGAATTAAAAAAACAAGGGGCTTCTAAAAGAAAAGTAAGAAATGTATTATGCTCACGTGGTTATAGGGTAAAGAATATGCCGCTTGATATGCATGAATAGTCATGCTATTAACGTGTAATGACTCAAAGGCCAATAGCCAATGAACAGGTGGTTATACACTGCTTAGTCTTTAATTGAGATCTCCAGGGAATCCGAATATTTACATGGGTAAAGAGTGGAAAAGGCGATTCGTGGACATAAGGAGAAATGAATCGTTCTAAAGGACCCTTCATTTTCCAAGATAACCCTTCATTTATTGGGGAGGCACTACTATAAATACTACTTGTACTTCAAGTGGGGAGCATTGAAAAGTGTGTGCATATGATATTACGATTGACTGTGCGGAGACTATGGACTACTTCATAAGGTAAGTGGATGCTACTTCCCATCTTCTTTTCATACAAGTACTTGAAAAATGATGCATAGGGAAATGCTTATGCATTAAACCCCGCGGGTCCATCCACGCAGTCACAGATCGTAGTTTGGCAAATTAAATCCACCAACGGTCAAAGTATGTGAGCACTTCTATTCCATTCTTTATGGCGTGTACTGGTCTTCCATGCACATTGCTGAGTCGCTGATGCAGAATCAGAGATGTAGAGTGTACTCATGGGGCCTCTTGGCCACATGGGTGACCAACATTGACTGCACACACGTGGTATGATGAGCATAATGCACATAGTCATGCCATTCCTATTTTCCTCGGCTTGTTATCGCTTTACCTATGGATATAGACAACTGTATGGAATTTTAGATAATTTAAACAAGTTTAAGTCACAAGTGGAGTAAGGAGCGAATGAGTGCATGGGTTGAGAAGGGATTAGAGGAGGTATGGGACGATTAGGGGGCTTGGTGTATGGGGTGTTTAAAAAGAGAGTGTAAAGGGGAGATTTCACGGGGGGTACATAAAAGAATAATTCATAGTTGGGGAAGTATACATGTGTGTGTGTATGTGAAGAAATAAGTGTCTGTGTGTGTGAGATACATTTATGTGTTTGTGTGTGTGTGTGTGTGGCCCACCCCTAACCTTGGGGATAAGACCACATGGTGAGGGGTAAGCCCACCATGTGGAGCTTACCCCTCGCCAAAGAGATTAATAAGATTTTGGATATCAAACCGTAAACCAAGAAAAATGAAGTTATTTAAGAAATGCAAGCTATTTTGGTGATCAAGTAAGGGTTAAACCCATTTTTCTCAAAAATACCAATTAATCTTAGCAAATCAATGTAAGCCCATGACCCATGCAAAGCATTGTAAAGAAGGGGTAGCACTTGTGAGACACAAACCTTGTATGCAATATTCTTTGGTCTATTGCCAGTTGCATGACACATTAGTACAAGGGAGTTTATCTTTTTTCCAATAGGTATGAGTTTCATAGCCACCAATAAAAAGTTTTAAAAGCGTTATGGAAATGTTCAAATAAGTGGTAGCATAAGTGTCATAATTGGGCTTGATGGTAATGATATCCAAAGGATAGATACACAGTGGATCAGCCTGATCAAAGGGTTTATTGTGAGAGAAATAGTCCAAAATAAACTTATTATTAATAAAAATTAAATCATCCATAAATCATGCCGAGAGATAAAAGGCCTTGAGCTTCTTTATGTCTTTAAGGCTTGACAGTTTGAGAATATACTGTACTTAAAACCAGGCAAGATACAAGTTCCACCAAAGTGGAGAACATGAGTATCCCATAGGAATATCTTTTTTTTTAATGTACACATCCCCACCAAATTTAGTGAAATAGTTGTCTAAGATATAAAGGTTGAGAGTAATAAAATCTTTGAAGTACACTCTTTGTTTTTCTTTGTAAGTTCGAAATTTTTCCTTGTTTTTTGAAAGCCAAGATAGCTAGCTTTGCTTAGGGTTTTGATAAAATTTTGGAGTGAATCAATGAGGCTATAACTTCTTCGGTGAGGTAGGGCTTCATAGCATGACATAATGTCAAAGGTATACATTGCGAACATTATTTTCCATGGATCAATCAAAAAATCATATTGGTTATTGATAATCCAATATGCATTAGTACGAGTACGGGAAAGGTCTAGAAGTCTTTATGAATCATTTCAGTAAATTCCTAGATTTTGGAGTCAAGGGCAATAAGAAATTTAGTAATAAGGTTGGTAATATTCATAAACGTATAGTTATGGGCATTAGTGAGCCATCTAAATGTCTTTTTATGTGCTTTATATGTACCCATGAGATAGGGAAAAGGGAGTTTACATGGCTGCTCAATGCCATAGAATAATGAATATATTCGAACATTTTTAGTTCCCTTATTTTCTATGACTAGAGACAGTGAGAATTCAGGAGAGCGAAACCTTTGCTTCGGTGCTCTTTTAGCAAATGAAGGTCGAGGATTGAGATGACTTATCCAGACCCAAAATATAAAGATGGTATGTAAGGTAAACCACTTCATCCATAATACTTTCATCAAGAAACCATGGTTTTTGATTGAACCTATGATTCGGGAAAAGGATTTTAAATTCCCTAATGACAATCGACTTAATGCAATTCTCATGTTTTGACGTGACATTAATGCACATCTAGGCACATAGTTTGCTCCAAGCTAGATTTAGCTCTTTAATGACTAGGTAGAGGTTCATTGGGACAAGGGGAATATGGTTAAGACATTTTTTCATAAAGTCTTACAAGACAAAGTGTCTAAAAATCAATGTGTTCGTAGAAAGGACATGGGTACCAAAGTAATCAAAGTCTTGGGCAAAGGCTCTTAATCTTTTACAAGTGGTACAAATGCATGTTAGGGAATCTATAGAGAAGTCACAAAAAGTATCCAATGGTATATAGAAAGTGGCAATTAGGTTTCTAGGAAATGTCCATTCAAACCCAATGTTAAAAGTAGACCATGCCTTTTTAATACCAAACTTTTCAAATACTTCCTTAAAGACCTTTTTTGGTGAAATAAAATCAAAAAGTTTATTGAAAAAAAGGAGATGAATAAATGTTTTAGATTTCCTTTTCTGTCTATTGAGAAAAGATAAATCATTAGCTTTTTTAGTGATGAATCTTACCTGCTCATCATCATTTACTGAATTCAAGTGCTTTTGAGGTTTCGCCAAAGTCCTCCAAATCGCAAAAGGATCAAGGTTTCTTGGTGGAGCTTTTCATGGTAGATGAAGTAGTTGCGAGACATTTGAGATCCTTGTTTTTTTAATGGAAGGAGGATCGCTTCAATAGTGTTGTCTATTGGAATGTTGAGGAGTCAAGGCAAGAGTGGGGTATTTGGAGTAAAATTAGCTAGGTTATGAGCAGCCTCTAGCATAAAATCATGAAACCAAAAATATAAGAAACACGAATGATAATAGATGATCCAGCCCGATGATGGAATATTGGGATCGAATCTTTTGCATTGGCATTAGAGAAATAATCGATAGGTATTCCACCAAATTTTCAAGAACATTTTAGGTTCCCAAAGCTTGTCTTGATTGACAGGATCTTTGGTTCTTGAAAACTCAAAGCTATGCTTGAGCATTTAGAAGGATCCACGTCAAAAAGCTTGATCTGAGAAATATCAAAGAAAAGTCATCGGACATAGATGTTTGGATTGAATGGCTAGTGTTTTGCAATGATCAACCACATTAGTTGAAAAACTGCAGAAAAGAGCTAAGGAGGAGATCAAGAAAGGAGCCCTCAAAATCCCAAAATTTATGCTCCAGTCTTATGGAATCTAATTCAAGTTGATGATGAGGAAGGAGCCCTATGGTTGATAACCTCAAAATCCCAAAGTTTATGCTCCAGTCTTATGGAATCCAATTCAAGTTCACTATGAGCGAGGAGGGAATAGCACTAGAGAAGGCAAGAGAAATAAATTTTTGAGGAGGAGGAGAGGTCGATGAGGCTAAAGGAATTTAAGGAAGAAAGAGCCTTTTTCTCACCGTGGTCCAGGAGGTCAAAGTCTAACAAAGGGTTGACAATTTCAAGAATATTCTTAATTTCAAGTGGAATAGCTAGAATACCATTGAGAACAAAGAGTTTGTTGACAATCGAAGGTAAGGTAGAAAAGTAACAGTTAAGATCCAAAGTGTCTTGAGCATCAATCAAAGGAAGGGATGAGATTTTCTTGTTAAAAGCTTCAAGAAAATCCAATTGGTCATTTTTGGAAAGAACACGAAGTAAGATCCAATCATTAATGGAGGCAATAGTAAAAGAAAAATACGAGTTCTTAAGGGTAGCTTTTCAAAGTCCAAGAGCTTCTTATGGAAGTCTAGACCTTTGAAGCAAGATAAGATGCATTGTGTCCCAAGAGGAGGAACTAGGATGTTGGATGAAGTAGCAGTGAGTCCAAGTTTAACAAGAGATGGAATCCATTGGTTTGTTAGAAAAAACACATAATTAGTATCAATAGATAAAAGAAAATGAAAACCTAGCAATGCTTGGTATTGGCAAACAAGTACATATCGTTCGACAAGTAATTTAATGCATAGTTAACCACCGACAATTTATCCAATGATTTAGAATTAACTAGATGGTACTAGCCCAACCATGGGCTAGTTGGTAAATAAGAGTGTGTGTTCAAATTTAATACTCCCATCAAAATTGAACAATATAGTTAATTCCATAATTTGGATAGCGTGTACCACCTACTAATAAATATTTATGAGGCTATGAGTAAATTATACTTGGAGGAATGAAATAGAAATAGATTATCTAAAAACATACACTCCAATGCAATCGTACTTAAACAGACAACATTTTTTAGTAAAACATCACACGTGGAGTTTGATGATCAAGCCAGCTTGGGCTCCATATTATTGGTGCACATGGCAGCACATCCTCTTGAGGACTAGGAAGGAAAGCCATGCAACGTTTAGCCGAGAGAGAGAGAGAGAGAGAGAGAGAGAGAGAGAGAGAGAGAGAGAAAGAGAGATGGGCCGAGAGACCCTCCTAGCTTAATCCTTCCCTTCTACTTTCTCTTGCATGCATGTTTAAGTCAAATTTTCAATGGAGTCGGGACTCCCATGCTACACGTGTTGTATCATCGAGATGAACACAACCATCAGTGTGCTGCCTTGCGCAAGTGCTATTTATGGCATGACTATGAGCATTACACTCAGCATACCACATGTGTGTGTTAGTGCTAGTCACCCATGTGGCCGAGGCCCCATGAGTACACTGTACATCTCTGATTCTGCATCAACAGCTCAACGTTGTTCATGGAAAACCAATACATGCCATAAGGACTGGAATAGAAATGCTCACGTACTTCAGCCACCGGAGAATTTAATTTTCCAGAGATGATCTGTGACTGCATGGATAGACCCACGGGGTTTAATGCATAAGCATTCCCTATGCATTATTTTTCAAGTACTTGTATGAAAAGAAGGTGGGAAGTAGCGCCCACTTACCTTATGAAGCAGTCCGCAGACTCTGCACAGTCAATCGTAATATTGTATGCACACACTTTTGAATGCTCCCCACTTGAAGTAGAGGTGGTATTTATAGTAGTGCCTCCCCAATAAATGAAGGGTTATCTTGAAAAATGAAGGGTCCTTTAGAACGATTTGTTTCCCCTTATGTACATGAATCACCTTTTCCACTATTTACCCATGTAAATATTGGGATTCCCTAGAGATCTCAACTAAAGACTAAGCAGCGTATAACTACCTATTCATTGGCTATTGGCATTTGAGTCGTTACACGTTAATAGCATGACTATTCATGAATATCAAGTGGCATATTCTTTACCCTATAACCACGTAGGAACCACGTGAGCATAGTATATTTCTTACTTTTTCTTTTAGAAGCCCCATTTTTCAAATTCCTTTATTTTATTATTTCCCTTTTATTATATCAAGGCAAGAATTGTCCATAAATTCCACAATTCTCTTGAGCCAATACAATGCAAAGATTTTTTTTTCCCATGAAGGGTATATCTATTCTTTGACCAAATCAAGCAACGAGCTTTTCGACTCTTTAATGCTATGCAAAAAGATGGCCTATAAAGACCATCAATTCTAGAACTTGATTGTCAGGAAATGGTGTGTGTGTGTGTGTGTGTGTACCTGCCCTTATTCCATGGTGGGCACAACACCATAATTGGAGTAATGGTAGACACCCCAATATGGAAAGTGCCTACCATTCTCCACAACCATATAAAGTTCTTCATACAAAATCATACCTTCAAGGAGTTCAACTAGTTTTGGTACTTTAAGTAGTGCACCAGGAAACTCCAAGGATGTTAGGAAATGTCGTACGAGGTGTAAAAATTTTTGTTTTTTGAAACCATTGTTCATCATAAAGGTGACCATTTCTAAAATAGCAATAATAGCTTTGGCAATACTGTTGCATAAGTAGGGAATAGGAAAAATCTGTGAAAGGATCATTTTGTAGGCTTGGCCAATAGGTCTATTAGATTGAAAGTGGATAAATTTGGATATAGGAAAAGGAAGTGCATTTTATCAAACTTATCCATTGTAAAGCTACCATCCTACATAATTTCAATAGAGAGATTCATAAAATTTGTGGATAGAGTTGTTACTTTATCTAACACACAAATTGATTTGTGAATGGTTTCCTTAATCTCAATGATAGGTAGTAGATAAATCCAAAAGGGATTATTTGGATCTTTGATAGCATTTGAATAAAGAAAATCTTCTATACAATTGTTGTTAATACATAGAATATCATCAATGTATCTAAACATGTGTTTAAAGAGTGGTAACAAGTCGATTCTACCAAGTATCATGAGCCTTAAAATGAAAGAAGACTCATACAAAAAGAAAGATAAATTACACCATAATGGGGAGCACGAAAAACCCATCGGAATCCCTTTAACCTATTTCCAAACTCTATCACCACATTGAAAACAATGAGTGATAAGCCATGTTTGTAATAAGATTAGTTTATCTTGGTCTAGGCAAATAGAACCTTGTGTATTTGTCATAGATTTAGACCACTTTGGTTCACCCCATGTCCCTTTTGACTCATTAAAATGTGCCAAGATGAAGGGATGCATGGATTTTTGCTTAAAGGTTAGAGTAACTACTTTAGCAAGTATGGTAACTAATCCATCCTCCCCATATAGAGGTAAAGATTTCAAGGCTGTAGAAAAAAGACAAGGTTTACAAGGGATGTGATTTAAGCCCTTGTAAAGTGTTTGTTGAATAATTCTACTTTGAAAGATTTAATATATAACGTTTGAACATGTGATCCCATTCCCCCATCCACTTCCATAGCACTCTATGAGTTGTTTTTCTGAGCACATCTCATCTGTCTGCATTGTAGGGTTTAGGAGGATGGTAGAGTCCAAACTGATTGATTAGAGTAGGCTTCAGTATATTTGCTCAAAAATGCGATTTGAGCTTGTTCTTTGTTTTTCTCCTCCATATCGCGTTTTCTAGAAAACTTTTAGCATGCTAGGTGTTCCTGGGGTATGTCCAAAAACATTTGTTGAAAAACGCGATTTCAACCTTTTCTCTATCTTTTTACACCATATCGCGTTTTCAAGCAAACTCTTAGGTTGCTGATTTCCTTGTGATGTTTTCTAAGAGAAGAGCACAATATACTATGGCAAGAACCAAAGCAACAGCTAGAAGGAAAGGAAAAGGACTTGACATTGTAGGGGCTGCCACAGCTCTCCATCCAAGTCTAAATCTTCAAAGAAGTGGAAGCCTATGCACATGCTAGCAAGGAACAGGAAGAAAAGAGTGAGCCAAAGTAGATCTATCCTGATGGAGATAAGGAAGGTTCAGAAAGCCATAGGATATGCAGTACCCATGGCACCATTCCAGAGGCTAGTCAGGGCAATATGCATGAACTGGCATGTGGACTTTAGATGGCAAAGGACTGCACTACTTACTCTCCAAGAAGCTGCTAAAGAGTGGCTCATAGAGTTTGAAAGCTATGGAATGGTCATTTCACCTTACTAATAGGAAAAATCAATCACTTGTGACAGATTGCTTACCTAGGCTTGTGTGTACAACTGGAGCTAGAGTTGGGGAGGTGTGAGATGGACCTGGGGAGGTTGTAGCTGAAGCTGTAGTGGGTGGTGGAGCCAGTGAGGGAGGCTGGATTTGGAGCTACAGTGGGACTCTGTGATGGAGGTGGTGAGGTAGGTTGGAGCTGGCTGGTGAGGTAGTGAGGTTAGAGCTGGAGGTGGTGAGGTTGGAGGCAACTGAAACTAGAGATAGGGATGAAATGAAGGGTAGCTCTACTTAGAGGGGGTTTTGTCTCAAAATCTGTGCAAACAATGATGAGGAAATAAATACATAGGAACCTAGAAGACCGTTTTCCACACGTGTGGCTGACAAGATAGATGTGACATTAATTGGAAACTGTGCCCTTTCCTCTTATCTACACTTTCTCCATCCCTCTAGCAATTTTGATCAATAGTTTCCTCCATCCCTCTAGCAGTTCTAATCTACATCATAGCCATCACCATCCCGCCCCACCCCCCCAATCATAAGCCCCCCCCCCTTACTCCCATCATCCCCCCAACCCCAACCCCCCCCCCCCACCCTTACTGCACCTGTGCAAGAGCCACAGACAAGTCACCAGGGCCAGAAGTCATGGATAGAAAAAATCTAGGTACTCATTCTACCATTAGGAATCTGCTATATTTGTTTGCAATAGTGTTTTCTTGATCTGTGATTGTGTAGACCTCATTTTTTCTTAGGTGCCAGTACTTGGTCCATAGAGGATAACAGTTTTTTCTAGAAAATGCGATTTGAGGCTCTTTTACATAAAAACACTCTAGATCGCGTTTATTAGCAAAACATACTAGGTGTGCACAAGCTTGTAGGGAGGACAACATGAATGATACTCTAAAAAGCCTAGTTTAAAAATAGCTACATGCAATCACTAGATACTCTAAATATAGTACCTTGAAGACTAGTTTTGGCATGTGTTTTCTCGCAATCATTATCCCAACCTACCTATACTTGTGCAAAAGCCACAATCTTGATCTATCTAATTCTACTGCATCAGCAACTATTAGGCATTCACCTAAACTTGTCTGGACCTGATGTTTTTGCATCAAGAGGAGGGACTTTTTGCTAGAAAATGCAATATGGAAGAGAAAAGCAAAGAAAGAGCTCAATCGCATTTTTGAGCAAATTTTGCTTAAGCCCAATCTAATCAATCAGTTGTACTCCACCATCCTCCTAAACTGAGATGTGCTCAAAAAAACATTTCAGGGAGTGTCTTTAAGAGAAAGCTATGGAATGGTCATTTCACCTTAACAACACGATAAACTAATGATAGGAGACAGATTGCTTACCTGGGCTTGTGTGTAGAGCTAGAGTTAGAGAGGTGTGAGATGGAGTTGGGGTGGTTGTGGCTAGAGCTATAGTGGGTGGTGGAGCTGGTGAGGTTGGAGTTGGAGCTGTAATGGGACTCTGTGATGGAGGTGGTGAGGTAGTGAGGTTGGGAGCTGGAGCTGGTGAGGTAGTGACACATGTACCTAGAAGACCATTTTCCACGTGTGTGGCTGACAAGACAGATGTGTCATGCATTGAAAACTATGCCCTTTCCCCTTATCTACACTTTTCTCCATCCCTCTAGTAGTTTTGATCTACACTTTCCTTTATCCCTACACCACATCCTTACTTGCATCACTGCCATCATCCCCCCCCTCCCATCATCCCTTCAACACCCCCCTCCTCGCCTTACTCCCATCATCCCCCCAACCCCCCCCCCCCCCTTACTGCACCTGTGCAAGAGCCACAGACAAGTCACCAGGGCCAGCCATGGATATAGAACAAATCCAGGTACTCATATATACCACTTAGAAATCTGCTATATTTGTGGGTAGTAGTGTTTTCTTAATCTGTGATTGTGTAGACCTCACCTTTCCTTAGGTGCCAGTGACACATCACATAGAGAATAACTTTTTTTACTAGAAAACGCGATTTGAGGCTCTTTTCCATTAAAATACCTATATCATGTTTATTAGTAAAATATGCTAGGTGTGCAAGAATTAGATTAAAAATGCGATTTGGAGGAGTTTTCCTAAAGAAACATGAATATCACCTTTTCTAGCAAAAGGTACTAACCTTATTAGTATGTATCAACTTGAGAAGAGCTTGATGGGTGACAGCTTGATGGTTGTCAGCTTGATGTATCTTGAGCTGTAGTGGGTCAGTGTGGATATCAGTTTGATGGGTGTCAGCTTGATGGGTTGAGAGAGAGCTGTAGTGGGTCTAGGGGAAGAACCTAGAGCTATATTGGGTCAGGGTAATAGAGCTGTTGAGGTTGTCATCACAAGCCCGTAGGGAGGAAGATGAAACTAGAGATGGAGATGACAAAGGGAATGATTAAGTCTGGCAGCTTGGTCTAAAAATAGGTGCATGCAATCACTAGATACTCTAGATATAGTACCTTGAAGACCAGTTTTGGCATGTGTGGATGACATGTATGACTTGAATAGATATCTTTGCCATCTCCTCTTATCTTCACTTTTCTCCATCCATTCAACAATTTTGAATCTTCATCTTCTTCCTCATCTTCATCTGGACAATACTTTAGACCTTGCTTTTTTCCCATCATCATCCCCACCTACCTATACTTGTGTAAAAGCCATGGAGAGAAAGGATATAGGTACTTAAATACACCACAGTCTTGATCTACCTTTCCAATTGTCTTCTTCATCTATCTTATTCTACTGCATCAGCTAGTAGTCATATGCTTCATCTTTTGAATGATCAAGACAACTATCTTGCAGATCACCTGAATTTTCTATGGACATGATGTTTTTGCATCAATAGTACTTTTTGCTAGAAAACACGATTTTACTCGATTTAATTATAAAGATAGTCATATCACGTTTTTTTGCAAACTTTCAAAGAGGAGGAGCTAACATATCGAGAGCCTTCTTTGGTGGCCCTTCCCAACAAATTAGTTGAAGAGCAAAGTGTAACCACAACAACTCTTGGACAAGATGAGAAGAGTTCAGTTGCTCCTCAGCTCAAGAAAAAAAGGTCTCTAATCAAAGTCAAAAGAAAGATTCCAAGCAAAGTTGGTAAACCATTGGAAGGATAGCATGTATGGCATTGTATATTTTACAAGATAGAAGTAAGGTTGAATTGTGAGAACACTGTCATTTTAGAATGCCTTAGTTATGTTTATGTGTATTTGTGACAAAAACAATGTACATTTTGAAATAGAAATATATGTAGTACATTTCAAATATTTCAATGGTTGCATACAATGACTTCTTATGAATGAATGATCCAAGTCTTGGTCATTGCAAAAAAATAATTTTTTACATTTGATAACACCAATTGATGATCAAGGTTTAGCACTCACCTTCTATCTATCCATTTGTGGTTTATAAATATCTTTGAGTGTCTCCACTAAGCATGTTTGTGCTGCATTTGAGTTCTCCAAAATATGTCTCCTTCTTTCCTTTTGACCCAACCTGAAAGCTAGCTTACCCTGTGATGTGTTAACTTTCTTCTTGGCTTGAAGTTTTTGTAGTATTTCTCGATAGAACCACTGGAACACTTCTTTTAAACTATTGGCTTTCTGTTTTCCTCCAAAATGTTGTGTATGTCTAAAGAATGCATTTCGTGTCATGTAGTGTGATTTGTCCATCCCCTGTGTGGACCAAATTGCAGGGCATCCGTATTTTTTTACAAAGAAAGGAAGGTGATTGTAGATTATATGATGTTTTGATACATAGGCAAGTGGGCATTAGAATATATAAAACTAAGATTGTTTGCTTTAAAAAAAACATGCACAAAAACATGATATTGTTCTTACCATGTAATGAGTGATGTTACATGTTGTCCAAGACTTTTTCATTGCCTTTCCAAAACTATTTACCGCTTCTTCAAATGCTTGTTGATCATTTTTGCTAAGGTGGCTTGGTCACAAAAAACAAAAAGTTTATCTAAGCATTTCCACACTTCTGCCTTGACATCTCTTGCCAATCCATCTGCTTGATGATCTTTGACAACATTGTGGACTTTTCTCCACAAGTTATACTTTATCCTTGATACGTATGTTGTTTTATTGCCTTTTTTTTTTCCCGTCTAGATGAGACATAAATCTTCTAGCCTTTACTCCATCAATAGATGGCTTGATAGGAACATCTTTCCCATCTATAGATTTTTAAAGATCCTTTGTAATATGTACATCTCCTCCATGGAGACCAATTTTTGATAGCACTGCTTCTAACGATTGTAGATCCTCTTTTCTTATGCTCTCAGGGCAAAGTTTCCATGCAAATCCAATATATAGGAAAACAAGTTTCTCAATGATCCTACATAATGCATGCAAATCCAATATATAGGAAAACAAGTTTCTCAATGATCCTACATAATGCATGCAATGTACAAATGTGAACATTGCATAATGGGATCTCAAGAACTGCTTTGAAATTTGTATCTACTTTATCTCTGTTGGGTGGTCTTTTCCACCATTTAGAATCTAGAACATGTGCTGGTTCGTTGCAGTACAAGCAAGGAGATTTTGAGTTACCCGCTTTGCTTATATTGAACATACACTTCAGTGTCTTCAGGTCACCTGCCATATGCCATTCAATTTAAAAATCACCTTTCCCTAGAACATGAAGATGGCATCCTTGGACTTGACTCTTGATAATTGATGGTATATCTAAACGATGAAATACCCAATAAAGTACTGCATGGTCCTCAGTCTTCACCTATAATTTAAAACCACAGGTTTGCAAGATATATGATATAAAATTTATTATATTTCGAGCAAAGACTAATTTAAAAGGCGATAGTTTACATACCTCAAATGCGCCCAACCGCCATACGTGCTTTTTCGATTGGACACTGAAGTACTTTGAGTTGGACTTTGTGATCGATTCATCAAAGTGATAGAAACTCTCTCTATCTTTTTTTCCTTGACGATTTCACACTCATTGAGCTTCAATAACAAACTTCAAAACTCCTTTACATTCTTCAAATGTGATACTGTAGAACTCAACCATAAGTCTCTGCAATTGTTCAAGATCTACAAAAATATTATTCCAAGCATTATATGTAGTGCTTCACTTTTCACTTTCATATGCACTTTCGATATGAAAGTATTGTCCAATAAACTTATCAATTTCTTGGTTGAGATGACCTCGTTCCTTCCACACTTGTACTGGTGTTGGTAACAACACACGTTTTATCCATTAATCTTTTAATGTTGATGACACAACTCTAAATATTGAAGCATATCCCTTTCTGCTCACTCCGCTCACATTAAGAGCCTCTTGAATTTTCGTGACATCAGCTTTACTTTTTGACACAAAGTCTTCAAGCACTTCATGTTTTACCTTCTTAAACTTATTTTTCTCCATCATGTTCTTTGCAACAACAGTGGAGACTAAACCCTTCATTTGTTTGATGGGAATTAAATTAGGATCAATGTTTTCTTTCTCAGGTCCTAAAATTTCCCTGCAACAAGTAAACTTTGCAATATTACAAATTTTCTTGCAAGACAAACACACATATACAAATACAATGGCTAAACAAGATGTACTCTTACCTTGCTTTCTGTACTTTGTGCTTACATCCTCCAGTCCCAGCTTTCAACTCCATAATGTTCCGAATTCTCTTGCTTTGTTGTCTCTCTCCAAGAATGGTTCTCCTCATTCTTGCTCTCCTTAGCTCATTCTTTGTCTTTGAATGCTCTTTGATTTCCCTTTGCAGCTCCTCTTTCAAGTCTGAATTTATCGACATTTCTTGGTCCGTCTCCATTCTTTCTCGAACATACAATGTCTTGTACATTTCCGTAGTTGAATGTTGAGTCAAAATGTATCCATACATTCCATTGTTCCTGTCACCCACAAACCTCAATAGCGTTGTTGGATTAGAAAATGGAGGGCTCGAATTTCTCAATGGACATTTTGGGTAAATCTATCCATCGCACCATAAGTCGATATGTCGGGAGCCTGCTCTTCTCATGTTTTCCTTTTGCTCAGCATTCACAAGCAAAACCTTTCCTCTTTTCTGTAGCGGCACATATTTATCTTCTAAATCAATATGTAGATGGTGTAGTCACTTCTTTTGAGGTTCTTCTTCAACAACATGGTTGCACGCAACCATTTTGTGAGGGTTGGTTCTTCATCTTGTCTGCTTTTTATAAAACTCATCTAATCTTTCGCGGTACCATTCAAATATTTGAAAAAAAATGGATTAGTGATGGTGTGATGGGTTCTTTATGAGAGGCCGCCATTGAAAGAGATGCAGAATCTATATGGAGAGTTTAATGTAGCGTCTTCTCAATTATTTGAAAGGACTTTTGTATTCCTCCCTAGACTAACACACCTATGGTCCTAAACTGACAGATATCCGTATTTTATTGCTTTTTCCACATTTTAGAAGAGAGATAAAAGAGAAAATAGCGAATTTCTTACAGGGCCCCAAAATGAGCTCCCTTTTTTCCTAATGAGTAGATATATCGATTAGTAAATGGGAAGATAGAAGAGGGCGCTCTTGTAATTATGCCCTCTCCTCCATCTCCTTATGTTAATCCATTTATGTGGGAGTTCATGTTCACCCCTCTCCTTTTCTTTTTCCCCCTTCCCTACTCTTATTTGAATCCTTCCCCTCTACTTATTCATACATGTTTCATTTTTTCTCGTGTTAGGAGACACTGTTTTGGTTCCATGAAATACAAATTTCATACAGTAATTTCTTGTTTGTATGGTTTTTATATTTGTGAAAAAATGGAATTAGGTTTCAAAGATAGCTTGCAGTTTAGTTAATGCCTTATTCTTGTATGGTTTTCTGTTTGTGAAATAATGGAACGAGGTTTCAAAGATAGCTTGTAGTTTAGTCAATGCCTTATTCATGTATTTGCTGGGTTTAGTTCCCAAGCACTACAAATGTTTAGTCATCATGAACTTGGGAACAAAAGCACTATGCAAGGAGAATCATGTCCCAATGGACCTTGTGTCAAATCCCATGTGCATGATTCTACTCGTACCTTTTGTTATAAACAAGAAAAGAAGATTAAAAAGGCAAGGTTTAGATCATCTTTGAGTTTGAGATTACGTGCTTCATGAAAAAAAAAAAGAACTTGAATAAATGATGAAATAAGAACAAGAGGCAAATTTATGTGAAAATGCAACTACTAGTTACATACATTAAGCATACACTAAGGGTCTCAGCATGTGAGGAAATAGGACGGAATTAGAAAAGTGGTCCCAACTATATTCAAATGTATTTCTATCCTATTCCATCCTACCAGGTGTTAACATACAAAGAACTAGGGATGAGAGGACAAATGGCATCATTTCATGTGCTTAGGAGATGGAAATAAGGACACATGTCATCATTTTGTGCTTTGTGATCCCTAAATAGGGGGTCCCATTTTGTTCCATGGACTTGAGGCCATGCTTTTGTCTTCCAGGTCCTCTTAGAAAAGTGTTGAACATTTGGTGACAACCCATGTATATTTTAGAGGAAGTATCATGAGGCTTGACACTATTTTTTCCATATAATGATGCCTAGTATAATGAAGTCTAGTTCATGTTTGGCCATAACCTGTAAAAGAAAGGTTATTAAATCTTATTTTAGTCAAATATTTGGTGACCATTTTTTAATTATTTGAGCCATAATTCACCCAAAATCTTTGAGGGTACCTAAAATTTGCTCAAAAAGTTACAGTGGTTCAAAGGGTCTTGAGGCATAGTCGAGGACACCCATCCTACACCACTTGGTTTAAGAAGGGAGCAATGATGTCAAATAGATGCCTATCTTAAGGGAAGATTCAAGCAAGGTGGATTTCGCTTGTCTCATAGTGGCGTGCATCGATTGGACATGAAGCCATTCTCATCTTGCAAAACCACCCCTCCCCCCGTCACCTCTCTTTACACCCAGCATTGGTCAAATACTTATGAACCAATTGCAATGTTTTGTTCCCAAGCACAGGCCAATGACGTATTGTCAGAGGTGCACATCACGTGTGAATGTGACACCGTGGGGTCGGGAGTCTTCCAAAATGAAATGAATGCGGCCTAAACCGATGTTAATCTCATCCACATGCACTTTTTTCGGCCCTGCAAGGGTCCTAAGGGATGTCTTGGTTTTTAGGTCCATAGTTTTGACATTACTTTATTTGGTCAATTTGACCATGCAAATTGTGGTTAGTATGAGCTTTAAGTGTGAGGGTTAAAGGTCACTGTGCCTTTACCCCAGTTATGTACAATACTCAAACACATATGTAAATGAATGAAAAAGAAGATTAGGGTGGTTCTGCACCCACCAAAACTTGTGGCTCTCTGTCTCTCTCTCTCCTTCTTCCGTTCTTGCTTCCGTTGAGAGCACTCTCAACTGGTATCAGAGCTCGGGTGATCTAGCTGAGCGTGCGTGAATGCTTGAAGCTCAGCAGTTTTGTGGGAGGAAGGAGAAGCTCTGCGGGAAGCTTTGTGGGTGACTTTACTTGCATCCGAGTGTGCAGAACCTTGGAGGAACCTTTGTAAAAGTCACTTTGGCTTTGCGAAGTGGTTTTGAGAGGCTGTTAAGTGGTTTCAAAGAAAAAGTCGTTTTTTGAGCTTTTCCCTGTTCCGTTCGACGATAGAGACCCCATATTGACTTATAGAGGCAACTATTGCTTGCTTTTGGTGTCCACTTTACTTCAGGAGCTTGGAAACACCTTCATTCTTGAATCTGGGGTCATTTCATTGGATTTCTGACTCGCTATGTCAGTTCCTGCGTTTTTTGCCCGGGTGTTGGAACTCAAGTTTGGAGTAACCATTTGCAGATCTGTCAGTTCCGGTGGACTCATGAGGTCCTAAAACTTCTATGTTGCTCATCATTCGCACTCCGGTTGAGTTTACAAACAGCTCTGTTTCCAAAAACGTTTTTCAATCCGTGTGTTGGACCCAGTGATTGAGACCACGGTTTCTAAAACCGTCTGTCCCATTGCATTCCGGACGCCCAAAAACCCCTACCTATCAGTTCTTGCGCGATTTGGTGGAGGATTTTCAGAGTTATAGATCTCTGTGTATTCGATTTCGTCTCTCTGTTATGCATTTTTCATTCTAAGGTTTTGAAACCTTAGATTTATGCCACATGGCAGTGGATAAGTGTTGACTCCCATTTCTCACTCATCGGTTGGGATTTTGGAGTTCTGGCAAAAGAGAGATATTTGTAGATTTTCTTACTGAGTCCGATTATGCAATAGCGCCCATGTTTTGAGGCATCTCAGGTTCTATTTTCAATAGCGCTCATTACCGTGGGACTATGATTTCTTGAGCATACCTTATGCAGATCACTCTGGTTGCAGTTTGAGTAGTGTGCGCTCATTTGTGGTGTGCATTGGGTTGCAGTGGATGATTTATAGGCCATTTGGATGCATTGCGATCCTTATTGGATGTGCTGATAGGCCCAAAATGCCTTGTGGGATGCTATTTTTATGGACGCTTTGCACATGGATGCTATTTTAAGCTGAGGGACAGCTTTGACACATTGCAGGTGATGCACTGATAGTGCTATGCTCTCTTGGATGAGATATTATTGATGCATATGCCAGTGGACGGTGTTTATGCTTGAGTCATTTGGCACTTATTGGCATTTTCTTTTGGGCTAGATTTGCTCATATGGATGCATAGTATATGCACATGAGTCAGATGCATCTTTTGATGCTTTGAGCTTTGAATTTTGGTGATATTTCACTCTATTGTGGCATACACATTTGGGTGCACCTGGTATTTGGTGTGATTCTCTCTTGCAGGCACTAGCATTTGGGATTTTGTTTCATTTGCATCATGGCATCCTCTTCCATGTCTGAAAAGGAGTTTTTCACCATTAAAAAGTTTGATGGGACAAACTTTTCTTTGTGGAAAGAACAAATAAGGGATGTGCTTATTCAAAAGAAGCAGATTAAACCCTTGGCAAGGATTGAAGCTAAGCCTGCAAATATGTCTGAGGATGATTGGAATGAGTTGGATGCATTAGCAAAGTCTACTATTAGACTTCATCTTGCAGATCAGTTTATTTCACAGTAGTAAATGAGCAAACTACAAAAGATTTGTGGAAGAAACTGTGTGCCACTTATGAGAAGGAAACTGCCTCTAATAAAGTTTACCTCATGAAGAGGTTGTTTGAGCTGCAGATGAAGGAAGGGGTCTCCATTGCTTCTCACTTGAATGAATTCAATATTATTTTCAGCCAGCTTGAGGCTCAAAAGATGAATTTTGATGCGGAGACTAAGGCAATATTTCTCTTATGTTCATTGCCATCCTCATGGGATACCTTCCGTACAGCTGTCAGTAACTCTGCACCTGGTGGACTACTGAAATTTGATGATGTCGTGGGTAGCTTGTTGGCCGAGGAGATTAGACGGAAGTCTATGGACGGCAACAAGCAGGATGTAGCCTTAAATGTGCAAAGGGGCAGATCACAGTTCAGGGGGAAGTCCCAAGAAAGAGGGAAGTCTCGTAGCAAATCCAGGGCACGGAACATTGAGTGTTACCATTGTGGCAAGAAGGGCCATATGAAAAAGGATTGCTACAAGCTGAAAAGAGAGCAAAAGGATAAGAAAAAGAATGCAAATTGGGGTGCAAATCAAAAGGAAGAGAGTCCAAGGGAGGACAAAGGAAAAGTGAAGATCGAGGAGATCAATGTAGTCACACATGATAGTGACAATGATGTTCTGTTCATGTCTAGTTTATCTGCAAAGTTGCTTACCACTTCAGATGATGCATATTCCCAGGATTGGATTTTGGATTCTGGTGCTTCATTCCATGTTACTCCCCATAGGGAATGATTCTCCACTTATGACAGTGGAAAGATAGGTTGTGTGCATCTTGGAAATGACTATGCATGTGACATAAAGTTTTCTTTTGCAAATGGGTCTGCATTTGTTTTGAAACATGTGAGACATGTGCCTAAGCTGACCAAGAGTCTTATTTCAGTGGGTCAGCTAGATGATGCTGGTTTTCACACCACTTTTGGCTTTTAGAGTTGGAAAATTCAAAAGGGCTCTATGCTTTTGGCCAGGGGTGCCAAGTGTGGGACTTTGTATCCCTTACATGTATCAGGGGTATTTGATCATGTTGTTGCAATAACCGAGCAGCCAAGCACTTCTTTGTGGCATTGCAGGTTGGGGCACATGAGCCAGAATGGAACGAAACTCTTATGCCATTTGGGTTATGTACCGCATTTGAGTTTCTCTGATTTTGAATTTTGTGAGCATTGTCTCTATGGGAAACAGACTAAATCAGCCCATAAAAGAAGGGGAAAGAAAGAGTTTGAAATGCTTGATTTGGTGCATTCAGACGTATGTGGTCCCATGCCTACACGGTCATTAGGCGGGGCTGAATACTATGTGACATTCATTGATGATGCAACTAGGAAAGTGTGGGCTTATGCTATAGCTCGAAAGAGTGATGTGTTCCAGGTATTTTAGAAATGGCTGGCCTTGGTTGAGAATCAGTCAGGTAGAACGCTTAAATGCCTACGGACTGACAATGGTAGAGAGTATCTCTCTCATGACTTTCAGCATTTCTGTGATACATGTGGGATTAAGAGGGAGCTCACATCCCCTCATACTCCAGAGCAAAATCCAGTTGCAGAAAAGATGAACCGTACCATTCAAGAAAGGTTGCAATGCATGCTTTCCAATGCAAGTCTTTCTGGTGGTTTTTGGGCTGAGGCAATGAAGACTGCAGTGCATGTGATCAATAGATCACCTAGTAAGAGTTTGGATGGTGGTATTCCTGAAGAGGCATGGAGTGGCAAGAAGCCCTCTTACTCTCATTTGCATATATTTGGGTGTGAGGCATATGCACATGTGTCAAAAGAGCTTCGAAAGAAGCTAGATCCTAGGTCTAGGAAATGCATCTTTCTAGGTTATGGTGAAAGTGGAGAGATGGGCTATCGTCTCTGGGATCCAGAAGCAAAGAAGATCATACGCAGCCATGATGTGGTCTTCAATGAGAAGAAGATGCATAAGGCACCCATGAGGGATGTGGAAATGAGGAGAATCACTTTCCAGGATGTGAATCCACCTGCATATGTTGATAGATAGCAAGCTGTCCATGCACCAAATGTGCAAGAAATGGTACCACTAAGTACTCCCACAGGTATACAATCAAGGGTAGATGATGGATCATCTATTGGTGGAAATGATGAGCCAAATGTGGCTGATATGCAAATGGGACAGCAAGCTGAAATGCCTTTGAGAAGATCATCTAGAGTGTCTAGACCACCTGATAGGTTTGTTCCAGGGGTAGACTATGTGATGCTTACTGATTGGGGGGAGCCTTCTTGCTACAGAGAGGCTACGATGCGTGAGGATCAACGCAAGTGGGAGTATGCTATGCAATCAGAGATGAGTTCACTTATGAAGAATAAGACTTGGGACTTGGTTTCTTTGCCATGTAAATGGGTCTACAAAATGAAGGTCACAGGTGATGACATGCCTAGGTACAAGGCCCGTTTGGTTGCTGAAGGGTTCAAGCAAGAGAAGGGTGTGAAATTTGATGAGATATTCTCTCCGGTTGTGAAGATGACCACACTTAGATGCATGCTTGGACTAGTGGCATCAGAGGATATGGAGCTTATGCAGATGGATGTCAAGACAGCTTTCTTGCATGGGGATTTGCATGAGGAAACTTACATGGTGCAGCCGGAAGGCTTTGAAGAAAAGGGCAAAGAGCATTTAGTTTGCAAGCTGAAGAAGAGTCTCTATGGTCTTAAGCAAGCGCCTAGAGAATGGTATCAAAAGTTTGATGCTTTCATTCGGTCCCAGGGTTTTAGAAGGAGTGAAATTGATCATTGCCTCTACACTAAAAGGGCTAAGGATAATAGCCTGATAATCCTGGCACTATATGTGGATGATATGCTATTGGCTAGCAAGAATACTTATGAGCTAGATGCATTAAAGGCCAAGTTGCATGAGGCCTTTGATATGAAGGATTTGGGACTTGCAGGTCATATTCTTGGTATGCGCATCACACGTGATCGGAGTAGGAAACTCCTTTGGCTTTCACAAAAAGAGTATGTTACAAAAGTATTGCAGCGATTTAATATGGAGGGAGGGAAGGCAGTGAGTACTCCATTGCCTCCATATGTGAAACTGAGTCATACAGATAGTCCCAAATCAGATGAGGAAAGGGCCATGATGGCCAAGGTTCCTTATGCATCAGCAGTTGGGAGTCTTATGTATGCTATGATAGCTACTAGACCAGACATTGCATTTGCAGTGGGAGTTGTTAGCCGGTATATGGCTAATCCAGGAAAGTGGCATTGGGAGGCAGTTAAGTGCATCATGAGGTACATGAAGGGTACCAAGGAGATGTGCATCTGCTTTGGTAAAGGAGACATGCGTGTACTTGGGTACACAGATTCAGACTATGCAGGGCATGTGGATAGTAGGAAATCCACTTCTGGTTATGTGTTCACCTTTGCAGGTGGTGCAGTGTCGTGGATGTCTCATGCACAGAAGTGCGTTGCTTTGTCTACCACAGAGGCTGAGTATGTTGCAGCCACAGAGGGTTGCAAGGAGGCTATATGGCTTGATCGGCTAGTGGGAGATTTGGGGATTCATACAGGTGTACCGACATTGCATAGTGATTCCATGAGTGTTATTCAGCTAGCACGGAATCCGGTCTTTCATGCAAAGACCAAACACATTGAGGTCAGGTACCATTTCATCAGGGAGGTACTTGAGGACAAGCGCATAGAGCTTGTCAAGGTTCATACAGATGATAACCCTGCAGATATGCTGACGAAGAGTCTACCTAGTCAGTGGTTTGAGTATTGTTGTGTATTGATGGGCATTGGATAGTATGCTCACTGGTTGTTCTCCCTTAAAGGCACATTGTCCTTTAAGTGGGAGGTTGTGGGGGTTAAAGGTCACTGTGCCTTTACCCCAGTTATGTACAATACTCAAACACATATATAAATGAATGAAAAAGAAGATTACCAAAACTTGTGGCTCTCTATCTCTCTCTCTCCTTCTTCCGTTGTTGCTTCCGTTGAGAGCACTCTCATTAAGTGTGTGTTAGTAGTAGTTTAAGAGCTTCTAATCTGTTTAGAGTTTAAGGTTGTGGGGGTCCTATATGTTCTCGTCTTTTGTTCTAGAGATCCTAAATGGTTGTCTTTTGTTAGATATTTCTCTTTAAAGATAGAGGCTCTTGTATGACACCACCTTAATATTACTCTTGCCAAAATAGGCATGTCCCCACTTTTATTTAATGGTCCATCCACTACACGCCTCTTTCACCTCTTTTCTCTCCTCTCTTTCACTCATCAACCTTTCCCCATATTCCTTCACCTTCACTTACTTTTTCTCTTTTCATTTTCTTTCAATTTACACCCATCGTTTCCCTTTTACAAGTTATTGGAAATATTTATGGAGCTACGTTACACTTGTCATGCTAAAAAGCGAGGTCTTAGTGGGGATCCCACCTTGTTATGACAGGCAGCCTAGAGGGAAGTTTTGATTCTTTGAGCCCTCATGAAACCACATGTCACACTTCTAGATGTTGATTTGAAAAGCTGTGATGATCAAGATCCAATAGTTCTCGATTTTCCCTAAATTTATTTCCTCTTCTCTAAATTTGCTTTCTCATACGCTTTTTGATTTCCCTAGAATTTCTCAAAGGAGATTGATATAGATTTCTCTTAGTCCTATCTTTTCTTTCCAATTGATTCTGATCATCAAGAAACAATCCAGCTTTGCTACAAGGTTTTGATATTATTTTGCCTGACCCAGGTGATGTGCACTCCAATTACGAGATTTGTGATCTTTCTTTTGCTCTCCCGCCATTTCCTTCAAGCATTTTTGGTGGTGAGCCGCATTCATAATCTTCGAAACTAGATGGTCCTTCAAAAGGGCAGAAGTGTAGTTTTTTGATCGTCAAGTTACACTTGAGATACAAAACATCAGCTTGTCAATTCGATTGCCATCGCAGAACAGCAGGATTGTGATCGCTTGCTCAAAGGACGTAGCTTCAAAATCAACATTAGACAAAGATTACTTCGGTTTGTGGAGGAAAGGTTACCAGAATTCTCTCTTTATTCCTAGTGCACCTATTGTGTCTGCTTTTGTTTCACAAAAGGAATAATTAGAAACGAGCACGGAACCATTTGGAACAAAAATGGCGAATAGCTAGATATTGGGCTCGTTGGTTTCAAGTCTTGTGCGATGATACATATCATATGGCCCGCCTCTCTCTTGTTCAAGCTCTAACTATCCAACGGACATTGACCATTTTCAGGTAGGAAGATACGTGCATGGGTGCACATGTAATTTTAAGAGGTCCAATGATCCATGCTATTGTTGCTAGCAACGAATGGGATTCAAACTTGGTGGTGGGTAATAAGAAGTACGTAGCTGTTGGAACTTGAAACTAAGTTTACGTGGATTATCAACCTTAAGGTGAAAACTACAGGGGGGAGCTATTAAGTTCTTATGTGCTCCATTGCTTTGTTGTATTTCCACTAGCAAGGGGAACCAATGGAAGAGGTTTAAGAGATGCTATAAGAAAAAAAATTTGGAGAGGTGGAACCGCAAGTCCATAACTACTTGAAAACAAGCTTGCTTTCGTGGACCTTGGAAAATGCAAAAGAGTTCAAAAGCAGATTGTAGGAGCTTAGCACTACACTTCGAGGAAGTCAAGGCGGAAGATCTCGAAGCATAGGAGGTTGGAAAGGTTGCAGCCTCAGCCTTCGTGATAGTTTTTTCGTTGAGTTTACAAGTGTCTGTTTCTGTGATACCATTCGGTTGTGATTGTAGCAGTAGGAACTTTTCACTTTACTTAAATGGCATATGCCTTTAAGGTATCGCTTATGACGTGAGGAGTCGGCGGCCTTCGGTCATGGGTCTGTTCTATCTTGACATGAATCTACAACAAGCACAACTCCCTAGGGTAAAGTGAGTGGTGAAAGAGACATCAATGTAAGCAATTGATGCAAATGCATTTACCAAAACTCAATGGATGGGAATTTTGTGAAAAATATGTCAATGTCAAACTCTTTGGATAGCCATCGAGAACCTACAATAGAAAAGTGAAAAAAGAGAGATAAGGCAATGTCAACAGATGTTGACAAACTCCTTGAATCCTCTTGGAAGAGACTGAATTCAAAACAGAGGTTTTTAATCCTCAAGGGAGACTGTATTAAATGCCAGGGCATTAAAGAAAAGAAGCACAAGAAGAGGTAAAAGAAGAAGTTTGAGTAGCACTACTATAACTCTTTGGGGAAGGAAGCGCTCCGCCTCCCTGTCCACACTATGTGTGGTTATAATAATTATATATTTATATATTATCATATGAATATTTTCAATTGCTTGTCCATTCAAAATCGCTTGTTTCCAATCTGAATTCTTACAACATTCCCCTCTTTTAATGCATGTTATCGATGCAAGGGAGCAAGGAAATCCAAGATAGATCTAAGATCGAAGGACAACGACACCTTTATTCATATATGGTTGTAGTCCATGTGACAATATTGTATAGACTTCAATGAGGATCAATTATTCTATCTCGCCTCATTTATGTATTTGTTGGACTTCATCTTTGAAAATATGGACATGATTATTTTTGTAGAAGTGAAATTCACTATTTTTAAAATATTTCTATCTTTTTTGTGATTTGTTGAGGCTCCCTTGTCTTCCCCCTTTCTCTCTTGTTTCTATTTCTGTTCCCTTTTTCTGGCGACTTAATTTCTATTTCTTGTAGTGGTTCAACTTGTTTGGGTAACCACAAGGACATTTCAAATTTAGTTTTTTTTGCAACGAGATTTCAAATTTAGAGGACAGGCTGACGAATTTGCGTGCTCTGGATGTTGGACTCGCGAGGATAGCTTCTCCCATTCATTCTCCTGCAGCAGCAGACCACAATACGGCCTCTCGTGGATCGATTCTTTCAGTTTTGCGAGAGAGAGAGAGAGAGAGACAGCGCGCGCGAGAGAGATTGATTTACTGAATGAATTGAATGAGAGACCACTATTCATCTTTAACACATGAATGGCGATGGCGAGGGAGATGCGGCAGCACAGAGTCGCACTTAGCCTGATTCCCGGCATTTCGAATTGAGATTGGGCTTGTTCAACTGGCACCTGGCCGGTATGCTCTCAAACGCGGGGGCCTTCCCGTCGGGGAAGGAAAAAGCTCAAGTGGAGTGCGTCACTCTCTCAGACTCCGTTCCCTCTTTGCCAAGATACTGTTCGGCAAAGTCAAAACCACAGCCACTTGCCAAGAGTAAGTCACCATTTCTATCGATGTTATTTGTTGGATTCGCCAATATCTGTGATTCACAAATATAATTTCTCGTCCTACCAGGTATTCCCAAAGTGGTCTGCCTCGATTCCGATACAGAGTCTGATGGGTCATATACACACCTAGGATTTAAGGGGTCTGTTTGCGGGAAAGAACTCGCGCTGAGTACTCTACCTGAAAAAATTCCAAAAGAGGATTTGGAGCCTGTTTTAGAACAAAGCAGAGCTGCGGACCTTAAACATAATACGAACTGGCACGGTCTACATAAATGTTCCAGTGACAGCGAATCTTGGAGTCCGACTCTCGCCCTATCCTGCCTTAAGAAGAGCGACCCTTGTCTTGGGTACAAGGCCTTGGATCAATACAATAACTGCTCTGGTTCCGACATTCTGGATCTGAAAGGTAATATTGCCGCTGATAAGCCTAATGCCGATCGGAGTGATTTGCATATCACATTGAGCCCATCCGATTCTTTTGGTTCCGAAGATAAGAAGACCCATATAGTATACGCACCTTTGGACAACGTTAAAGACATTGACAATGCTGTTGGCATCTCGGAAAGTCCCGTTGCAGGCTCTAGTCGTAGCTTCGAGTCGAATGATCATTCTTTCACTACATGGAATGAGCGTGTATCAGGATTGATCAATGAAATTGGGACTTCCAAATTTGATGGTGGATATGCTGGGGTACAAGCCCTTGCGCATGAGGTGAAGGTGGACTGTACACAACAGGGCAGGGAAATTGGAGAGTCCGCACTTTACAAGAGGAACTTCCATGGCGCTGGAAGGCACAGTGGTGGTAGTACTGACTTGAGTGATGGAGAGGACAGTATAAATTGTAAGAGGCAAAAGAAGAATTGTGGAAGGCGACGTGGGAAGACTGGTGGTGGCATTGATCCTAACAAGTCTACGGAAGAGGAACTTCTTGCAAAAGAAGCAGAAAAGCAGCGAAGGATTGATGGACGGATTCAGAAAATGCAGGAAAAGGAGGCAAAAAAGGAACAGAGACAAGAGGAGAGATCCCGCTTAAGACAGGAAAAAGAAGCAGAAAGGAAGCGGCAGCAGGAGGAAAGAAAGAGGAGGAATGAGGTCAGTGTTTTAATGTCAATATTATTGCTGTGCTATTTAATCGAGGAACATGGCATTGACAGTCTTGCCATGTCTTAATGTATGATCTGTGCATCCCAGGAAGAGAAGAGGCGGAAGGAAGAATTAAGGACAGAAGCAACGGAAAGGAGAAAGGTAGAACGAGAGAAAGAGAGGTGGGAAAAGGGCAGGTTTGCTTTACAGAACATTACTGCCTTCGTGGACACACAAGTTGTGGAGGGAGGGAAGCTTGGAGGCATGCTCCATTCACCTTTTAAATGCTGTGGAGTATAGATTAGTTGTGTGTTTTTTCCCTTTTGAATCAGACACTGCTTTCACTATGTCCCAGTACAACGATGACCTTTCAACCTTATGCTTTCTTTCCCCTGATAGTGCTCCAAAAAATGTTTGCCAATGTACGACCTTTCAACCTCTGAGTTTCTATCCCCTGATATTTTGAAATGAATGTTGCAAAAAATCTTTGCAAGAAGCTTTTCTTACCTTATATGATTTGTGCTTTCTGGCCAGGTTGCCTGTTGACTCGCTTTGCAGAGAAGCAATTGAAGTATCACATTGAACGAAATCCTGTAAGAAAGACTGTAATATGGCAGATGAAATTGCCATCTAAAGATTCTAAGGATGATATACCAGCAGATTCTCAATCACAGGATTCACACGATAGAGTTCAGTCTGGAAACAAACCAAGTCTTCAGGTGTAGCTGACCAGGCTAGTCATCTTTTTGATGATGGGACTTGTTTGATGCAGCTTTACTTGAGGATAAAGCTGTACCCTATATACTTGTTGTCTTATTGATGATGGGACTTGTTTGCTGCAGCTATTATTTGAGGATAAAGCTGTACCCTACATACTTGTTGTATTCCAAGCTGAGGAGTTCTTAGACATGATTATGCAAGGTGATCTGGACAGACATATTGAAAATGTTCAGAAAAAGTATCCAGGCTTTACTGTCTGCTATTTGATCAATGAGCTTATGCGGTATTTGAGTAAAAGGTACGGACCATTATCATCAGTCGCTTCTCTGCAGATGCTTGGAACTCCCTCTTTTTTTAATTAGATCCTTGCAGTTATCAATCTAGATGTCATCTATTGAACATTTGTTAGATGTAAGCAGTAATACAAGAATGGGGGACATGATTAAACCCCCAAACTCATCTGAACCTAATTTAAGTAATGCTTTCAAAGTTTTTTTGCTCTATTTACACCAGCCCAATCTCCTGCTGCCCTCCCTTGGTGACCATCTTCTGTTTTCCCTTCTCTTTGTCTGCCAAGTCCTTCCATGGGGTTGTTATGGTAATGAAGGGGGAAACAGGGACTAATGTAGTAGGATTCCAGCGAAAATTAGAGGGGATTGTGGTGGGGGCTATATAGGTCCAACCCCACCACTTCTGTAGGTACTTTTTGACGTGGACATCTAATCTCATCCTCATATTCTGCTCCCTCATCCTCCAACACACGTACATCTCTCTCTCTCTCTCTCTCTCTCTCTTATGAGATCCGTGGCAGATTTCACTGTTTATTTGGGCACGGATTTGGACCTCTCTCTCGGATTATGGAGTATGAGGATCAGTATTGCTTAGCGTTGTTCATCAGGGAGATCACCAGATACAGAGAGAGATTCCTCAGAGAGCACCGTCGCATCCCTGCCAGAGACCTGGTTATTCATGAGGAGCAGGACCATGAGCACAGAGATAGCCCATCTTGCCAGAGAGCACCGATGGTTCCACCCCGAGGATGTACATATGACATGATCCGGCAGCACCGCAGGATGATCTTACACAGAGGCCGTACCCGTCGCTTTATTTCTAGACGACGGAGGATGATGGCAGATTTTCGGAGGAGATTGCTCCATGGAGACTTGGCACCGCCAGCAGCCCATTTGACACTTGCCCAGATCTTCACACTCATGGCAGGAGGCATGGTCGATGGCCATGACTTCCATCATTTCTTTGGATCACAGACCCCTTAGGGAAGACGATGTTCCTCATATTTCATATTTTACATTTTGTATCTAGGCAATTTTGGTACTCTATTTCATTTCATTTTGTATCTAGGATTTTTGTAGCCATTTTTGGCATCTTAGCGGTATTACGATGAGGCCACCTAGTTGGCGCATCGTTGATGATGTATTTTCCTTTCGGATGATTTTGTGTCCCATAGGCCATGTATGGCCTTCCGTGGACCTTTAATAAAATTTCTTTCTTTCTTTCTTTCTCTCTCTCCTATCGCTTTTTGTGTCCTTCCCTCCTACTTTTATACCCTTTTCAATTTCAGCTGGGGTGGGGACTAGCTGACCCACCGGAGACACAAGGGGGCTGGATGCTCTCTTGCTGGTACTCTGATTCAGATATTGCTATATGCAGATGATGTGGTACTCCTATCGTCCTCACCGGAGAGTCTCCAGAGGCACTTAGATGCACTATAGTCTTTCTGTGAGTCACATGATCTGAAGGTCAACCTTGGTAAAACCAAGGTCATGATCTTCAATACATCTCGGGTCGCAATGCATCGGGAGTAGTTTACTTTTGACGGGTCACTAGTTGAGATTGTCTCATCATACACATACTTGGGGGTTATCTTTTCCGGATCTATTTTTACCATGAGATCGGCGATGCAGGCTCGTTGGCCAAGCTAGAGAGGCAGTGCCTCCGCTCAAATTTTCTCGACCCTTGGACCAAATGCCTACTCTTTGACTATGTACGGCAGCCCTTGCTGGGGGCCGGACTTGCCAGATATCGAGTGGGCTTGTGTGGAGCAACTACAGGTTCTTATGCTATCACGGATGATTCGCAGTAAGCCGTCAGACCATCCACGCTGAGTTTGGATCTTCACCATTGCAGCTAGATACATCATTTCAAGTCATCACGTACTTATATCGAGTTAGGGCATACGGAGATCACACCTTTGGACATAATAGGTTACCTTGGTTAGCATTGCCCTCTTCTATGGCGCTATCTGTGGCTGTAGGCATAGTTGCATTTGTATGCGTACGGACATTTTCCCGTACGCGTTCCGTATGGCCGTACGTACGGACGTCCGTACGGCTTTCCATACTCCCCCCCCCCCTCGGGTTTTTGTTTTTTGGGTGTGGTTTGGTTTTTTTGTTGTGTGTGTGTGGGGGGGGGGGGCTTGGGGGGGTTGTTTTGTTTGGGAGGGGGGATCGATTTTGTGCCTGGCCAAAACCTTGGAAAACACATTTTTAGCACTATTCTAATCCGTACGTGGCTAATCCGTACTCCGTACACTATTGGCCAACTTTGGCTGTGGTTGGCCTCAAGGAGGAGAAGGATGAGGAGGAGGAGGATGGCACTGATGCAAATGATGATGGAGATGAGGATGAGCAAGAGAATGAGGATGAGGATGCAGGCTGTAGCTTGAGGCTTGAGTCTCATTGGTTGTGAATCGTGATGCATTTCAATTTTCAGCTTTATTTACGGGCTGTGGTAGCCTTTTCTTCTATGATGTTTTGCCTTTGATGTTTTGGTGTAGTACCTACTTCCAAGTTTCTACTACCTACTACCTTTGATCATGATGTTTGGTGTAGTATTGATCTATCATTGACACTATGTATCAGAATCCAGATTCCAAATGACTCTGGTCTCTGGAGAAAGTTTGTAGCTCTATGTCAATGTAATGTGTACAATGTATATCTTTCTAAATGTTTTTGAGTAAAATTAGGGTCACATATGTTTCAACCCTAGGGGCTGAACCATACTCCAATCATACTTCCATACTCGTATGACGTATGCGTATGGTAACGTATGGAAAAAACTATGGTTGTAGGTAACTAGAGATGCTGGTTTGCACACACAGTGAGATGGTTTGAGCGACTAGGGCTACACATGGATAGATGTCCTCCCTTCCAGTACATCATTGATGCAACGCCTAGTGAAGCTCAGCTTCTATAGAGATCATTGCCTACATATCTTGGTTGAGGGGCTTAAGGATACACATGGGCTCATTTACCCCATTCACTGAGGATCTCTATTCGGTAGTTTCAGATTTCTTCACATAGACTCCGTATAGAGAGTGGTCCGGTAGAGGGTCTACCTAGGGAGAGACACATGCACTTTGTGTGGCCTACATGAGGTTGAGTCGAAGGAACATTTCATCCTCAAATGCCTAGTATACTATGAGATTAGAGGGCGATTCTATTGGCTATTTAGAGATAGCTCCGGGTTGTTATCCCGATTTCTCTCTTTTCCAAATCAAAGATACCTGGCTGTGTTCATTCATCACGAGTCAGTCAGACATTGTGAGCGCCTACTCTGATCTGAGAGATAGGAGGAGCGTACGTTGGTAGACTCTTCTTAGAGCATGATCACGGAGTTTTTCCAGCTGGACCACAGACATGATCGGGACCTAGAGCCAGTGACATGGCAGCTCAGGTAGAGGGTTGATGCATAGATTACGCTTGGGGATATTCCCTCCATGTTTAGAGTGTGGGAGCGCGACCAACAGGCGTCACTGTTGCTCTCATGAGACACATAGCTATGACTAGGAGATAGTGCAAGATTGCATTCAGTCGGGAGCACTCTATTTCTGATTTCATGCTATCGCTCCCTCACCCTTGACAAGGGGGGACCACGTTGACCTTAGAGCATACTTCACTTTGTATTATGATGACAGTCGCTTTGATGATGATGTTGATGATGTTGGGGTAAAGGGCAGTGTGCCCACCCACTTGTACAGTGCCCATGTATACTCATATATATATGAAAGAGGAATAAGCTGGAGTAGCTTTTGCTCCACCACTTTTGGTGTCTCCTTATTCCTTTGTGTGTGCTCTCCTCTCCCACAACTGGTATCAGAGCATTGTTGATCCGTGAGCATTCTTGGGGCTGATTTGTTGGGCATTGTACTTGCCATTTTGCTGGTGTTGCAGTTGACATACGGGGTGATCTACTGGATGTATTTTGACCATTTTTTTGGGCTGTTTTTTGCCGGAGCAGATGAGTGCTGTAAAGGGTAGCAAACATTCAAGGAAGCTGCTGTTGCTGTTTTTATGACAAAATAGTCATTTTCAGGACTGAATATCTCTTTCCTGGTGCGGAATTGCACTTTGTGCCAAACTGGAAAGTTGTAGTTCACAGAATATACTACAACTTTGCTTTTGGAAGCAAGTTGATCCGATATAAGCTGCAGGAGTTACAGCCTCTGCAAAATCACAAAAAGTTGCAGTCTACTGTCTATTTGTAACCAATGTGCAGGAAGCTGTTTTTCAGGTGAGAATATCTGAGAATCCAGAAGGATTTGGCTCTTGAGGTCAACTGACAAGTTGTAGATCTTTCTACCAGCTACAACTTTGCTGTTTACAGCTTTGGCATCTGGTCTTTCAGTGAAAAGATATCGCTGTTCAAAAACAGGGACAGCGTGTTATTTTGCCCAAAGTGGCTGTGAGGTATTGTTGTAGGAATTTCTCTTGCACAACAGTGAATTGGGAACTCACAGTAAATTACAGAAAGTGAATGGGATCTCACTTCAGTCCAAGGGCATTATTGGCATTTAGGCAAGTCACTTTGGCACATTTGGCAAGTGGTGAATGCTTGATTTTGTTGCCAAAGGATTGCACACTCGAGGTGATGCATTGTTTATGCAGTAAATGCCATTTCGATGCATTATGGATTTGCATTGGTGGATGCCGCACTGATGTTTATGGATAGTTGAGCTGGGCTCTTATTGCCATTGGTTGAGCAGGCATTGCTTATTTGGTTCAGTGCATTTCTTACTTCAATTGCCAGGCATTGGAAGGTTACTGGGCGGCATATATTCTTGTTTATGCCTCTTTATGGTTGAGTGCTTTTGAGCATTGGATCAGCCAATTTATTTGGAGACCTGATTGGTCTGGACAACACTATATTTTTTGGTCATTTGGGTTGCCTATTGCACTATACTGCTCTTTTGTTGTGACCTATTGTGCCACAGATATGGCATCTACAGCTGGTAGTGCCCTCTTTGATATTGAGAGGTTGTATGGATCAAACTTTCAGTATTGGAAAGAGCAGATTTATGATGTGTTAGTGCAGAAGAGGCAGCATAAGCCCATTCAATGCAAAGGTGTCAAGCCTAATAGCATTAAACAGAGTGATTGGGATGACATGGATGAGCAAGCATGCTCTATCATTCAGTCATCACTCTCGAAGTCAGTCTACTTGCAGGTACAAGATGGTGTACAGGGTGTAGACTACCATGCATATGAATTTTATACTCGTATATGCCGGATGTATGACCATGATAGTGTTATGTTACAGCATGATGGACTGAAATGTCCTGATGGGCTGAAATACAGCCTTGATATGCACTCCAAAGGTCGATCAATTGGTAGAAACAAGTCATGTTCAAGGGGGAATTCCAGGAGCAAGTCTAGCTCTCGGACTTGTGTTAGATGTTTCTATTGTGGAAAGTATGGCCACATGAAAAAGTATTGCTGGAAATGGCTGAGAAAATACAAGAAGAAGAGCAAGGTTAAGAATGACATGAAGAAGGAGAAGAAGCATGTTGAGCTTCAAGGCGTGGATGCCAGGGTTTCCACTGACAGTAGCAGTGATAAAGGCATTCTTTTGTCTATGTCTGACACCTCCTTCTTGGCCACTGATGTACCCATTCTCGGCGATTGGATGTTAGATCCATGTGCTTCATGTCATATGACCCCTCATAGGTCATGGTTCAGTGCATATCAGGAATGCATTGTGGAGAGTGGTTTGATGGGCATTGATCATTCTATGGATGTCTATGGTTATGGGGATATCCACCTTGTTATGCCTAGTGGCTCTATTCTTGTTCTACAGAGGGTTAGACATATACCAGGACTTGCTACGAGCAAGATCAGTACTGGACAGTTTGTTGAGGCAGGTTATCATGTCTCTTTGGGTGATCATGCATGGAAGATTGCTAGAGGCAATCTGGTTATGGCTAGGGGATCACGGGTTGGATTCTCTTATGCATTGCATGTATCAGGTGTCCAGGATAAGATGCTTATGATTAGTAAGCAGCCATCAGCTAGTTTATGGTATGCCAGACTTGGACATATGTCTACTGCAGGTATGGAAGCCCTTACAACATTGAGATACATTCCTCTTATGGATGTTTCTCAAATTTTATGTCATGATTGTGATGATGGTCAGCAGTTAGGATCCTCCTTTGTGAGGAAGACAGTTAGTGAGAGGTATCTTGAGCCATTGCAGTTGGTTCATAGTGCAGTTTGTGGGCCTATGCCTATCGTTTCACTGGGTGGCGCCTCTTACTTTGTGACATTTATTGATGCTGCTACAAAGTACATATGGGTATATCCGATTCGGCAAAAGCATGATGTATATGATACATTTCAGCGCTTCTTGGGTAATGCTGAAAATCAGTCAGGAAAGAAGCTATTGAGCTTGATGGCTGATGGTGATGCAGAGTTTACCTCTTCTAGATTTCAGCATCTATGTGATACTCTTGGTATCAGGAGGGTGTTGACCACTCCTTCTCTTTCTGCTCATGATGCCTTGGCAGAAGGCATAAATCGGATTCTATTGGACAGGATTGGTAGCATGCTACGATATGCAGGTCTTACCAAATGCTATTGGGCTGAGGCATGTAAGACAGCTGCATACTTGCTTAACAGGTCACCCAGGAAATCTTTGAATGGAGAGTGCCATTTGACTTCTTGACAGGCAGGGCACCATGTTATGAGCATTTACGTGTGTTTGGCTGCGAGGCTTATGCTCATGGTTCCCGATCGAGGAGGTGTATCTTCCTTGGATACAGTGAGTCCAGTAGGGACTACAGGTTATGGGATTCTTCAACTAGAGAGTTGATACGCAGCCATAATGTCTATTTCAGAGAGGATGCTATGTTTAGACAGCCCAGGATTGTGGATAGCAGGAGAGTGGTGTTCCAGGAGGGTGTAAGTGCACTGATACATTCGAATTCTTTGCAGGGGCAGTCTATATCCCTTGGAGTGGGAGGTTTTTCCCACGGTGAGCAGGTTATAAACTTGGGACAGCCACGATTACTTCCTAATTTTAATCAGAGACAGTCAGATGTCTCGAGTATTCCACAGGTTTATACTCCTATGGAGATTGTTGATGCATCTTCTATGGACAGTTACAATTTACTCCTAGGATGCGGAGTGCCTCTTGCAGATGAGGATGAGGCTATGCATGGTGAGGAGGATACCTTGGCTAATGATGCCCGGTATGATCCATTTGCTGGTTATGCCAGGACAGATGTGGTTTCTGCAGTTATTGACTCGGGTCATATTGTGCATGGGCAGGAATCATTGATATGTTTGCTTCGTAAGTGCCTTCATGGCCAGAAGCAATCCCCTCGAGCTTGGCTTCATAGGTTTGATACCGTTATGAGAGCTCAGGATGTGATGCGCAGTGAGACAGGTTATGGTCTCAGTATTCAGGAGGTTGCTATCCTTCTGAGGTTACTTGCCATATGGTTCCTTATGGATAGGGATGCTTTGCAGTGGGAGCTGCATGGTCTTGATGATGTTTGTCAGATACTTGGTTGTTTCAGTATGGAGAGGGGGAAGTTACTGAGTACTCCATTGCCTGTATTGGCTTCATACTTGAAACACTGCAGGTTTGACGATCACAGATCAGTTGAGCAGCAAGTTATGGTTGATATGGCAGCCATAGTTGACTGTGTTGAGACTTGGTTCTCACATGTTTGCCATTGGTGCTACACTTCCAGTTCTTGCTTCCGTTGCAGTGGGAGTTGGTAGCATGATTATGGTAGATTTTGGCAGTAGGGAAGCGGTTGTGGACATCAGGTCCTTATGCTTCCAGGAGCAGCATGCAGGTGATGCAGGTTGGGTAGATTAGCAGAGGTCTATTGTAGGTTATGTGCTTATGGTCACAGGTGGTACAGAGACATTTTCTTTACACAGTGACAGTTCAGGTGCTATGGACTTAGCACAGGAGCACGTGGTGGTGAGAGTTCACTCTCCCAGTGAGATCTGGCATGGGTCTTGGTTGACAGGCATCTACAGCTTGCCATTTTCTATCTTGCAAACCTGATGTCTGCTAGCAGCTTATCCTCTATGCACTTTGCACATTGTAAAGTGCCGATGGGCATAGGATGACGGTCTGGTCATCTTGTTTTTCAGCCTATGGCTGATTGTATTATATGTGTACTATACTCCCTTAAAGGCACACTGCCTTTAAGTGGGAGGTTGTTGGGGTAAAGGGCAGTGTGCCCACCCACTTGTACAGTGCCCATGTATACTCATATATATATGAAAGAGGAATAAGCTGGAGTAGCTTTTGCTCCACCACTTTTGGTGTCTCCTTATTCCTTTGTGTGTGCTCTCCTCTCCCACATATGATAGTGATGTTGTAGATGATGTTGAAAATGGGGAGAGGGTGAGAGACTCAATCACAGGTTAGAGACAAGAGCTGAGGCACGAACTGATGTTGATAGATTGTGTAATCATAGCAAGTACATAGCCTCATTTATAGGTTGGGCAAGCCTTATCTTCCCACATAGACACCTCATAGATGAGGTCACACACAAGAGAATCTAGATCCTATAATCTAGTGGAGGAATCACACCTACCACATGAGGTGGCACAAGTGGCCTCAAGACTCTTCACACTCACACAACTGTAGGACACTCCTAGGACTCTAGGACCACACACACTAGGACTTTGATAGTTCCGACGAACCCCCCTTCGGAGCTAGGGTGAGAAACTATGACATTATCCAGACTATGCATCCCAGGCAATCTCAGAGGCTAACAGCTGAGCATAATTCAGAGGTTGAACCAAGCACTCTCATGGCTTAGGTGTCAACGTGATCAGAGACTCAAATCTGAGCATGGATGCATGACCAACTCATAGGTCTAGGGAGTACACCACCATCCTGGAACTCGGCCAGGCCTGATAAAGGAAAGACATAACAACCCCCCTGTCTCCTAACTGGGTACATGGAAATAAGTGGAGCCTTGTATAGGACAAGGCACACAAAATGACAAATTATTACATCATTTTAGGGGGACTACCGAAGGCAGAGTACCTAACACACATGACTCTAGAAAGCCCACTCTTCATCTATCACCTCGTGGAGGGATAGACCAAAAACAGCAGCAGTGCAGGCTTGTTCCTCAGGTCCAGAAGGTGTAGCTTCATCGTCTTCGTCCTCGCTCTGCTCTGCAACCAGATTGGCATGTTCTTTGGCTTGTACCTTTGCCATCTTCTTGAAGCAACGATCCTCTGGATGGCCAAGCTTTTGACAGTAATTACATTTAAGAGGTTTTCCTTTCTTCTTGGGCTTATTCTTGAGAAAGAATGCTTTGCCAGACTCAAAGGAAGATTCTGCTTTCTCTGTAAGCCTACGGTCCTCATCAATGAGATGAGCTACCATATCCTTAAAGCTCATATTGCGGCTGACTCTTAGGACAGCAAGGATCTCATTGTACTTGGAAATGTCTTCAATACTTGAGAGAAGTACAGCAACTTGATCATCATCTTCAACAATGGCTCGGATGGCAGATAATTGTTGGAGAATTGACCCAAGATTGCTCAAGTGTTCATTGAGGGTTTCAGTTTCCTTCATCTTGAGCTTGAAGAGTTTTTGTTTGAGAAAGACTTTGGAATTATTGATCTTATTTCCAAACAAATTCTCTAATTTTTCCCAAACATCATTTGCAGTCTTATCAAAATCCACATGGTGGATAAGGTTGTCAGCTAAAGCTAGGCCCATGATAGCCATTGCTTTATCATTTTGGTTCTCCCACCAACTGATTCTAGCATCATCACTTTGGGGTTTTGGCTCCTTGCCATTGGTGATATTCCATATGCCTTCTCGCATAAGAAGAAGCCGGAGTTTTGTTTGCCAAGTTGGGAAATTGCTCCCTGAAAATTTCTCGATGAACGAGGAGTTTTTTATGCTATCCATTGGTGGGAAGGTCTTAGTTGTTATTACAGCCAGTGTCTAATCCCCTTACAATGTTTACTCAAATTTTGCAAAAAAAGCCCCAAATTTTACATAGTAGAAGCTTCAATTATGCCAAAGGAAGACATAGGACAGAAAAGCCCTAAATTTTAGGGTTAGGGTTGCTGCAAAAATTAGGGTTTGCAGAAAATTGGGGCTTTTCAAAATTTCCTAGAGCATAGTGTTCTAGCAATACTAGGGAAGCTTCAGATCATAAAAGCCCCAACACATTCACCCAAAATGAGGCAGAATTCTTGAAAATTGCAATTTAGGATTTTGGGCTCAGAAATGGGCTGGAACAAGCCGCTCTTCAGGTCGTCATGGAGCAGAAATGCTGGGCTTCAAGGTCGGTCTGAATCCCCTCCAAATGTGGCAGCGTTTTTGGAGCTGGTGACAACTTGAACAGTAAGAAAAACGAGCTGGAATTAGTTCATTTCAGATGCAGGTCGTCTAGGAAAAGGGCGCATTCAGCAGCAATAACGACCATGCTTTCCTGCAGCATTTTGTCAATCTTCAGCTTCGAAAAATCAGCTTCATACGCAACAATGAATCAGCAACAGTCGGCTGTTTGGTGCAGATCTGGTCAAAATGGAGTTGAAGATGGTGGTGAAGCTCTTTCTTCAAGATCTTCAACGGTGAGGCTGTGATGTGCGAGTCGATGGCCACGGCCCTCACAAGGTCGCCAGCCGCCGGTACATGCGAGATGCCGCCAAATCATCGCACCTATTACAAGACACGGATCTCGACGCCTTCGCAGGAGCTGTCGTAGGTCATTGGGGTAGAATGCTGCTACTGGAGATTGCGCAGATTAGGGGCGGAAGGAGGAGAGCTGAGAGGCGGCAGCAGCAATGGGCATAATTGAAGTGGCCATTTGGACAGCAACGTGGAGATGGCGGAAGAGTGGCCCAGCGGAGGAGAGAGGTAGCGGGTAGAGGAGTTAGCAGGAAAGAGGTAGCATCAGCGTGGGTAGGATTACTACCGCGACTTCGGCATTCTTGAGGCTGATGGCGCAACAAACAACATTAACTCGATGAACAACATAGAGCTGCTCAATCGAAGAGGAATGCCATCAAGCAGGAGCTTCAAGGTGGCTCTGATACCAACTGTTGAAAATGGGGAGAGGGTGAGAGACACTCAATCACAGGTTAGAGACAAGAGCTGAGGCACGAACTGATGTTGATAGATTGTGTAATCATAGCAAGTACATAGCCTCATTTATAGCCTGGGCAAGCCTTATCTTCCCACACAGACACCTCTTAGATGAGGTCACACACAAGAGAATCTAGATCCTATAATCTAGGGGAGGAATCACACCTACCACATGAGGTGGCACAAGTGGCCTCAAGACTCTTCACACTTACACAACTGTAGGACACTCCTAGGACTCTAGGACCACACACACTAGGACTCCGATAGTTCCAACAGATGATTGTTATTTTGATATGACTATGTAGCATGTAGTTTTTTGCTTTTTGTATGGGTGTTGATGCTCTGTTAGTAGCTCCACCCTTTCAGCTGGCTTGTATCAAGTTTCTCACAGTTTCCTAGACCCATCGTTCTTTCGAAGACTTTAATAAACTTTCTTTCTTTCTTTGTTTCTCCCTCCACCTTCCTCATGCCTCCCTTTTGCTATCATGCATCCCCCCCCTTCCTTCTGCCTCCTCCCTCCGTTTTTTACAATGGTATCAGAGCACCTTTCTTGGCTCAATGTAAAGGGCTGTTCCAGTTTAAGCACTCTATTCCTCAGTATGGTTGAGGACGCCTCTTTGCACCTCCGAGCATCCTCTTGTTTGACTTGTGGCTATCATCCAATTTACAGCTCTTTGCACCCTTGCAGATAGAGCATCTATTTTGGGCTGACCCATGAGTGCTCCCATGAACGATGTTGCCCCTTTTACCACACCAAGTAGGGTTGCTTGGGTTTGCATAGCAGTTCACAATAGTGGGCGAGAGGTCAATCCACTTCTCAATCTTTTAGTATGCAACCTCTGCATTGAGATTGACCTAGTAGGAGTGCACAGTCGGGAGTTCATGCTTGTATTTGCCGCCAGTGAGCACATACAGGCATGCAGAGTCGGTGTAGTAATATTGTAATATTTAAGGCAATGGGCAATGTGTCAAGTAGTTAGGAGGGTTAGGGGCACTTTGTCCTTCTAAGGTTTTCCCCCTAACCTTAGTTAGTGGTTGAGTTAGTAGTAGAGTGAGTTTTAACTCACCATAGGGTTGACCTCGGGTTTTGTCATGTTGATAGCCCTCTTGTGCTGCTTTTTTTGTTCATTTCCACTAGTTTTCTACTGTTTTTCACTTCTGAAGCAATCACCCTACTTCTGGAGAAGATTTGCTGCTGGCTGTCTCTGTTCTGGAGGATTTCAAGCTATTTTTTGAGTGATTGACCCAATTTTGGAAGGTTTATTTGCTTATTCAAAGTTGCAGCAACAGTTCCAAGTCTGACCACCTCAGTTTATGACATTCTAGAACTCATTCGAGGTCATTTTCAGATCTGTTTTGACCTCTACTTGCTGGTCCACCTTGTCGATTGTGTTTATGCTCCTGGAGCTGTTGCCTTGCTGATTTGGGCCTCTTCCATGCAATTTTTCATGAGGGCAGCTCAGGTTTTGTACTCCTGGGTGCATTTTCAACTCCCACAGTTTAGAAATTTACTAACTTGACCAAAACAGAATTGAAAAACAGCCATTTACTGTCAAGGTTTTACACTTTCAGGTGCGTTCTCTACTCCCACGGCTGGAAAAGCAGTCAAGGTTTGATTTCAGTTACTTATGGGAATTTACTTTTGGGACTGTGTTGGAGGTGTTTTGCAGCCCTACATTAGGGATATTCACCGGGTATGTGTTTTGATTGAGCCAAGCAGTTGCTTGTTTGTGGCAGATTTAATTCTCTTTGCTACTGTTCAAACAGTCTGTTTTGTCAGTTTAGAACTGATATATTCAGGCTGCATTTTCCTAGTGAAGTATTGGCTTCTGAAACAGTGTATTACATTGTAGTACAACAGCACGAGAGTTTTTGGGACTGTTTGTGCATTCATCTGTGGAGATGGCGTAGAATCAGAATCAAAATCCGAGAGATGTTTTTAGAGTTTTGGCTGAGGAGGATAGATGGATGGCACCAATTATTTTCTGTGGAGCTTTATGTAAATAATCTTTTGGTTGCAACGGGTCTATGGGGTTTTTGTTGCAGAGGAATATGCCTGTTGAGGAGATACAGCCATTGCTCTTGGTACACCTCAGCAAGGAGGTAGTCCTCGTGACAGACAATAGGCAGGCTTGTTGTACCAATTGCATTGTCTATTAAGAGGTGCCTCATATCTCATATCTGCTTCTCCAGAACCTCCAAGCAAGCTTGAGGCAAGGAATGAGGGCAGGGTCTCCCTTGACAAGAGAGCTTGATAATGCCAAGATGCTGAAGGGTGGATCATTTGATTGAGATCTAGGATCTTAGAGGAACGATGAAGTTATACTTGATAGTCAGCTTATATCTACAACTCTGAATTCTGTGCCAGAGACTACACACATAAGAGGTGTGTGTTTTTTCTTTTTTTTGGGGTGGGGAGGGGGGTTTATCTTTTTGTGGGGTAGGGCATTGGTAGGTTGGTAGGATTTGGAGGGAGGTAGGGTATTGATGTTGGTAATTGTATATATTAATTATAAGAACACAAGTCAAAACATTTCATACCTTGCATAGTCAAGACTTCCAGTCTTTGTGAACATGTACATTGCCTGTACATTGATATGCTTATGCCGTTAGTTTCTTAAGCTCTACCTTCTCTCTCCATGGCATCTCCATCACTGTAAAGCCCCTCCATTGCTCAAGATTGTGATCTCATGCTTGATGCTCATCCATGTTCAGCCTCTCATACTCATCCATGCTCAAGTTCTCAATTTATATGATGAGTTATGAGTCCTGTCATATGTGATATTTCAGCTCTGAATTCTATTCAAACTTGTGATATGTATTGAGTGTTGAACTTCTCTAGAGTCTAGCCTGAGTTCTCACTAATCTTCCATAATGCAGGCTGATCAATGATTGTTATGTTTCGTATGAGTACACATATGTGCCTTGTGAACCTATGTTTTAAGTCTACTCCCTCTTGGAAAAATAAAATTTAAAAACATAACTAATGCCTCTTACGGCTCTAAAATTTAAGAGGCTTTAGACTCTCGTACCTTACGTGCCTCTTACGCCTCTTACCACCTTGGTCTAGGTGCAAAGTTCTGGACACCATTTTGTTGAGGTGTATATGGGGCTGCAGACTGATGCATAATCCCTCTTTCCTTCAAGACTTCTTTGAAGGCATCTTGCATGATCTTTGGAAATAGGTTGCCACACGGATTTTGGATGCAGGCAATAATGTGTGAGCACTTGTTTTGAACAGATGCCCCCCCAAGGCCTTGAAATTTGTGACTCTCTTTGAGGCTTGGACCTTGGTACAATAGAAACCCAAGTGGGCTACCTTAGGGTTTTTGGTTGTGTAGCCTATTGACACATGCCTAGTTAGTTCAGAACCAAGCTGGATGATAAGGCATTTAAGTGCATTTTTTTTGGCTACAATAGTGACATCAAGGCTTATCGTCTCTCTAATTCTCAGCCAAGAAGGAATTTTGTAAGTAGAGATGTGATTTTTGGAGACAACTCAGATTAGTTTATGACTGAGTTTCATAGACAGCTGCATACAGGCACTCAGGGTGTGTTTGAAGGGTTGCTTCCACTAGCAATTGAAGGCACTTCAGAGCAGCCAGTAGAGAATCAGAATATTTAGCGTGCACATGCTGATGCAGAGCAGCCTTTGGATGCTCTAGATCAGGTCCAGGATCAGCCTATCACACAAGGGGATGTGTAGTAGGTTGTTAGAGAAGTGGGTACCACGACAGACGCTTCCTCATATACAGATGGCGAACACTTCTTTTGAGGCCTTGACAACATTGAGGGACATGTATGTGTTCAATAACGGGCGAGGATCTTGAGCTCGAGATGGAGCTGTATGGCATGAGCATGGAGGAAGGGGTATCAATACAAGAACACATCACCAAGATGAAGGTGGTGCGGGATTAGCTAGCAACAGTTGGTCAAAGGAGAGCTCGAGCAGGGATGGTAAGGCAGTTGCTGGGAATGCTCCCTCAGAGTTATAGTATTTTTGTTACTACAATGATTGCAGGGCAGAGGGTGGCGCCAATGACATTTGAGGAGCTAGTTCCGTTGTTGCTACAACAAGAAGCTCGGGAAAAAAAGTATGACAAAATGGATGACAAAGCCTTAGCAGCATAGGACAAGAGCAAAGGCAAGGGCAAGGGTAAATTGTAAGCTTGACAAAGGCAAACCCAGAAGGACAAATCTAACAACGGAGTGGACTCTTCATATGAAGAGAACAAGAAGAAGAGAAAGAAAAAGAAATGCTTCTATTGTGATGAGCTAGGGCATTTTGTGAAGGATTGGAGAAAGAATAAGGCTGATCCAAAGAAGAAGAGGGCTAGCTTACAATCAAAGGAGTCAACTCAGTCGGTGGTTAGAGAAGGAACTTTTCTTGGTGGCATCTCCCAGTGTTGCTGAGATTAGGTATACGGACCCCGGTGCTACTATCAAGATGTCCGACATTTAAAGATGCTCAGAAGAAGAGTCAAGATTTTTTGTGAGTGTGATGGACAGTCATGAGTGCCTGGAGCCATCTGGGTACTTGGCTGGTGTTGCTGACACAGAGGGCGATTCTTTGACAGGACCTGAGGACTGAGAGTTAGACGGAGGCTATGACTAAGAAGGGCACAACACAGAACCACACATGGAGCTTTACGGTCCAGGTAATCTGGATTTATATTTGGGCTGTAATGTCTCGGGTGTGCTATTTGGTTGCAGACCTTGCCCGACGGAGGACTAGTTGAGACAACCCCTGAGAGTTTGGTACCTGGACGACTTCAGGCTGTTCACCCAGCATGAGGGGGGCAATTGGATGATAGTGTACCTGGAGTGCTCAAGTTCGAAGGCGGGTTCATGATTGAAGGTGGTGGTACCATCAGATGCTACCTTGGATGGACCTGTGTAATAGACTGGTGTGCTTATGCAGAACCGTACTTGGTGGAGCACGAGCCACTGATGACCCCAAAGTGTTCCAGAGGGCTACGGCATGGGAGCTATTGGAGCATCTTCATTGACGGATTGGGATGGGCCCAATGTGGGTCGATGAAAGGGGTGTCCCATCAGGGTTGGTCACCTCCCCACCTGTGAGCCCCAAATGAGGAGTGGGTCAGAGGGCTGGACCATAGGACAATAGAAATGGTCATGGGTCTGCCACATGGGCAGCACATGGGCTGCCATGTGGAAGGTAGACAAAGAGAGGAAGTACCTAGCAGTTCAGGGCCACCATGGTGGGTAGAAATGGTACAGCAGTGCCATGTGGCTGTCCATGGATGGAGAGGACAGGCCTGCACAGGGAACCAGCAAGAAGACAAGGCCATGAGGCACGCGATGACATCATCTGCAGTACGGACCTGTGTCAGCAGTATGGACCTATGTACAGGCCTGTTGGATGGTGTTCTGGGACCTGGAATAGACATGGCAGGGTTTTGATCTGCAGCAGGAAGCCGGAGCAAAGATCACGGCTGTTTGGAAGGCCTATGGGCCTGGAGAAAGACCAAGAGCAGGCTGGAATAAGGGCGGGCCTGCCTGGGCCAGTGGCAGCCTGCCACATGGCCAGACAGGGCCTGCATATGCATGGATATGTGGTCCAATCCAAGGCTGATTGCGTCGGCTGATATAGAGCAAGAAAGTCGGGTGGGGGGGGGGCCTGATTGGGTCGGTCAATACCTTCCTACCAGTCGGTTTTTTGTGGGCCTATAAAAGGGGAGCATTTGGCCCATACTAGGCGTCATGTGGAGCAGCAATCTTAGAGCAGAAAGGAGCAGCAGCAGGGATACCCTTGGCCTACATCTGGGAGGTAAAGGAAGCATCTAGAAGGCAGACTTTGCTCAAGAGAGGCTGCCCACCTAAGCTTACTACCCTGGCAGTAAGGTGGAAGGATCATTGGAGTGTACACAAGCTTCGAGGAGCACGTGGACTCAGACATTTAGGAGTGCCAGGCAGATAGTGGGAGAGCTTTTGGTAAGATCAAAGGACCACGGTTTGGTGGGACTCTGCATCTCTTTTGTATTGTGGCCAGTTTTGGACGGGAATATACCATTGTGGTTTCTTGGATGCACTGTCTATTTACTGGCTTGCACACACATCCATGGTTGTGACGTACACACAAGTAAAGAAGTTTGATTTCGTACTGCTTGTTATTCCTGGGAGCTCTATTAGTCTTCCACCAGTGGATACCCTTTGGTTGAATACCATTTCTTACAGCTATGGTGTCACCTTTGATGTCGCCCATGTGTGAGCTCGGCTACCATACCCCATGTGAATATCCATCTTAGCATGTCTTGTATTACAAGGATGTATTGGAATACAGCACGTTTTAATTTCCCTGCATGTTATCCCCTACCAGCTCAAATTATTTGAATAGGCATCATGTACAAAACATGGCATGCTTTCCGGATGGGGCAAGTGATACCTGAAAATTGTGTCTTGTGCTTTAACAGAGAGCAGCTGCAATACAAGACTCCTGGGGATAAATGGATTCGACCACCTGTTGAGCAAGTACATAATGATTGCTGGGATTCTTTGAGTAATGTGTTTATGGATGTGATTGATTTGTTTGCAATATAGGCTCCTTGAATTATGAGTACCAAACAAGTTTTTCAGAGGACTGGTATTGCATTCACAGGTTCTGGCGAAATTGGTCACGTCTTATGATAGAGTGCATTCACGAGTATGTGTGGATGATGCTGAAGTGGCCGATCATATTGTAGGTTTGACACGCAGTCTAGCAGAGTGCCCGTTCAAGTATGTTTGCCATACTTCATGTCAGCATTTTTACCTCAAATATCAGACTGAAGATCTTCTCTTAACTAACAATGGTGCACTTTTTTCTCCAGGCGTAAATTGACTCCTCTTTCTTTAAGTGCAAATGGAGATCATGTTGTGCGTCATGACCCAAACAATGAGGTCATAAAGAAGGATGTATGGTAAGTGCCTTAGCTTGTCACTTTTGTTTTCATTTGATATGGGATAATTTCAGATATCTGAAAGGGACGTTTAGAGGTCCTTTATGTCGTACAGGTATCTGTGCGTCTCTGGGTTCTATTCTGTGGCCCCAGCATTTTCTTAAATGCTAGTATAAAGTCTCTGTCCTCTAGTGGCAACTCTTAATTCTGAGGTTCTTCATTCTGGGGATTTGGTTCCTGTTTAATCCTTGTAAATTGTAGCGGCTTGGTATACTGTGATCATTGAATAGGGCAGATACAATTGATTGCAAGCTAGATACTGCTGGTGCAACGGAGATTGATCAGCATAATATTGTATCTGTGAATAGATTTGTGACTGGAAGGACTTTGCTAATTTCAGGCTTAAAGCTTTAGTGGCGATTCCAAAGGTTTCAGGATCATGTGCCATAGCAATTGCTAGAAAGTACCCTTCCATGCATGCACTTTTCAAAGAGTACTTGGATACTTCAAAAACTGTAAGTCTTTCAATCTATTTTCAGGAAGGCAATTTCTGTGGGCGTTTGTCAGATGGTATTTTTGGATCTTACATGTGTGATTCGTTTATTTTTGCAGGTTTATGAAAAGGAATACCTTCTTCAGAATCTGACAAAGGAGGGCCTGCTAGGTGGAGAAAGTAACAGGCGTGTTGGACCTGCTTGTTCAAGGCGCATATATAGGATTTTGATGGCACAGCATGGAGATCTGAACACAGATGATGTGGAGGCAGGAGCTGACTTATTCAAGGATTGAGTCCTCAATGTTTCTGAATTCTTACATTTTACTGTTGGCAACCTGCTTCGAAAGAGGCACAATTTCAAAGCGACGATGAAATGCAAATATGAATTCAATTTGTTCAGATCATGTTACAAAGCTTAGATTGGAAGTCTGAAGTGTTAAAGGGCTGTCCTAGATGGTAAAAGAAAGTTTCCTGCCCATGTTAATACCTTACCTTGACAGGTGAGTCTATCCAAGTATACCAAGGATATAACGGCGAGTACCCAGAAGGAATTGATGATAAGTTTATTACATCTGCTTCTATTTTTGTCAAATTTGTCCTGACTAGAACTTTAAATAGCTCTCTTTTTTCTGCTGTGCGTAGGTATTTCTCATGTTGTAGGCTGTGTTGTAGTTTTTGAATCAAGGCATATCTAACCTCTCTTATGATATTTTTGTATAATCAGGAAATTTATCAGGTAAAATCAACTGTGGAATGTTGATTGTTTGAGGGGAGATTCTTCAGCAAGAACAATTGCATGTATACCAATGATCATTGCGAGTAATTATATGATCTCGAGATCCTCAATTGCTTTGGACAGTTGGAGGCATGTGAGGAGTAAGTCTATGGCCTCAATATGGGCCTGAAATATTGTCCAGGACTATTGGCAACCTGGACTTTGTAGCCTAGTCTGGTACTGTAAGTGGGGATTTTTGATAGCAAGGTGCGCAACCGAACCTGCTCAGGAATCTTCCTGGAGGCCTGTATGTATATATGAAAAGCTTTTAACTTATCCAACTGAGAGGATGACTTACCTTGTGTGAGTAAGTGCACTTTCAGGATGAATATCTGAGAAGTTACGGAGGTTATGACTGTTCTGCTCAGAAGGGAGTTCTATGTTATGCTCGCGTCATCTGTTCTACTATATTTGGTGTGGCATGCAGATGACCTTAAGGCCAAGCTGAACCACAAGACATTATTTGCGAGCTCGTTACTTTTTCTCACAATGTCGTACAACTTGGTGTCACAATATTGAAGATGCATGCACTGATTTTGTGCACCTACTAGTTGCAGAAATAAGATAACTGTTTGTTATGAGAATGCAAAGGTTTCTGAAAGGAACAAACTGTATCTTTGATCCTAGTTCTAGTTGTGATCATATTGTGTTTGCCCTTGACCTATGGAGACTGCTATATATGCATTTTGTTGGTTGAATTGTATATTTAGAAGAGAGAGAGAGAGAGAGAAAGAGAGAGAGAGATGATATGATACCATATGATGGTATTGATGTCTATGGGAGACCCAATATGATCCATTGGACAAAAGTACATTTGCAGCAATAGTTGGTCTATCTAGCAACTGCCTAGTTCTGTGTGTGTGGCTAAACACAACTTTGGTCAGTATGTGTGCTCTATTCATGTATGCACGATAGGTGAGCAGTGTGTGGTATTTGTCTTTTGTATCCCTCCCATGCTCACCAGACTGGAGACATGATGGATAGGAGTGACAGTGCCGCAGGGCCATTGCCAGGAGACCCCTGCGGGCCACACGTGTCGGCAGCCACCCGTGCTCCATCACAGCTTTTATGCACTGGCAGCCTTGCACATCAGCGACCCCCTCTTAGGGTTGATGTCCTCGCGAGCTCCCATCCACTCCATGAGCTCGGAGAGTCTTCTCTCAATGTATTGGTATCGTTATGATCATGATTATGGGTTCTCTTTTGTATCATCATGGGTGTTGATGCCCACTTAGTGCCTAAGCTCATTGTATTAGGTTCTTTTAGTAATAGACCCTTTGGTTTTCCAAAGACTTTTAATAAGTTCTTTCTCTTTCTTTTTGGTCGTTGTCCTCCAAAACCAACATGGACTGATTTGTCATCAGGAGAATATCATTCACCCCCACATTCCCACTCCCCTACTAAATTTTTTTGCTTTGCCAAATCTCTAATGGCCACAACCTTCATTGGAAGGTCCTTGGCATCTATTCCCAATATTCCATTAATAATTTGTAGTAGTCCTTGTGCTTGGTTGTCTCCGAGGCCTTTTAGGGTAGTCTTTTTGTATCCATTTCATCGACATAAGCAAAGTTTGTCCGGGAGAGAATTCACTATTTAGATACTTTTGAGGCTTTACATGAGCATATACTTTTAAGGTTTACATGTATGCAACTTTTGCAGTTGTATGCAATATAACTTCCAAGATTGGTCACAGGAAGCTGCCTTATTTCTTCACGTTAATCATTCATGAATGCAAGGGTGCATAGACCCCTAAATTTCGGACAAACTTTGATTATGTTGGTGAAATTATATTCTCGAATGGGATTGTGGGCTTGCAACTGGTATTGTATTATGGAAGCACTGCTTTGAGGTCCTAATCGCTCCTACCACTAAAACCTATTAATTAATCTACCCTTCCCCTGCATCTGCCAATTAACCTAATCTAAATGCATGAATAAAATCCCATCTTTGCTCCTCCTCCGCTCCCTTCCTTGCTCCGCATCTCCTCCACTCCCTTCCCTGTTCCGTATCCTTCCTTCCTCCGCTGATCCTTGCCTCCTTCCTTGCCTCCATCCTCCCTCCTCCTCCGCATCTTCTCCACTCCCTTCCCTGTTCCGTATCCTTCCTTCCTCGGCTGCTTCTTGCCTCGTTCCCTCCCTCCATCCTCCTTCCTCCTCCACTCGCTCCTTGGCTTCCTCTCCCTCTCCACCAGCTAGCTCCTCCCTCAGCCCTCCTTTCACTTTTCTCCTTCCTCAGCCCCACTCTCCTCCTTCAGCCCCTTCCTCTTCTCCTTCCTCCCTCCTCTCTTACCTCTCCCACTCCTCTCCCTTCCTTTTCCTGCTTGTTTGGGAGGCTTTCACAGCCCCCTTCACTACCCCTCCTTTTAAACTTGTTGTAGAACCTTCTTGATGGTGCAGGGCGGTGGCTTATCGAAGAAGCCACTAATCAATCTAATTTGCATAGGTTAATTCGCTCCTTTCTCCCCTCCACCCCTCCCCTCTCCCTCCAAACGGGGGGGCTCTATTGGAAGCACTGCTTTGAGGTCTGTGATGAAATCCTCCCAATCGTGTACATCAATTATGTCGTTGGGTGAGCAATAGGTGCATGCATGCTAGGTTACACTTCTCGTTGTCTTTTGTAGGGAGGATAGTGTTACATTGAATTCTTATTTTTGGAAAAGGGTGTTCTAGTGTGTGAAGTTATAACTCCTCTACACCATGGAGTCTAGAAAAAGATGGGAAACTTTATAAGCTTCGAGATGTGATGAGGATCTTGAAGATCCAAGGTGTCTAGTGGGAGTTATGTAATAAAACGTGTTGTGTAGTTAAACGTGTTATGTGTGGTGGTGTTCCCATGGGAGAGGATAGAGTGGTTAGATTGTGAAAGGCTAAGGTGTGGTGTAATCGGAAAAAAGAAATGTTTGTAAGATCAGGGTAGTGCAAAGTTTTAAGGAGAGAAGGGGGAGCATGAAGAATATGGAGGTTTTGATGTGGGGCTCTCTTTGGGTGCTTTATAGACAATTTGAGGGAATGAAAGATTTGGGGTTGTTTACAATCAATCTCCCATCTTCACCCTTGCTTGCATCTCGCATATGAAAGGTAGTACAAGACAAATATTTTAATCAAGTTTCATTTTATTGGGGACCTCAAGTACCCTGAGGTGGTACGAAGGAGCTTGGATTGGAGGTTGCAAGGATTGCAACACAAGTGAAGGACAACAGAATGCACTAAATGATGCATGGAGTATGGTGATGAATGTGGTATGGAAAGGAAGGTGTTGCATAGAAATTCAAGGTGATAATGTAATATGCGAAGTGGAGAGAAATTCCTTCAACAAAATAATGAAATTCAAGCTTTCTTCCTTTATAGTCTCCTTCCCTCGCCTTCCCTTTGTCACCATGTATGTTTCCTTGTCCCCTTGTATAATAACCTCCTCATCGCCACCCTCTACTTCCCTCATCTAGTAGCTCCTCACTTGTATTTAGGTTGGAACTAACTTTTGTGAGTCATGGTGTCGAGACTACTCACATTTTAGTGTGGTTGTTGCATTACTCATGAGTGTTTTCATATCTTTTTCCTTGTCATTTTGCTTACTATTGTCATACTTTCAACCCTTTCGTTCCCTCGATGTTTGAATCCACGAAAAGAAGAATCCTTCTTTATTCTATTTTGTTGAAGGAATTGCCTCTCCACTCTTTCCTCTTTGTTCGACCACACTGTCAGTCGTTGCCTTTCGTGTTTCCTCTCCTATTGCTCCTCTCACACAAATGTTGTCCACCCCCTATAGCCCTCTCAAAGTAGCGCCGTCCCCCCCGTTACCCTCACAACTCCCCATCATGATGTTTAACTAGCTCACCCATGACCCTCCATGCCACACTTCTCTCCTTTGCTCACCTTCCCCTCCTCTCTTATCTAATCCCTCCCACATGGTGCTCCCCCAACCCTTTATACAACCTCTCCCTTTGTTAACTAATTTGGTTAACAATATGTTCTTTGGCAAAAATGTACGAAAATACTTGCAATATCTCACCATTTGTAGGAAAAGACGTGTAATATTTGAGCTTTTTAATTTGTTCCCTCCACTAGGGTAAAGGGCCCGATCTTGTGCACCCCTATCTTTTTCACAGTGTAAGGGGTTGCGCCTATGTTTTTTAAAATCTTTTTCAAAATGTAAGGGCATTGCATGAACAGTAATAGAGAAAGGATACAACTTTTCAAAAAAAAAGGGAAAAAATTTACCTTCCCAATACTAAAGGCATTGGTGGGCCAATACTTTGCCACATTTAGACCAACTTCGGGACAACTAACCATATTTTCCCTCTTTCATGCCTCTTTATTGGGTCCTTAAATGGAGAAAATAGGGGGGATGTTGATATTTTAAAGGCACCCACCCCCCTTTCCCTCTTTCAAGCCTCTTTATTGGGTCTTTAAATGGAGAAAGTAGGGGGGATGTTGATATTTTAAAGGCACCCACCCCCCTTTCCCCTAGAACTAACAAAGGATAGAGCCATTGGATCACATTCCCCTAAAAGAGTGAGAATCGAGGCTGGTGGAGAATTATGTTATAATTAGGGTTAGAACAAGGGTCACGTATAAAAAGGCAACTTTTTGGCCCCTGCTTGTTGCTCTCATGCCTACATTCCCTTGCCCATTCACCACGCTCACGCTCTTCCCTTTTCTCTCTCTCTTCCCGGTGTTCTTTTCTTGTGAGAGATGTGATTTGGGAGCTATAGCGGTGACATTTATGGATGGCATTGTGAAGTGTAAGCTCTCAAACAAGGGTTCAGAGAAGGTGACCTCTTCTTCGGTGACACCTCAAAGTCCCACGACACGTTGAGAGATTGGTAGTTCGCCCCTTAACATTTTTTGCGCCGTTGTCGAGAATACACTTACACTCAACCATTACTTATCTTGTAATCTACCCATCGCACACTATCAAGTCAAGTAATGAAAGGAAGCTGGTTTTGGAGTTGTAGGGAGCTAGTGGGCTCGTTTCTTGGATTTTTTGAGTGTTTTAGGTGTTAGAACAAGTTGAAATCATAGGAGAGGAAAGGCAACATAATTGCTAAGCTTGTGGTAGTGGCAAAAGCTAGATAAACTAGGTAGAAATGAGTGTTTTGATGATTTTTGAAATTTGGTAGGGTAGGGAATCTTTTTAAAAATAAGAAATCACCCTAAGATGTACAAAAGTTGTTGTTTTTTGTTCGTTTCAATAGGTAATGTAGCTAGTATAGAATCCTTGGGCACAAAAAACCTTGAACACGAACGAAGTCTGAGCAAGAAATCATTAGAAAGGAGAAAGTCAACGTTGACATATAAGGCATTGTCATTGACTTAGCATCAAGGACACTGACATATAAGTGAGTACCACGGACTTAGCCTAACACCCACCTACCTTTGACAGTTTCACCTACTACCAGTAGAGTCGGACAATAAATGTTGACAACTGGCATGCTAGTTCATTTCAAGGCATTGACATAGTATGTCAACGTTTCCTTAGCAAGATACTAAGTTAGCCAAGCCGTTGAGTTAGTGACCAATAATGGTTAGTGATCAATGTTGATCTATTGGTCAACGTTGATTTAGTGGTCAACATTGATATAATGATCAACACTGAGTTAGTGGTCAATGTTGAGATAGTGGCCAATATAGATTTAATGGTCAACATTAGTTTAGTGGGTCAACGTTGAGTTAGTGGTCAACACACATTTAATGGTCAACATTGATTTAGTGATCAACGCCGAATTAGAGGTCAAAGCTGAGTTAGCCAAGACCCTGACATAGGAAGTCAACATTGACTTAGCAAAGTCAACACTAACATATAAGTAAGTCTCACTAAATTACCATCTAGGATGCTGACTTAGCAACAGTTAGCCTGAAACAAAGAAAATTTTGGCATATGCATTGGCATCTCGAGCTCCAAAAAAGGATGAAATTTGCCCCTTGATCGTGGGTCGAGCCGAAATCAATGAAGATTTGGGGCCTTAATTGTTCCATTCACTTGAGGTCAAGAAGAGTCATAAGAGCCAAAATTGAGCTTGAGAATAGTGCCTCAGATACCCTCTTATCGACCTACATACCTAGATTTGCATCGTTAAGGTCAGGGATCTTAAGAGTCAGTTCCTACTTCTACATGGACCAAACCAAGGAGAGTGTTCTAGTTCTGAGAATCTTATGAGCATGTATAGCAACATGGGAAATCTAGCTAACACAACAGCCACAATGGCACCACGCTCCAGCACCTCAACACCACGATCTCCCACACCTTCGACTGCTAGATGACTAGTGGAAAACTTTACTAGTATGATGGAAAGACTTGAGGCTAGGTTTGGCCTATCAAAAAACACAAAATTAGTGAACCCATTAGCGGGGGAACAAGGAGCACACAAATGGAATATCTAGTGATTGTCCACCCTTCTACATCTTGGATCACAACGGCAGTGACTCTTGGAATATCTAGCACAAAATGATTAACCAAAGTGGAAGCAAGGAACAAACATCTGTAGTGGCGGTTGGACCCCAACAGAGTGGAGACAAGTATTTGCCTAGCTTCCTAAACACAATGAGACTTACTTTGTATTATGACACACAATAGGCACACAGTGTATGCTAACTCAAGAAGGGTAGTAATCTGAGTATGGCATGTCCATGGAGTCCCAACGGGTTCCAGAAGAGTAGATGCCAATTCATTCAAGAGCCTTCTCTTGGAGAAATAATGAGGTTGATCCTGGTGCCACATTCACACCTCTTTGAGACCACAACCTCCATGTTCAATTTTACCTAATGAGGAAAGGCAAACATATAGGGATGAAGGAACAATAGGTGCTTCTCATGCTTACTCTAACATCAGTCAAGAGGGAAAAACTGGGGTTTGAATTGGATCACTTAATGGATCACCAACCCACAAAGCCAAAGTGCCCCACAACTTGTAACATTTGTTAAGGGTACTAGTGGGTTACCTTCGACCCCCATTATCACCAACGCATTTGTAGAGCGAAAGTAGGAGTGTCAACGCCTAGGGGCCCACCTGTTCACACCTCCATGTCGAGCCAACCAAATGCAATTGCACAAATGCCTAGTGGCTCAGGGCCTACAAATCCAGCATATGTCCACAACCCAAACATTCAATATACTCCTGATCCTAGGTATATGTATGAAGCAAGGCCAATCTATCCTCCACCACCTCCATCTCACCGACCATGATAACAAATGATAGTATGAGAGTCCTCCTAGTGCATGCACTTAGGAAGGGGGGAAACACTTGCATCATCATCTAAACAAAACTTCATCTAGATGCAGGCCTGTCACTATCTCCAAATTGATTACTAAATTCCTGGAGAAGGAGATCTTGTTTGAACCATCCACACTCTGGTATGGAGATAAACCCAGGCACATTTCAAGACTTTACATCCTTCTTGTCCACCCTCTTGTCCACTAAAATCAAATTGTCCATTGCTTGATTGTTGCGTAATAGTCCAACCTTATGGTTAGATTGGATGAATGGTAGGTTGTACTCAACAGACGTGGATGAGGTAGACCATCAAGTTGCATCACAAATTAAACCTATTTGATGACATAAATAATCATGGTGAAAAGCTTTCAAGAGTACGTGTCAACAAGCTTGGTCATTACTCTGAGAGTGATGATACCATTGCAGTATTACCCATCTCCTATTGTGATCTTAAGGTCATTGCCATCTTGGATGGAGGAGATGGAGTCACTATTATCATCAAGCAATGCTGGGAAAATTGGAGAGGACTTCCCATGGAGAATACCACCCTTGTGGTGAAGCTAGCTATTGTTGATGGTGCAATTGCGCAACCAACTGAAATCTTGAAAGACCTCAAGATCAAAACTTTTGGATTTTCGTATTGAGTGTCCTTTGTAGTAATGAATCTCCATAAGTTAGACTCTTATGACATCATCTTGGGTAGACCGTTCATGCAAAATGTGTGATCAGACCATGACTGGTGGTTTGATAACATTTATTTCAGAAAAGGAGACCAAATCATTAGAGTGGACTTAAAAACATGGAAGGACCATCCCATGAGTGGAAATTTATTTGTTGCTGAAACTAACACCACTAATAGGTCGACATCAGTAAATTTGTTCAAAGCGTATAAGAAAGAGGACAACAGGAAGGTTCTTGAAGACTCACCCAAGCTAGCAAACTCAATAAATTGGTATGCATACACTAGCCACAATAGATCCACCAACTATGAAAGAAACTCAAATTATGCAACTTAACAATGATCACCCTTTTACACCATAAGAGTGGTGGTACCTAATGAAATTGAACATGCAATTGATAAATCCATTGATAATTAGGAGATAGCAAACATTACTCATCTCAACTTTTGATAAACAAAATTAATGGGTGCAACATACCGAATACAAGTCGTAGCAAATAGCCAAGCAAGGCATAACCTCATTTCCTGGGAGACATCTAAACATCTTGGCCAGGTACTCCTTGAAGTATGTGATTTTGAAATTCAATCCATAGGAGGTACCCCAATTTATGTTGTTGGTTCCTTAATGAGATGAATGTTTTCGTGGACAATCGCCTTATTATGTAGCATTGCCTTGCATCATATCATACTGCATAGTCATGTTTCATCATGTTGCATCATGTCATGTAGCATCATCATGCATCATTTTATGTTGAATCATGTTGCATATTTTCATGTAAAAGCATATATGTATCATGCATCATCCTATCATGCAAAGTGTTGCCTACATTGAGATTAAATGTTACATGTGTTTGAATTGTGAAATGTTACATCTCCATGCATTGATATTAAAATTTTCCATGTGCTTGAATTTAGGAATGCAAAATACATGTCTACTACATGCAATTCACACGTTACCATAGATACACCTACCAACCAACTGCTACCTTCACACAAAATGTTTAAAATACTAGAAGAAGATAAGCCACATCAAAATGACAAAGCTAGAAGAATACAAAATAAATTGCTCACACAATAGGAAGCTCAAGAAGAAGAGGAGCATAATCATGCAATTTGTGCATGCTATGACAAGGGATTGCTGCTCTTGCTAGACAATATCCAACAAACCTATAGTGGATAGATCCTACTAGTGCTCGATGAAAGGACATCAAGAAATTGGGGTCTAAACACGAGGTATAACCCATCTAGGTACTCAGCAATTTGATGTAGAGATAAGCCATCAAACGAAATTTAAAGGTTCTTGGCATTCAGGTTCTTAGCCCGTTGAGAAGAATGGGAGATAGGAAGATCATTAAATGTCAGTGCCCAAAGATTCGAGCTCAAGCATGTGACATATACATTAACATATATGGCAAAGAGCCCACAAGAGCCCCACCGTGGGATGTGCTTTTGTACTTCACAAAGATGTTATATTTGCACTTTCCTGGTAGAATTCTCCTTATACAAAGAGAAACATTTGAACCCTCGGACAGACGTTGCAGTCATAGAAGAAATGCTTTGAGCTAGTGAGAGCATGAGAGACAATGGAATTGCAAAAATAGAAGCTCCATGATGAAAACAAAGCTCCTTTTGAGGAAATCCAATGCTTGCAAGGCACAAGTGAAGTTGCATGAAACACGATACAGATAGTGTTGAGAAACTTAAAACAAAATCAACATGCACTTAAGGTGAGAGTGCATGGAGGAAAGAGCCGCAATGCAAGGGGCATAGTTAGAGGACATAGAGATGGTAATATGTTGCCATCCTTCAAACCATACTATTCCAATTGACGAGCTTCTAGTAGTGAGCAGTGATGATGCACCCATATGTGTGATTCACTAGGTAGCTTTTGATGCATCTATTAGATTTTATACCATAGATTGCCAGCATTGGTTTTAGTGTATTTGGTTGATACAAACCATGTGAGCAAGTAGGTTGTGCCCACTTTATTGCCATGAGACTTCACCATTGTTGTATATTGTTTTGGGCATTGGCAATTTAATTCTGCACTAGCTCTAAGCTCATGAGTCATGTAAGTTGAAAATACTTTAGTGTTTGAATATGAAACATCTATATCTTTTTTGAGGAATTAGCATGGTATGTTGACTCTTAAGTTCTAAATATTAAACTATCCATATAATGTATTCCAAGTTTAATAGAATTGTGCATTGAAGCAACCCCTTGAATCAAACCCTTTGAAATGACCCTTTGAAGTAAACCCATTGAAGTAAAACCATGGAAGCAACCCATTGAAGCAAACTCACTCAAGCAAGCATGTAGACATTATTCCATGCTAGTCATCAACTCAGTGCAATAGAAGAAACATATGAGGAGATGGAGAAGCAAGGGTTAGTTTCAATAAGAAGTTTTCCCTTATTTACTATCTCATTCCTTTTCCTTTCTTACTTCTCAATTGGCACTGCAACTTTTGGTGCATAATCCCAATGGTGGGAGAATGTTTACATGATGGATTTTGGAATTGCAAGAGTTCTTTGTTTCCTTTGTGACACACATATGTTGTAATGTGATGTCACAAAGGAACAACCTTTCTTTGATGAAGCACTCTCAAACATCAATATGCTTTGTCCTTGATGATATACTAGATTCCTGTCTAAGTCTTGAGCTGATTGACCATCACAGTACATCCAGGCTTTATGTCATCAAAACAATCTATTATTCCTAACAATAGTCTTCATAGCCATAGAGCCTCACATGCACCTATTGTCATGAGAGCTCTATTTTGTACTTTGATTGAAGACAAGAAATAGTTGGTTGTTTGTTGAGAAACCATGATATTGCACCTTGACCAAGAAAAAACGCATATCCTTGTGTAGGTGATCTCTTGGTCACATGATCTCTTGCATAATCCACGTCATAATATCCATGCAATCTTAGGTGAATTGCTCTATATTTTATTCCAATTGTCTTGTACCTCCTAGATTTTTGAAGTTGAGTTGTCCAAACCTCTTATGGCATTGTGTACTGAGGTATACATCTTGATTTTGATGATGAGTTGGTAAGGCTCTTTGAATAGGAACTACTCTATAGTTTATTCATATATCAATAAGATTCTATGACTAAAATTTGCTTATTCTATGTTCAATTCTATAAGTTATTTTATATTGTGTTCTATACTTTGTGTTGTTATTTGTGGAAGATATTGAGATCAGGCATCTATGTTCATCTTGTATCGAAAAACATTCTTATCTTTGAGTTTCCAAACATTAACACACAGAGTTTAAGTTAAGGATTTGAAGAAGAGCAAATTTGGTGGGTTGTTTGTTTGTAGGATGTCTCCATCTTCAACAAGCAGCTCCAGTGAGGATGAATCCCTCCGTATCCACCATCGCGAAATGTGGTTGGAGCAAAAAATCAAATGTCTGTGTGATCGATGTCGAGCGTATGTGGATCCAACAAATGTGTGCTAAATAAAAAAGCATTTGGATAATAATCTAATTAAAATTTGTTTGGATAATATTGTTAGTAGTTACTAGATATGCGTAGAAAACATCAACCTAACCTATAGATATGAGCCAATGCTAATAGACATGGACTAGAATTAGAACATTGCCAATATAGTTTTCATGAGTATGTGCTTTTTGGATAAGTGATGTATATGGATATTGAAAATTGCATAACCTTAGACCTTTATACATCAATGTGATTTTGGCTGGTCCTTTTTAGGTTACTTTTTAAACCCATGAGGCAAAATGTGGAAGTTGAAATTTCATGGATGATGGGGGTTAATGTGTTAATAACTCTCTAGCATGATGTTTGCATAATTAAAGTTGACTTTGATTTGGGGGGGAGTTAGCATGTGTCAGAGATGAGATGCTACTAACGAGAATGATACACCTACTCATTGCATAATAAACTATTGAGGAGAACTCCTAACGTTAATCATTTGGGTCTTTTGACATTTTCCTATATATGGGAGGGGCGTTCTCACTATGTATTATCAAAAGTCTCTCAAAAGTTGGAAAAGCTTAGAAGTACTTTAGTTTTTGGCATGAATAAAGGTAGAATAGATTGCATGGTTCTTTTCCCAAATTTTGATCACACATCAATGCAAAGTTCACATTTTCTTAATGCAAGCTTCTTTGTTGCCCTAATTAGTATGATGCTCTATCATGTCTCCATGGCAAATCCTCACAAAAGCTATATAAGATTGCAATGGAAAAGTGTATTGTGCTTTACAAAGATAACTAATTTGTATTATATAGAGATAACTTAATGCAAGCTTCTTTGTTGCACTAGTTAGTATGTTGCTCTATCATGTCTTCATGGCCAATCCTCACAAGAGCTATACAAGATTGAAATGGACAAGCATATTATGCTTTACAAAGATAAGTAAGTACAAATTTGTTGGATTTCTTATGAAGTATTGACTAAACTTGCTTCTACCACACCCTACAATTCTTGACGTGATATTATATCATCCACTATTTGTCCACATTTTGTCTCTTCCCCATTAGATCTTCTTTGACTACCTTCACTCCTAGCCATTGACACATTTTGAATTGCTTAGTAGGATCTCCTAAGAAATGCAAACAAATTCTTGTGCTAGATCCTATTCATGGCTTATGGTAGATTTTATAAGTCCCTTGACAGACTGGTACCCAATTGGATTTGCAGAAGCAGTTATCCATCAGCAGTACAAGTGTACTTTATTGTGAAATTTATCAAATCACCTTGTCTAATATACATCAAAATACATCCTTCCTATATTGAACTTGCAGATAGATTTCTATGACTTTGTAGAAGCCCTTATATTATATAGGTAGATTTCTAAGACTTTGTTGATTTTCTAGAACCCCTTAGATTTCTCTTACTAAGACACATCTTAAAAGACCACCACTACACACCCATTAACATATTAGGTGGGCCATCTTTGAGTGACCTCTCAATTGCTCTTCGATACATCTCTTAATCTATGATCTAGCACTAGGCACCTCTACTTTGACAACAAACTCCCTTGGCATTGCCTATCACACTTTAATATTGTTGTGCATTGCAATGTGGTTGATCTTAATTGCTCCATGGAAACGTTTTAGGGCCAAACTTTTTAACCATCTTATACTAGGAGGGCCTTGCATCCCTATGACCCCACGCTTATTAAGTTTCATTGTCCAACACTTTTGGATGGAGAAAAATGTAAATGAGGCCTGAGAAGACCTGTTGAAAACCAAAATTGGCTACTGAGACTCGGCATTTCTCTCTAGATTACTCCACTAGCTCCTTGATTAGCCCCCGTAGATGTCACAATAGGAATGAGGTAGTCACATCTTCTCGTGTTCCCTTTGGACTACTAGCTCTTTGAGAAGTCTTGTATTGGCACAAAACAAATGCAAGCTAGTAAACGAAACAAGTTTAAGGCACAATACACACCAATTTGGGCTAAAGGGGCGTGCCTTGACATAGTCAATCTTGGGTGCTGAGTGTGGGCATCCACAATCCCCTAACCATTCCCCATCCATCCATAATATGCATTAACAAGGGGGTTTGAACCCAACACTCACCAAAAGAAAACACCATGTGGGCCATTGACAATCGCTTGCTATCTTAGTGTTTAACCACACACTGCCTACCTCTGCTCTCTCATGGGCGGGGTATGGCATGGGGAATACGGAGAGAGGTGAGGAGTTGTCATGAGTCAATTGCCACATGGCAGATGATAAAGTGTCATTTTTGTTATTCGTGTTGAGGTGGCATGAAGCTATTGAGTTCACCACGTCAAGTAGATGGGTTGACGTTAGATGTGCTAATCCTCACAACCATTTGATGATAAAGTCATCTGTCTGGATCAATGACTTGCTATATCAGAGAGTTGAGCTCTCACCACTAGAGCCCATCAGCCGTTTCATTGAAGATTCCAAGTTTTCATTGTATTATATAGTTAATATATACCCAAAAGATATTGCGATCGGCGCTAGGTGTCCAATGATCGATGTGGCGGGTCGTCCTCGACTGTCGGTCAAGATGGGTGCGACGTGGAACTGAGGATGGGCCGAACAAGTGTAATATATATATATATGTATGTATGTATGTATGTATACACACACACACAAAAATATATGTGTGAGTGTATACATACATACATAGATTTACAAAAAAAAAGTGTGTGTGTGTGTGTATATATATATATATATGTATATGTATATGTATATATATATGTATATGTATATATATACATATATGTATATGATATATAATACATATTATATATCATATACATATATATATATATATATATACATGCATATACATGCATATATATATATATATGTACATGTATATATACATATATATATATGTATATATATGTGGCGAGTTGGCCACGCTAAGCAGATAGGCCGTACCGATTCTTCTTCCTGTGAAGCGTTCGGGCTCCCCAAAACTGGGAAGAAGCTTCCCATTCATAGTCTTCTCAAATGCTTATTTCTGCTCCTCGATACATCACATTCACCATTGCATTCTGCAAAACATGCTCTCAGAATCGCTCCTGCAGAGTCTCCACTCATGGCTCGAAGAACCTTGCCAGCTTCTCGTACTCGAAAATCCGTCACACACGCCGATTCTTCCTCCCCTTCACCGGAAGCTTGCCACACACAATTGCCTCACATTCAGCACAGATCGTCTCAATTCGTTAACACCTTTGCTAGGAAGAAGCAGCGCGCCCGGAAAGTACCCCTTCAAACGGCAACGGACCGCCACGGGAAGAATTGCGATGTGAGCGATTGTGATCGGTTCTTTAAAGTGGAGGCTATCCGGAAGAAGCGAGTCCGGAAGGTAAGTTTTCATGTTCACGTGCTTGAGATCCCGTCTGGCGGCCTCTCTTTCCAGTGGTTCTAGCTGTTGTTGCTCTGACGATCCGCATTGCACCTCAGCTCAAGGCCTTGCTGAGGGACCGTGAGATGATAGAAACTCGGACTCCTATGTAAATCAACCTCCCGGTAACCATCATTAGGCAGGTGGGATCAGGGAAGATGAGGAGCTAATGCTCCCAGTCTTGGATGTTCTTAAGGCTGCTATAACAGTGCCTAAAAATATGAGACAAATGGAAACATGTTACATGTCCTGCTTACAGTAGAGCTTGTAGCCCATGCCTGGTCTGCTCAAGTGGCTTTGCGCCTCTGGCGTTGATTTTATTGCTTGATAATCACCCTTTTTTAGAATTGGCTCGAAGCAGAGGCCATTGAATTTATGCGACAAAAAGCTGAATTTCTACTTTTGGATATGTTCTAGTCTTACAATGGTATATATTGAATTTATGCGACAACAAGTGCACTATCCATGGCATTTTCGAGGTTTATGCACTTGTTTGTCTTCTTTGTCTGTAAGTACTTTGAGGCAGCAAAATGATTGCCTATGACCCGATTTTATATGTAAGAACTTTTAGCAATCTAGTATCTTGGTTAGCAAGAGAAGCCAAAGACTGTAAAAAACAAAGATCAGTACTCAATATCTGAATCCTTTTAACGGACTCTTTTATAAAGAGTCACACTTGAAAAATTGTGAGCCCCAAAGGGTGCAGGCCCTGTGAATTGTGTCACCCTTTATGAAATGCTGTATAATTTAATGTATGGAAATAGTGAGTGTCCCTCTCCATGCAAGAGTGTCTCCCATAGTGAGTTTCCCTCTTCATGTATGGTTTTGCTTTATGGGAGGTGTCCTGTGGGAAGGCATACCCTTGCATCCTAAGGGTCCAACCATAGAACCATCTATAAGTCAAAGGATAGGAAAGGATTTAAGTTGCAGATTGTGACTTTCCCTCCCACCCAAAAGATAACCTGGGTGGAAAAGGTGATTCGGTGCAGGTTTGTGTACATAAGCAGATCAGTCCAGTAAGCATTGTAAGCTGGAACTTGGCTAGGTGTCGCTTGGCACAAATATCTAGTTTCATGTGGTGCATTATCAGGTGGGATCACCTGTAATGCATTCACGGTTCCTACGCACTCATATGGGGTGTCTCTCGTCTGCTGTGAGCACCAACCGTAGGCCACAGAGCTGAGTAGATAATTGCAAATACACCAGAGCAGCCAGCTCTCATGCGCATTCCTATATTTTGAATCTTGATGATCAGCCTTATTGAGCTGCTATATGGATCCTTCTTGCCTATATCGGATTCAATTCTTTATGCATCTTTGTCAGATCTGTGGACACAAAAGTAGTAGACTGGTTTTTTTTATCGTTTAGACAAATATTCTAGCATGGATTGATTCTGGGAGCAGTTGACATGACTGTTGCAGCTCTGTATGGCCAGGGGGAGGTGCAGTATCTGATCAAATGGTGAACTTCCCAACAGTACATATCCTTTTTTCGTTTTTTCATAAACAGTTTTGAATATTATCTATCTTTCTATGGTTCCTTGATTAAGGTTCCTGTTTCAGGTTGGGTTGGCCTGAATCCAAGAATACTTGGGAACCCTATGAGCATGTTAAGGACTGTTCGTACATGCTTGCAGACTTTGAGAATTGGTAATGCTCCAAAGTAGCTTATCTGGATTTCAATAAAGAAAACATCAGCTGATACCTCCTTATTCTCTCTTGTTGTTAGGTGGCAGACCTGCAAACGCAGGAGGCATAGCTTACCAGTAAAACGGAGCTGCAGTTCTTTGCACAATGCCCAAGAACAGTCTCTGATGTGTGACCCGCTGGATACTGAAAAATGTTTAGGAAAAGATGATGCACTGGCACCAACTAATTCTATTTTTGCTGCTTGTAGTAATTCACCTTCTGAGTTGAAGATACCATGCATTTCAGAATTGGCGGATAGTCTCACAGAGTCAAGGGAATGGCAAGATAAGGAGCAGTCTCTGTTGCCTGTCTCAACATCATTGGCTGGAAGTATGAAAGAACAATCAAAGCAAGACAGAGTAACTGAAGGTCACAGCATGAGAATCTCACCAGCGAGAGATTCGTCTGAAATGGGGACTTTAGTGATGGATGTAAAAAAAACATCATTAAGACTTCATGAGGAGACGATTTGTCCTTCAAACTTGCAAACGAACAGCCATGGGCTAGTAGTTGATTGTATACTCAAAGGACAGGCACCAGACCACTTCACAGGAGCAAAGAGGAGAAAATGTGGGTTGATAAGACATGTCCAGCAGAGCTTTGACCAAGAACAGCAGAATGGGAAGTGGGGAAGGCAACCTGATGGTTACAGGGAAGAAATGCAGCCTCCCGTGAAGAAAACTAAGAAGGGCAAGACAAACACTGATGTTGGAATATGTAAGGGAGGGGCTCTATCTTGTGTGGATGGCAGAAGTCGTCAATCAATCTAAATGTAATGATTGTATTAATGTGGATAATGTGCCTGAAAATCAGATAATCAAGCCAGCAGCAGTCGTGAGAGCTGCTGCACAAGAAACTAAACAAAATAAGCATTCTTTGTATGTATCAGATTTTCAAGAGGCAGCAATGGAGTCTCCATCAAATCCACTTTTTATCAAAGAAATAATGAAGGCTATAAGTTTTAACAACCTTATTATTGAAGGAGAACAAGAAGTCGTCGTCCTTTTTAGGGCTTTGAGGTACATATGAAATTCACCTGGCTATATTTGATTCCTACCAGAATGCTGCTAATGACTTTTGTAAACAACTAGAGTTCAGGATTGGTTGCATTTGCCATTTGTTTCAGGCAGAAGGTGATGTTTAATTTTGTGAATCCTGTATAAAACATTTTTATTTATCATTGCGAATCCTAGGTCTGATGACAAGGAGGTGCTCGTCGACAACAAATTCATGCGCTTGAACTATCCACACCTTGTGAGTTTCAGTTTTTTGCTTAGTAAATGACATAATTTGGGTTTTTCACCCTTCTAAGGGTAGAGTTTTTAGGCAGATGCCAAGTTTTAGTGTCTTTGAAGGTTCTCATTTTGCTGATGTAACTGGTTTTCTTTTTTAAAGGGGATCATTTTCAGGTAAAAAACTTCTAGGAGACCTGGCAGAACACTTGTCATGCATATGCTTTGCTGATGTCTCTGTTTTTTCCCAGCTTCTGAATTTTTATGAGCAGAGCATCCATGATGGTGTTCCTATAAGCAGCTGAATTGAACTCGCTAAGCCTGAAAAACAGTAGAAGAGGCAGAAAGAGCATTGTGACCTGCATAGCTGCATAACTCTCGAGACTAATGCATTGTTCGGTATCTCATCTGACACTATGATGCATTAAACACAACTGCCATTGCTAACTAATAAGATGATTGAATGCTCTCGATTTACACAATGTCAAAGCAAGAAATCAGATGACATAGCTCCAAGTGGTGTGCAATCCTTAAAATAAATAAAGCAAAAAAGCAGATTAGATGCCCAAAGTAGTTTATTTTCTCGAGCTTTACCTCCTCTCCTAATGTTATTGCTTTTTGCTCCTTACTCAGGTTGTAAGCCTCTTCCCTCGTGCATCCCCTCCAAACTTGGCCCCCACGATTTGCTATAGTTAGTTGACGATCTACCAAATTGTCCAATTGCTCGGTGGTGCATGCACATCCTCCTTATTTGCTTGATGAGTATCCTTAGTTTCTTCATAGAAGCGAACACGTTCTGAAATCCACCTGCCTCTAAGAGTATCAATGATGGTGTAATGACACTATAACCATGGGAGACAAGAATATGCAAAATATGAGCTTTGATTTTCCCTAATGTTTAGTTTCTAGATAATGCATTATTTTCTTTATTCCTTATTCGTGATCAACCTACATCATTATTATATTCCTTAGTTTCGGTTCACCTCTACATTTGACAAGTATATTAAACATATGTTGCACTTGAACTTATGTAACTTTTGACATGCAACCATCACAACATTCATATAGAAATGCTAGGTCTACCAAAATTTCAAAAACTTATTGTAATGTAAGAGGACCATTGGCCACTCCAACTTTTATCCAAAATTTTAATAGAGAGGGTAAGCCCTCCGCTAATCAAACAAGGGCCAACATAATGTTGGAAAATCTCAAAAAAAGGAGAAAAAGAAAGACCGTCAAGTTTGCATTTAATTAGGATATCTGAGCTACTTTATTATATCTGACATAGGGTGCATAATTTGGCGTTTTTGACCTCACCGGCGCGTCTTAAGCGGGCCAAAACCCTCAAAACGGCTTTGAAAATGCTGAAATCGGACAACCGCAGGCTCAGAAAAAAAAGTGTACAACAAAATGCAATGTGACAAGTTGCCCAAGTATCCTCATTGAATGCACGTCTTCCTAGAACATTTACGTCTCAGTTTTTTTTTATATTATCTATTTTTGAAGCAAAAAAAAAAAGAGAAATATGGCAATTTCTCTCAGGGTCCCAAATGAGCTCTCATTTTAGGGTCCCAAATGAGCTCTCATTTTTTCTAATGAGTTGAAGTGACAATGTTGCATAGTTTTAATGCATTGTATAATGAAGAATGCTTCCTCATCTACTTAATAACATTCCAAACTTCTCTTTGTGAAAAAATAATTGGTTAACTTAAGGTAGTCTCTAAGTAGTTGTATGCTAAAAATTAGGAAAACCTCTTTACAGCCTCTTCTTAAGCCTAGAATTTGAATTCTACTCCATGAACCATATTGAAAGAATCCCATTTAGTGTTATCTTCATTTTGAGTGCCATTAGTAGGTTGAAAAGCACACAATTCTAATTTTATGACATAAAGAAGTCACGTTTAAGCTCTTACAAACTTCAAAGATGTCTTCAACTCAGACAACCATCATGTTTTAAAAAATTTTAAAAAATTGTAAGCTATTGCTCTCGTTCTTGCAAAGTAATGTGGAAAGCACTATTACTCATATGTGAGGATATGAGCTTAATATGAGACAACCAAAGAATAATGCATTCTAAGCTACAACATTTCTTAATGATGTGGTAGAGCCATATGCCCACATGAGTGGTGTCATATATGGCATATTATACTATACTTAATTGGATTCTTTTTAATTTCTATATTAGTCATTACATTTGAAGATACAAAAGTATGAAGACAAATTTGCCCCAAAAAAGGAGAACTAATAAAGCTATAAGACCATAGTTCAAAGCATTACAAAACATGCCATCATGTGAGGACTTTAGTGATCCATAAAAAATGATTTAGCTCTTATTCATATATCTAATTCAAGATTCCATAATTCACCTTGAAATTCACATCGACTTCATACACTTCTTATATAATCTGTGACGCATGCAAGAGGTAAAATTTGACTCATAGATGTGTCCAAAATGGAAATAAGTATAATAAGAAATGTCAATCTTTGGCTTGCATTACATTGTAGTTTTTGGTTGCCCAACTTTGCAACCTTTAAAACTAGTTCTTTACATGAGTTGTAGTCTTTGATTGCTTGTCATGTACCACATATACTCAATATAGGTGTTTCCTTCATATTTCCAATTTCATTCAAAAAATTTCAAAATATAGGATGTCTAAGCCTCCCATATTTTCATAATCCCATGAGTTCATGAGCCATCCTTCAACAATATATTATGATAATTTTTTGCACACCCCACGTGACATTGAATCTATAGAGACCATTTGATCCTTGGCAAAAGACATGGCATGATAGATATTTGAACGTAAAAGGTTGCATTATCATCAACAAAGTCACTATGGGCAAAAAGTGCAATGAAAAAAGTATGCACATCTTTGTACAACTTAGTCATCACTTGCCCCTCTTAAGTAGCTAGTTCTAGAGAATACAAGCTCATGTTAGAAGTAGCTAAATCTGTTGAGAGATAGTTGCTTGGTGAAGATATCTATAATTTATCCTTGTGTGAGAACATGGAAAAGATAAATCTCATCATTGAGAACTTTCTCACGGATTACATGATAGAGCACTTCAATATGCTTTTCTTTAGCATGAAACGCATTACGCTAGGACCTTTTCCAACTAAATATTGCTCATGTTGTCAAAGTAGAGTATTGTAGGTTCACTTGATAAATTCTGACAGTAATCCTCTAAACCAAACTGCTTCATATGCTACATTGGTAGATCTTCTCTATTCTACTGAAGCATCATTGGCATTTCCCCCTGCCATTACTCCATCTTCCCACACCCTTTCCGAGCCCTTCCCAATCCCTCCTACTGGATCACATGGAGCAAGATACCTCCATCCCAATAGGCTATTGATGAGCTTGAAATATCAACACAACAATCTACAACCCACACCCTCCGAAAGTGACGTATTCTAGATACGAAGGATGTGCAAATTTTCTCAAAACATGTAGTGCAGGTATGATAAAGATATTGTTGGCTGCTTCTTGCTTTGGTAGATCCTCTCTATTGTACATTGGTAGATCCTTTTTATTCTACTTCAGTAGATGATAAATATATTGTTATCTGCTGCTTGCTTTGCCTTGACAATGTTATTGTAAGCTAAGATTGAAGGAGAAATCAATAGGATGCCTTCTAAAATCCACACCACTTACCCCAATCTGCATCTATAACCCTAAATTTATGGATCTATCATATCTGAGTCTATAATCTTCTGTACCACAAAGATATTTGAGGACTATTCTAGATATATTGTAGCTTGTAGAATGGTTTGTGGACTGCTCAAAAAGCTAGTTAAACTTATATTATGTCTTGTGGGTTGCATGAAAATGCTTGTAGAGTGAATTTTCTTGCTACAAACTGGAACTTGCACAAATGATCTATTTTTTCCTAAAGTAGGTTAACTTGCATAGGAGTAGAGTCTTATTGTCACTTCCAATGATACATTAACTTCATAAATCTACACTAGAGTTGTAGAAATCTTTCTTGGTTACTGTAGTTGTAAAATTTAAGTCTTTTCACTCTCTTTCTCTCTCATGAAAGATTGTTCTTGTTGAATATTTCTCTAACAATCTAAAAGAACATAATTCCTCTCTTGAGACTCTCACAATAGCCCAAAGACATTCATGGACTACTCAAAGCTCACAAAAAATTGGTTCTCTTGGACACAAAGAATCTTCAAGCTCTCACAAATGCATTGAAACTCACAATACCTTATGTCTTAGGAATCTGGGCTCTAATACCATGTTGAAGAATATGAGGGAGAGAGAGAGAGAGAGAGAGAGAGAGAGAGAGAGAGAGAGAGAGAGAGAGAGAGGAGTGTACACACAAAATAACTATACATATTGAAATGAAAGAAAATGAGAACATATCCTTGCACTTAGTGTTAGGGTTTGTCCCATGAACCCTTTGTATTCCTCTCTTGATGCTGCAATTTACGCTATTCTTAATAAAACTAAGTAAAGATCCATATGATTTTTTCATCTAAATCCAATTTTTAATTGGACTCTTTAAAATACAAGCATCTTAAAGAGAGATCAAAGATCTCTTTTGTATGCCATCTTCACTAGCAATTTATGCCATCTCTTTTGTATGCTAGCAATTGAAGGAAATTTATGACCATTTAAAGACTTCGGAATATCTTTGATAATTTTGAAAACCTTTATTCATTCCAAGCATAAAGGTCTAGTTGAAGGCTATGTTTAGCATTTTGTGGCTATAATTGGTCTAAATTGAAGCTTTTTTTACACAACATTTAAAAGAGGATAAATCAAAATCAATCATAATTAATTATTCATACATTATCCATTCATTAGAATGGAATTAATGGTTAATATGAGCATTTTGGAGACATAACTTTAAGTACCACATTTGAAAATGCAAAGTCAAGATGGCAAGAATTCGAGTCCAACCTTCTCTTAGAAATACAAATCTACCAACTGAGAAGGTTATATAGAAAACTTATAATAAGTACAATTCTTTGAAATTTTCATAGCATGTCTAAAACAGATAATCATTACACCGGCAATGAATTTGACTTTTTCAAAGGACATCTTTAAAAACCTTGGTGAAAGTTCTTGAGGGGAAATCACTGTCAATTAATGAATCTAAAAGCAGAGCTAGAAAACATTGAAATGGATTGTCATAGAGAAAACTAACAAGGATTTGCATTCTTAGGAAAGTCAAAGAGATTAGCTCAACATTGGAATATTTTGAGTTTGTGGAACAAATATTAAGAAGTATATGAGAACATAAAGGTTAAAACTATTGCTAGAGGGACTCAAAATTAAATTTCATATGCTCTTTGGTATAAGAAGAATTTAAAAGAAGTGAGCATTATGGATGCAAAAAGACTTAGATAATTAGACCTATAGAAAGCTAGGACCATTGAAAATTAGACAAAACTATTTGGTGATTTATTAGCTAGATTTGTACACTAGCATTTTTAACAGACAACAAGAGATACTACTAATGAACCTTACATATATATTCACCTATTCAAATAAATTAGAACTATAATGCCATTCTACTTCATCTAACCCCATGACTCATTTGGGGAAATCCCCATATCAAAAAGCCCTTTCAAACCTTGTGGGCAATGTAGTGTATGATCAAAGAACAAATATGAGCAAGGAGCAAAAGAAGCTACCTACCAAAATATCCTCCCCACCCTAAATTTCCATGATATACGGTATGAGGCTATTTGGCAATGCATTGCTAAGGATAAACATGAGAAAGAAGAATGGGAAACCATTACTAAAAGACCCTCCACAACCTACATCCATTTGGTGCTATGTGAAAATGTGTTCTCAAAGAACTTTCATGAGCAAAAAGCATGGACAATCCCTTACCAAAATCCATGCCAACCCTACATCACCAATAATGTGGGTGTATTTGTCAATTATTCTCTTGAGATACCAAGGTCTTAGCCACCTAGAGGTAGTATTTTGTTCTTGGTTAGCTGATGTATTTACATTAGCATGGGGCCTTGGGTTGTATTTTGTTGAGAAGAAGAGAAAAGATTATAAGGGTGCAAGAGGTTAGGATCAAGCTTGGTCCATAGGAATTTGTCTCCATGAAGCTAAGGTTTCCAGGGTCTAGAAGAGCATTAAGGTAGAGTTCAAAAAGGGAAAGATGGAAGAACTTCACTATCTAGAGGGCAATTTGGGCTTAGAAGTTTAACCTATGGGGCTTAGATTGGAAAGAGTACCTTGAAAGTAGAGGCTTAGGGTTTAGAAGAAAATTTCGGTTTGGAAAAGAGTAAGAGTAGGGAGATAAGGGATCAAAAGTTTTAGAAGGAATTTTGAGTTGATAAATGTTATTTTGAAAAAGGAATAAGAGGT